>NW_023416368.1:83180849-83749886 GCF_014108235.1 Myotis myotis | reverse complement strand
AAGTTTGCCAGTCATCATCATAAACTTAACTGGTTTGTTACCTTTATTTTTTACTGCCATGCAGCGCTTCTAATTAATGAAGATCCTTATGGCTTCCTCTTTCAGAGACTTCATGCCAAGTAGAATCTTCCAAGAAGAGGAAGATACATATAGACTACATTGATGCTTGGGGCGAACAAAAGCACACTACCATTTTAATAAAATAGAAAGCATGTGTGAGGGCATGTGTGCATGTTTAAATGTTCTCAAGTGGAGACGTGTTGCATTAAAATCAGTGACATAAACGTAAAAAAATAGGATTCATTTAAAATTATTCAAAGTGTCCATAAAGGAAATTATCCTAAAAATTGAAAGGCAAATTTAAGATTTGAAAATAAAAAGGCAATTAGTCAAATGGGAGAAGATATTTGCAAATAATACCTCTGATAAAGGGGCTAATATTCACAGTATATAAGAACTCATACAACTGAACAACAACAAACAAACAGTGTAATTAAAAAATGGGCTGCGGACCTGAACAGATACTTTTCCCAAGAAGACGTACAGATAGCCAACAGATATATGTAAAAATGCTCAACTGCACTAGCGATAGGGGAAATGCAAATAAAGTCCAAATGTGATACCACCTCATACCTGTTAGAATGGCTGTTATCAATAAGAAAAGAAATAAGTTCTGAGACGCTATGGAGAAAAGTGAAGGTTGTGGGAAGGAAAATTGGTGCAGCCGCTATGCAAAACAGTAAAGAGATTTATAAAAACTGTGAAGAATAGGTTACCTTATCACCCAGGAATTCCTTTTCAGAGTATCCAACTGAAAAAGTTGAAAAACATTTATTGATAAAGGTATATGTATGTAGCTTTATGTTTATTGCACCATTATTCACAATAACTAAGACATGGAACAACCTTAGTGTCCCTTGACAGATGATTGGGTAAAGAACATGAGGTGCATATACTTCTCAGACATTAAAACTATGAAATACTGCCATTTGTGCCAACATGGATGGATCTTGAGAGCATCCTGCTAAGTGAAATAAATCAGATGTAAATCAACAAGAACCATGTGACTTTACTCTTATGTTGAATATAAAACAAAAATCAACAAATGAACAAATAAATCAAACTCATATTCATAGATAGCAGTATGGTGGTCACCAGAGGAGGTGGAGATTGGGGGGCGGGGGAGATAAAGGAAGTAAAATGGAGTGAAATATTTGGTGATGGGTGGAAACAAGACATTGAGTCGTTAGCACACAATATGATATACACATGATGTATTATAAGTTTTACACCTAAAACTTATGCATTGTTATTAACCAATATTATCCCAATATGTTTTAAATATATTTTATTGATTTTTTACAGAGAGGAAGGGAGAGGGATAGAGAGTTAGAAACATCAATGAGAGAAAAACATCAATCAGCTGCCTCCTGCACACCCCCCACTGGGGATGTGCCCGCAACCAAGGCACATGCTACTGACTGGAATCGAACCTGGGACCTTTCAGTCCTGAGGCCGACGCTCTATCCACTGAGCCAAACCGGTTAGGGCCCAATATTTTTAATTTAAAAAGAAAGAAAATGTTTCTATTTTCAATGATAAACATGTTCCACTATTACTAATGTGAGATGGGTAGAAAAGTCTTCCCTAAAATACGAATACTTGAACCATGAGAGGAAGGATGGATAATAGTGAATGAGGAGAAATTCAAAAAGCACAAGCATTTGGGACTAAGAGCAAACAGATCATTGGGGTCAGGGAGGGCAGAGTGTGTGAGGCCCACAGCTGGCGCATCCTGTACTATTCTTTAAAGTGCCTCTCATGTTGGTCACTTTATGTTCATTTGTGGGTTATAAGTTGTAACTGTTTTTGCTCACCATTGTCATTCCAGGCACTTATCAGGTGCCTGGCACATAGTAGGTGCTCAACATATACAAATGTTTGATGTGTAATACAGATTGAGACCAACAGCATCACCTACAACACAAAAAAGAAATCTCCAAGCTCATCATATAGTTGGTTTCCTTTTGCTAAATGAAGAAACCAATGGCAATTTCTTAATTCAATAAAGAACAGTTGTTTGAAAGCAGCAGATAACATGATATTATACATCAACTCATGAAAATATTTTTGTTAAGGTCACAAACAGACCAATACAGCCAATTCCAAATTCAATTATTTGATATTTTGCTGAACATTTAAGGAGAGTGGAAAATTGAGGCAAGGAAATTAGCCTGAAAGCTGAATGACAGAAATAATTATGTAATTTGTAGATAATATTGTGGACACTGAGGTGATACAACAATAACAACGATATAGAATTATTAAGTTTTATCAGTAAGTCAAATCTGCTGCAAAATAGGGAATGCAATAAAGACACCCAATCATATTAATAACAAAATAGACAATACCTCAGGCATAGTTGATCTCCGGTCAGTAGTTAATGAATAAATTGTTGAACATGGAACTCAAGAAGAGCCTACAGTTATGAGAAAGGGAAGAAAAGAGGTGGAGATCTTCGGAAAATAATTTTTATTGAGGAGAGACTCTGGACTCCAAAGAGAGGGAGAAGAAATGAGAACAAAGACAGTAAAGGACAGGTTTCAGGGGAAACTGAAGTACCTTCAAAGTACAGGGACTTCATTGTCGTAAAGTATATAATACAGGACTGTCCCAGTCTAAGTACTCCAGAGGTAAAGCCCAGCACCCACTTTGTCTCATTTCCTTCTCATCCAACCAGCGCTCTCTGCAATACAATGACCTTCTCTGAAGAATATCACTGAAGCTTTCTGTTCTCCAATGTCTGTCCCTGGGAAGCCCAATTGAGTTTTTATTTGGCTGTGATCAGGGAATTAAGGAAAGAGGAAAAGGGAACATGTTTAAAGTTTCTAGCATCTCAAGGGTTGAATTCTCATAGCTTCTCATTAAGTAAATTGTTCTATTGTCTGCACTCTCCAAACTTTTCAGGTCCCATGGGGCGCAAAGATTTAAAAAAAAAAAAAGGAAAAACTTTTCTCTGATGCTGTGTCTGCATAAGCACCGAAGTTGGGAGATAAAGTTATTTCCTCCAAGGAGAAACACTTCTTCCTTTGATTTGACTGAAAAGTGACGAGGTGTCGCCTAAGGAATGTTTAATTGCGTCTCGAACCAAAGTCAGAAACCAACTGTCTGTGATGTTCTTCCCTTGAAAAACCTTTGAGGGCTCATGAGTCACTTGGTGTCCACAGTGTCACCAAGGCAAAGAGGTCCTTTCAAAAGAGAAGCAGAGCTGTTCAATAGTTTGGTTCTGTTGAAAGGACCAACCAAATGGGGGTGCTGATTTTCACAGCCAGGTGTTATGTGAGCACCTCTTCCCGGCTCTGGCTCTCTGGGCTGCAGAGCCTGGCATGGGGTTGAGATCCCCATGATCCTCAGCAGGAACCTTTGCAGCTGAGAATTCCCTCCTGATTCTCAGCCTCTGCCCACGAGTGTGAGGACAGCCATTTTCGTGTCTCCACTCTTTTTTCCCAGTCTGGATGGAGCTTGTTCCCTAAACCCTTGATTATCAGACTTCTGAGCAGCTACACTTCAGTTGGTTATTCAGGTTGAATGTTTTATATTTTAGTAGTAATTCCAGTTTGGTCCTGGGATGGGGTGTGTCTACCTTGCACCTACTCTGCCCCCACCTGACCCGATTACATTTTCATGTACCTCTTGTCCACCTGTATGTCAACTTCCTAAAAATATCTACTCAAATCCTCTGCCCATTTTTCAATTAGATCGTTTGGATTGTGCTATCAAGTTGTATAAGTTGTTAACATGTTTTGGATATTACCCTCTCATAAGATATATGATTTGCAAATATATTCTCCTATTCTGAATTTTCCCTGTTCAATTGCCAGAAGGTGTCCATTGCTATGCAGAAGATTCTGGGTTGGATGTGCTCCAATTTATTTATATTTGATTATTTTGTTTTTGCTTGAATCAACTCTTTTTTGGTATAAATTTTGGGAGAACCTCTCCCGTGATTTTTATTAGTCTGTTACAAGGGGAGAAGGTGAATGAGGTGCACTAATAAGAGGAGGAGGATCAGTGGGACAATCTATAGCTTCTGCTTCTGTAGGTCATCTGAAGGTCACTACTGATACCCAAATGTGCATTATATTTTCATAAAAGCAAAACAACTCCTGGATGAAAAATACTCATCTACCATGATCGAGAAGATCCAAAAATGGAAAATGCAGATAAAAATGGAGTGAGAGTGCAGGGAACCAATTCCAGCATATCATAATTTCAAGAGTTTCATCAAAAGATTGGTGGACTTGGGGACTCAACAGGGTTGAGGCACACATGTAGTCAGCTGTTGGGAATGGCTAAAGGCATTTCCCCAGTCCTCTAAAGGGATTATTGATTGTGGCTGCCAGACAGGTACAGGGCATCTTAATCTACATGTTATTGCCTCCTATTGGCCAAACTCCCGAATAGCCATAGGCTAATTCCCCCATTCTGACAATGTTTCTGTATACCCTTTGAAGTGTGTATCCCTGCCTCGCCTCAGGACAAGTTGTGTTAATAAAAAGCATGGGGTCCTGGGGATGGGGAGAACCTAAGACCTTAGACTTAAGATCTTGGATCTTAGCTCCTTTAGCTAAGCTCCTCTGACCCTCAATGCCTTTCAAAATTATATTTCGTCTCTGGACTCTTTATAAGTCCCCGGATTCCTATGTCATCTACACATGACCTTCTCCAGATTCCTGAACCGTTCTAGATGCCGGAATAAGAACCCCGGCCTGAGGGAAATACCCTGGTTTTCCTCAGGTTCAGAGAGAATGAACCTAAACAGCAACCTCTAGTCAAGAGAGTCTTTGCATGGAGAAGAAGGCCTTAGGGCTGGGAAAGAAGCAATAATGTCATTTGTTGTATAAACAAATGAAAAAATTATAATGACCTCAATGGTCTGATGTCCATCTATGTATCTATCCTATTTCTAGTAACTCAGCCATAGCCCCATGTATCTCCTTATTGTCGTACTCTGGAATGTCTCTGGAATGTCACCTGACAGATCTGCAAGTCACACTTCTGCTCCTTTTTATTCAATGCCCAAGCATATTCTCCTACTAGCAGTTTTTCATGCAGACTAAGTACTGTGAAGATGTGGGAAATAGGAGACCCTCATGAATTCATCATGAGAATTTAAACTGGTGTTTCCACTTTAAAAGGTACCATGGTAGCCTCGTAAAACGTTAAACATATATTTACCGTATGACCCAGTAATTGCACTCCAAGGTATCTACCTAAGCCAAATGAAAATGTCCAATGTTCACAGCAGCATTACTAATATCTCCAAACTGGGAATATCTAAATGTTCATGAACTGTAAATGAGGTATAAACATACAATAGAAGCCTATTCTGCAATAAAAGAAATAAAATATCGACACATACTTCTACATGAATGACCCCAACAATTCACCAAACAGAAGAAGCCAGATACAAAAGGCAACATATTTTTATGATTCAATTTATATGAAATATGTAGAAAACACAAATGTATTAAGACAGAAAGTAGCCAGGTATTTCCTAAGGCTAATGTGATTGTGGTAATTAACTTGAAACGGCTAAAAGGGTATTTTTAAGGTCATTAAAGATTGTAGAGCTGGATATTGTTAATGATTATATAACTCTACAAATTTACCAAGATAATTGAACTTACTACATCAATTGAAGAATTTTATGTGTGTAAACTATATCTCAATAAAAATATTAAAACATAAATTTTAAAGAGTTATTCCTGGAATTATTCAATGTGAGTTAAAAACTTTTCTTTTAACACAACCTGCTACACAGCAACATCCTTATGCTCACCACTCCGCAGTGCAATCATTTGTGTCTCTCTAGTTCCTCCCTCAGTTTGTAAAGTAGACAACAAATACACACTGGATTAAATTAAATCAAGATGAATTTAAGTCTCATTAAGTAAGTCTTTTCTCTGTAACAAATTATGGCTTTTAAGTAATTTTACAGTCCTTCCTGTATCCCCAACAATTAGTTTCTGTTGTTTCTCCACAGTCACTAATTCCTTTCATAATATTATCTTAATTGATCACATTATTATCCCCTGTGTTGATTTTTGTTCACGCAGAAAGCAGATGCTGAGTCAAGGATTTATGTGCAAAGACTTTATTGGAAGGAGCCAGGAACATAGATGAGAGAGAGGGGAACTGATACACAAAAGAAAATATATCAAATTATCAAATGAAGCTTGCATATGGCACCTACCACTGTGAATAAGCAGAGATTTCACCTCCAGGGGAAATTCCGGTAAATGGTAAAAAAAAACATAAACCTCAGCATTATTCCAGAAAAAGGATGAAAGACATGCTATCCTCTACACCTCTCCATCAAGAGCTGTCTCTGATAGGACACAATTCCCTGTCAGTTCTGCTACCACATATTGGGCAAAGTAGGTTCCAGCTGGTACTGGATGTTGCCAGTCATGCAATGGAAATGGTGAGAGGGTGTCAGGGAACGTGGGGGAAATGTTGACAGCATGCACTCCTGCACTCCTCCATGCTTCCTTGCAGACTCAATTCTGCCAACATTCTTCCCTCAAAGAATCAAGTTCCAAACATGTTCCACATAAGTGTAACTCTTCTTCCTGAGGCACCCCCACAGAGTTCCAGAATAAAATGAAATCACATGAGAAAGCAACTCTTATTGTATTGTACTCATTATTATACAGTTTGGGGGTCTTAGAGGTCTATATCAAAATTGCAATAATGGGAAATATAGGTCAAATAAAAAAGGAAATGAAGGAAGATGGATGGAAGGAAGTATAATAAAAAATGACACTTCTCAGTTTTCCAGGAGGTAAATTCCTATAGGGCATCTAACGAAACCATCTTTCAAATCTAGATTCCTACTCTGAACTTGAAAACCACATCACAGTTCCTATGTAAGATAGGATAGCAAAGTCAGCTTGCCAGGCTGTAGTCCAAATTCCTTGCAGTCTCTTCTTTTGAAAAGTGAAGTGAATGAGAGAAAATATCTGAAAGAAATGTTTTTAAGATGAAATTAAGGCATCCATATGAAGAAACAAGTAGAGTCCTGATATCATAAGCATGTTGTCCTGATTACTGTATGATTTTCATATAATTTGATCTGGAAAAATAAGCATGCAACCCAATTAACATGAAGATCAGCAACATATGAGGACAACTTTTTGGGAAACTAAGTCAGCACTTGATAAGATAAGTGCTTTACATTTAAACTTAGAATTCTTTTTTAAAAATATACATTTTATTGATTTCAGAGAGTGGAAGGGCGAGGGAGAGAGAGATGGAAACATCAATGATGAGAGAGAATCATTGATTGGCTTCCTTCTGCACGCCCCCTCCTGGGATCAAGCCCACAGCCTGGGCATATGCCTTTGACAGGATTCAACCCTGGGATTCTTCAGTCCCCAGGTTGACCCTCTACCCACTGATCTAAACCTGCTGTGGCATAAAATTAGAAATCTTAAAAATAGCTGAAAGAATGTTGATGAAACATGAAACATTGTGGTCAGCATAGAGGGAAGAAAAGTAAAACAGGAATTTTTCAGGGAGTAGCTAAGATGAAACTAATACAAATACAAACAGAAGCAAAATCACACACGTTTTGGAACTAGATAAAACAAACATGTCTTTTACAAGTGAAAAAGAACCAGATATTTAAATTTGCAACATTTACCTTTGGGCACACAATGTACACTTAGTTCTTCTGAGGCCAGAGCTCTATCACAGACAAGATGCTGGTAGGTTGAGGAGCCCTCTCAGGGCTCCCTTCACATCCTTATTCCTCAGGCTGTAGATGAAGGGGTTCAGCATGGGGGTGACCAGAGTGTACATGACTGAGGCAACTGAGTTCTGTAGGGTAGAATGGGTCAGAGCAGAACTGAGGTAGACCCCTAGGCCTGTGCCATAGAACAAGGAGACCACAGACAGGTGAGAGCCACAGGTGGAAAATGCTTTATATTTCCCTCCTGCAGAAGATATTCTCATTAAGGAGGAGACAATTCTAGAGTAAGAAAACAGAATTCCCATGAAAGGAAACATGCCCAATAGCGCCGTAGCCACATACAAGAAGATGTTATTGATGAGGGTGTCAGAGCAGGCCACCTTGAGGATCTGAGCCAGTTCACAGAAGAAATGTGGGATTTCAGTGCCGACACAGAAGGTCAGCCACCTCATCAGTAGAATATGAAGCAGGGAGACCCAGAACATGATGAACCAAGATATTAGAACCAGAATGCCACAGAAGCGTGGGTTCATGACGACTGTGTAGTACAGCGGGTGGCAGATGGCCACATACCGGTCATAGGCCATCACAGTCAGAAGGAAGTTATCCATTCCAACAAATATTGTAAAAAAATACACCTGAATGAGGCACCCAATGTAGGAGATGTTTTTGCTCTGTGCCTGGACATTCACCAGCATCTTTGGGATCGTGGTGGAGGTGAAACAGATGTCAACAAAGGACAGGTTGGCGAGAAAGAAATACATGGGCGTGTGGAGGTGGGAGTCAGAGCTGATGGCCACAATGATGAGCAGGTTTCCGAGCACAGTGAACAGGTACATGCACAGGAACACTCCACAGAGGAGGGGCTGCAGTTTAGGGTCATCTGAGAGACCCAGGAGCAGGAATTGTAGCACTTCTGTGTGGTTTTCTCCTTCCATGCAGCTGGTTTATCTTATGAAGAAGGAGACAAAAGCAACATTCAGTAAACAGCCAAAAGGCATCCAAGGGAGTCATCAACTTTTGATTCCACCTTTGTGTGGACATCATTCATGATCTAGTAGTCATTCCAATGACAGTGATTCCCTCATTTAAGTGGTTACCCAATTTTATTTTAAATTATGTAATTATTCAGACTTTCTTTAATTTAGCAGAAATCTTCCTCTTTTTATCTTCAACTCACTGAATCTAATTCACTTATTAAAATCTATGAACATGGCCGTAACCGGTTTGGCTCAGTGGATAGAGTGTTGGCATGCGGACTGAAGGGTCCTGGGATGATTCCGGTCAGGGGCATGTGCCTTGGTTGCGGGCATATCCCCACTGGACAGTGTGCGGGAGGCAGCTGATCGATGTTTCTCTCTCATCGATGTTTCTAGCTCTCTGTCTCTCTCCCTTCCTCTCTGTAAAAAATCAATAAAATACATTTTTTTAAAAAATCTATGAACATGAAGAAATTTCTTCTTTCATACAAGCCTTCCAAAATAACTAAAGACATTTAAGGTGTTTCTTTTTTTTTTTTTTTTTTTTTTTATATGTGTTTTTCTTTCTTTCTTTTTTTTTTTTTAATTAAATCTTTATTGTTCAGATTATTACATTTGTTCCTCTTTTTCCCCCCCCCATAACTCCCCTCCTCCCAGTTCCCGCCCCACCCTCCGCCCTCACTCCCCACCCACTGTCCTCATCCATAGGTGCACGATTTTTGTCCAGTCTCTTCCCGTATCTCCCACACCCCTTTCCCCCCCAGGAATAGTCAGTCCATTCCCTTTCTATGTCCCTGATTCTATTATAATCAACAGTTCATTCTGTTCATCAGATTATTTATTCACTTGATTCTTAGATTCACTTGTTGATAGATGCATATTTGTTGTTCATAATTTGTATCTTTACCTTTTTCTTCCTCTTCCTCTTCTTAAAGGATACCTTTCAGCATTTCATATAATCCTGGTTTGGTGGTGATGAACTCCTTTAGCTTTTCCTTATCTGTGAAGCTCTTTATCTGACCTTCAATTCTGAATGATAGCTTTGCTGGATAAAGTAATCTTGGTTGTAGGTTCTTGGTATTCATCACTTTGAATATTTCTTGCCACTCCCTTCTGGCCTGCAAAGTTTCTGTTGAGAAATCAGCTGACAGTCGTATGGGTATTCCCTTGTAGGTAACTGAGTTTCTTTCTCTTGCTGTTTTTAAGATTCTCTCTTTATCTTTTGCTCTTGGCATTTTAATTATGATGTGTCTTGGTGTGGTCCTCTTAGGATTCCTTTTGTTTGGGGTTCTCCGCCCTTCTTGGACCTGTAAGTCCATTTCTTTCACCAGGTGGGGGAAGTTTTCTGTCATTATTTCTTCAAATAGGTTTTCAATATCTTGCTCTCTCTCATCTTCTGGCACCCCTGTAATTCTGATGTTGGTACGCTTGAAGCTGTCCCAGAGGCTCCTTACACTATCCTCGCATTTTTGGATTCTTTTTTCATTTTGCTTTTCCGGTTGGGTGTTTTTTGCTTCCTCGCATTTCAAATCATTGACTTGATTCTTGCGCTCCTCTGGTCTGCTGTCGGGAGTCTGTATAATATTCGTTATTTCAGTCCGTGTATGCTTAATTTCTAGTTGGTTCCCCAATATAAGATCGAGGGTCTTATTAGTTTTCTTGTAGATCTCATTAAGTTTATCGGCGGCTTCTAAACAGTTCTTGAGAGACCTTAAAAGTGTGGTTCTGAACTCTATATCTTCCATTGACAATTTTGTCCTGTTTCTTTGTCTCCGCATTTTGTTATGCTTCCTTGGTGCACCCCCTAGTGGTCTTTGTTCGCAGTCTTATAGTTAAATCTTGTTTGTTGTAGCTAATTCCAGGGAGGGTTTGACCTCCAGGCCAAGTGGCTATGAGAATCAGCTGTGTCAGCAGTGAGAGAACTTCTGTCCTCTAGGGAGGTGCTAATCTGGCGTTTGCCTGAGGCTATCCGGCAAATGCCTGTGTGCAGGGCTTGGGCGGGGCGGGTCGCACAGGATCAACAGGGTGGGCCGGAGGGAGCAGTTATGGCGGCTCTCAGTCCTGTCCCCAGGGGCTCTGCCTCTCTGAGTCCCAGCACCCGCTGCAAAGCTCAGAGAGAAAGCTGCACTCGCTCTGACCGAAGCCAGACAGTCCCGCTTCTCCCGTTTGAGTCTGGGTCCCTAAAGACTCGCCCGGATCTGGAGCTCAGAGTCTGCGACTCCCTCCCGATTGAAAACGCCAACCGCGCCCTCCGTCGCCAGCCCGCTCCACGCACTCCGCACCTCAGAATCTGACTTCAGCACTGCGCCTCCTCTGAGTGTCCGTATGCGTTTCTCTTTCCTCCTAGTTGTAGGACTTCCACTCAGCCAGCGTTCCTGTGGTTCTGGGTGATGTCCCTTCCGTTTTTTGGTTTCACTTTTGAAGTAGTTGTTCAAAGCAGCAAACTCCGGTGTTAACCTATGCCGCCATCTTGGTTCTCTCTAAGGTGTTTCTTAATCTCCACACTATTTTCATTTCATAATAGTGAAGAAAACATGTGTTTTCAACTCAAACAACCTTAATTTTGTGACCTGATGTTTTATATTGATGTCACAGTTAACTCTCTTTGTGACTTATTGTGTTTCTTTCTAAAATGTGATTACTGCTATGACCATCATTGTGAGGTATAAAAATGCCTTTAATCACAGTAAGATCTTTCTAATTTATAGCTATTATTATCATTATTAATCTATTCTTTCATCACAATTATTTTTGATATATAACTCTTCCAAAGTACAGTATAGAGCTATGATTTGGAAAATAGGATGTGAGTCAGACCTCCTGGAACAGAACTTGGTCTACCATGTTACATCTCTGTGACCTTGACAAAGTTATTTAATCTCCCTCAGCTACAGATACTTCACCTCCACAATGAGAGCATTAAATATTCCTTACATTGTAGGACAGATGTGTGGTTAAATGACATGATGCATAACATTTTTCTAGTGTAGTTCCTGTGATATACACTAGACATGTGATAAATGTGAATTTCTGTTCTTAACATCACAATACAGCTGTCTTGCATGGTGATCATTTTCAGTATTTCTCTTAAACTTGGGCAGTCATCATTATAAACACAGCAGGTCTATATATATTTTTTATCGCCACACAGCACTTCTAATTAATGAAGATCCTGATAGCTTCCTATTTCAGAGACTTCCTGCCAAGTGGATTCTTCCAAGAAAAGGAAGATGCACATTGACTACATAGATAATAGGGGGGAACAGAAGCACACTACCATCATAATAAAATGGAAAGCATGTGTGAGGGCATGTGTACATGAGTGGAGATAGTTGTATTAAATTTAGTGGCATGAAATGAAAAAATTAATATATTTTATTAAGAAATATTCAGTGTCTATACATGAAATCATCCTAAAGCTTCCAATGAAGTGCTAATATCCAAAATATATAAAGAACTCATACAAATCAAAAACAAGTAAACAAACAGTTCAATTAAAAAATAGATAGAGAACCTGAACAGAAACTTTTCCCAAGAAGACATACAGATAGCCAACAGATATATGAAAAAATGCTTAACTTCACTAGCTCTAGGGGAAATGTAAAGAAAATCCACAAGGAGATATCACCTCTTACCTGTTGGAATGGCTATTATCAATCAGTCAAGAAATAAGTTTTTGAGATGATGTGGAAAAAAGGGAACCTTTGTGGGAACAAAAATTGTTGTAGCCTCTGTGGAAAACAGCATGGAGGTTCATAAAAAAATTAAGAATAGATTACCTTATCACCACTGTCATTTGCTCACCACTGTCATTCCAAGGACCTATCGGGTACCTGACAAATAGTAAGTGCACAACATACAAATGTTAGATGTATAATAAAGACTGAGACCAAAAGAGTAACTATAACACAAAATAGAAATCTTCCCATTCATCATATAATTGGTTTCCTCTGGTTAAATGAGGACACGAATGGCAATTCCTTAATTCAATAAATAGCAGTTATTTTAAAACTGCAGGCAACAGGATATTCTACATTAATGCACTAAAATATTTTTGTTCAATTCATGAACAGACCAATGCAGTCAACATCAACTTCAATCACTTGATATTCTGCTGAACATTTATAGAGATTGGTAAAATGAGGAAAGAAAATTCTCCTGAGTACTAAGCATCAGAAATAATTATATTATTCACAGATAATATTGTGGAAACTAAGGTGAGAGAACAATAACATCAATATAAAACTATGAAGTGTTATCAGTGAGTCCAGTCTGCTGCAAAAGGTAGGGAATAAAAAACCCAACCACATTAGGAACAACATAGGCAATACCTCATGCATAATAGATCTCCAATGAACAAATTGTTAAACATGGAAATCAAGAAGAGCCTACAATTATAGGAAAGAGTAGAAAAGAGGTGGAGATTCTCCGAAATACAATTCTTATTGTTGAGATCTCTAGATACCAAAAAGAAGAGAGAAGGAAACAGAACAAATACTGAAAAAGACTGGTTTCAGTGGAAACTAAAATACCTTCAAAGTACAGGGACTTCATTTTCATAAACTATATAATACAGGATAATCACAGTCTAATTATTCCATAGGTAAATCCCAGTACCCACTTTGTCTCATTTCCTTTTCACTCCACTGGAATACTATGACCCTCTCTGAAGGATGTCGCTGAAGCTCAGTTGAGTTTTTATTTGGCTGGGATCAGAGAATTAAAGAAAGGAACAAAGGAACACATTTAAATTTTCCAGCGTCTCAAGGGTCGAATTCTCAGAGCTCCTCATTAAGTAAATTGTTCTACTGTCTTTTCACTCTCCAAACAATTCAGATCCTCTGGGGTGCAAAGATTAAAAAAATGGAAAAAGTTTGATGCTGTGACAAGCATCAAAGTGGGGAGATACATTTATCACCTCACTTTTGTGCCTCTTATGGCTTTTATTCCTCTCCTTGCTTAACATCTGAATATTGCTTGTTTTAGTATGTCTTTAATGGGACTTGGAAGCATTCTGGAATCCTTTGTATATCATAATCACTGCCTGACTGCATCTTATTATATAAATGGAGACTTCTGTAGTTTAACATTGGTGACTCAGGCATGCCAGAATGATGAACAACTCGTCAATATATGTAAAATTTACATCTTTTCTAAAGCTCTGTGTATATTCCATACAAATTTATCATCTATCAATCCTGTTTATGAAGGTGTGGGTGAGATGCCTGCCTTTGGTTTTCAACCTTAGATTTTATTGAAATCATCTGAGAAGCTTAAAACTACTAACTGGGTCTCATCACCATTTTTCAATATATATAAAAGCCTAAGCAACCATCTGATCTTTCAACTGGTAGCTGTGACACGAAATGACCACCAGAGTGCAAATGCTCAATGTACAGGCATGGAAACATGGAACAGACTGATGAATCTCAGAGGGAAAGGGGAGGGGGGAGGATGGAAAGAGATTAACCAAAGATCTTACATGCATACTAGAGGCCTGGTGCATGGATTTGTGCACCAGTGGGGTCCCTCATCCTGGCCTGCAGGGATTGGGCCAAAACTGGCTCTCTGACATTCCCCAAGGGGTCCCGGATTGCGAGAGAGCGCAGGCTAGGCTGAGGGGCTCCACTGGTGCACAAATCTGTGCACTGGGCCTCTAGTTCTGATATACAAGGGTGGGCAAAAGTAGGTTTCTAGTTGTAATACAAATAAATAATACAATAATTAATAAATAATAATACAAGAATAAACTCTGTTTCTCATACTCACAATTTTGCTCTCCCCTATAACGGGACTGGGATATGGCCAGAGCATGAGGATTTTTAAAAACATCCTGGTGGTGGTAGTGTTCAGCCCACTTTGAGAACTACTGATCTGAATCTGATCTTTCTTTCAAAAATGGCCTTTATGGCTTAGGTTCTAACTGCTCATGGATAAATGCTGAAGATCCTAAAGAGATCAGAGCTCAAAGGGGTGGTGGTGTGAAAGATACAAAAAGCCCACAGTAGCAATAGGCAATGTGTTTTTCCAATTATTACTGATAATGTTTCTTCCAATACCCTCTCTCTATTCCAAACAGCTGGGCATATGAGCTTATTATGAAGCTACTTTCTCTCTGCTCCAAACTCACAGTTTTATGCTTTCTGATGCTGAAATGAGGCTCTTGAAATTGCTGCACTATTTTCCATCGTGTTCATCTTCTATACTTTCAATAGTGGTTGCAAAAGTGAGTATGTTCTAAAAACTCAACTTTCCTTTAACATCCCTTAGTGTGGGATAACACTTTGGGGTGATATCTTTGTACTTCACTTGTGATTGTTATGTTATTGGTTGTGTTTTCTTTGCCTTCCAGTCTTCTCATAACTACTGAAGCAATTCCCTGTATTAAATTTTCTTCATCAGAATGCCTGATTGGTTTTTATTTTATTGACTGAACCCTGACTGGTATTGTGGTATGGGGTATAAAAGTATTTTCTGAGTTGTCTGCAACTGGAAGATTGCAAAATGTGCTTAGGAGGAAAAGTGTTTCTAAATGAAGTGTCTTGGCTATGGGTTTACAACTGGAAAATCAGTGGTGATAACGTATTTATAGTTGCCGTGTTCTCTAGTGGTGCCTGTGGATCATGGATTCAACAAGTCATCACATTACATTATCTTCTTTTACATTAGAGTTGCAAAGGACCATGTTGTCTACAAAGGGGAGTTCTCTTCTCTGCCTAGTAATGGTCTGGTTAAGACTTCACTTTATTACCATGCTTCCCTGTCTTCTGTCATAATAACCCAGCCTTTGGATCTCTTTTGAATTCTACAAAATAGTATCTACAGTTTTCTTTATATCACTTAACAACAAACCAATCTCCACATTTCTCACAGAGAGATCTCTGAATCAGGAAGCCTGCAGGATGGAATTTAGAAGGCTACAACACACTTCTATCCACATAGATCCCACTCTACCCACTAGGAAAAAAAAATGCAGAGAGAAACCAGAACCACATTTTATTATAGTTTTCAAGAGATGAGAACACAAAGAAATACATAGAGAATAGATCTGGAGTGAGTGTACTCATTTCTAGTAGTAGCATCAGCACTGCTGGGACATGGTTAGTGTGGCTATAGAATGGGGCTGTGGTTACTGTGGCTGTGGGATGGCGAAGTGGTTAATGTGGCTATGGATGGCTGTACGTGGGCCTTATGCTGATGGAGAAGCTCTCCTGGTGGAACAGAAACCAAGGGTATGCTGGGGATTGTGTGACAGAAGGAGTAGATGAGGTCTGCTGAGGTTTCTAGTGGAGAGGAAGTTCTACCCCTTTGTCAGGTTGTCTCCAGTGAATTTTTGTTGAGTTTTTGTAGTGTGATGAATTTGGGGCCATGCTGGAAAGCAGATGAACATGGTGTGAGTCTGGAAGAGCCTGAGCACAAAGCCCTTATAGAGACGAGGCCTATGTGGTGGGCAGCATGTGAGAGGCTTCCAATGACCCCCAAGTCCTGATTTCCATGTGCTTATCTATTTCCTCCCATGGAGGTTGACCTGGACATAGAGACTTGCTTCCAACAATGAAAATGTGAAGAAATGATGGAAAGTCACTTTTGAAAAAGGAGTGAAAAAAATCTGGCTCTCTTCCTGCTGTCCCTCTTTTGCTTTTCAGGTTGATGGAACCCAACTACCATGTTGTGAGCTGCACTGTCAAGAGGCCCACTTGTCAAGGAACTGAGGAGTTTCTCTGGCCAATAGCCTGCAAGCACGGGAATTCTACCAACAGCCTTGTGATTGAACTTGGAATTGGGCTTCGGCCAGTCAAACCTTGAGATGACTGCAACCCTTGGCGAAACCTTGATTAAAACCTTATAAGAAGCTCCCTGAAGGAGTTAAGTATTAGTTAGGAAATAAATATATAAAAATCAATAGAATCATAATATATTAATATGATTCAATCAGAGAAAAAATTAGAACTCACTCAATTTAGCAAAAAAAACCCCAAAATAAACACCCCCTAAAGAAAAACCAAAACACCTGTAAATCTCCAAAATACAAAATGCCAACCAACAACCAGGCAATGAAAATAAGAAGTTGTCCTTAGAGACAAATATTAATTGATAAAATGGAAAAAGTATCACATACTTGGTATAGAAGAGCTAGTTCTGTATAGGTTTCATGATTAATACAATGCATTTACAGGTACCAAAATCACACAGTAAGTGGTTAAATAAAAAAAAAAGTTTGAATTTTAATTAAGATCCTGAAACTTGGAAGTAAGAAGCAAGGAGTACAAGTGACCTTCCTTCTCAGGAGAGAAAGGACCAAGATCCTCCAGGGACATTCACTTTCTTTCCTTTTTTCCCTTCCATTAATACTGGCAAGTAACCAGAGATTAGGACAACATGGACCAATTGGCTAATTAGGAGATCTGTGCAATGAGCCCCTAAGATCATAACATAGTAAATAATTGGCTGATTCCTCCAGCCCTTATGGATGCTAATCCTACTGGATTGGCTACATATCTGTCTCCTTCCTTTGTGGGCATATGCATCAGAGGGTCCCAGCCTGAGTCTGTTTTCCTGCCACCCCTGAGGAGAAACCCCAAGCCCTTGTCACACACAAGGCAGGAGAGGGGCAGCAGATCCATTGATACTCCTTGTTCATGCTCCAGCAGAGATGCAGCCCAGCCCAGTAAGTGCTATGGGAGATGGTGATTGGAGAAGGAACAGATTGGAATAGATTGATGAGAGGGCACCAATATGCAAAATTTCAGATCAGAGCCCTACGAAGTTTGTGTTCTTGGTTCTGGTGGGGGTGTGAGACTTTCAGAGTTCATCTTCCATCCTCATTGGTTCTGGCTCTGGTTGGCATCTTCCTCAGCATAGCAGAAAGTGAATCTCTCTAAACTTGCCCCTGAGCACCCCAAAAGGATCATGAAGGTGATGATGAGAAGGATGACATTAACCATAACATCAAGCACCTTTATTGAGGGCTTCCTAAGTGCCAGGCTCTGAAATATATGTTTTATGTATTTTGTTTGTTTTCATCTGTATAATCTCTTCTGAATTATAAGTGCAAACATTATTATTCTTTTACATAGAAAGAAAGGAGTGTAGCGTTTTATGTAACTCGAAACAGATCATGAGTTAGTCAGAACTGCAGCCAGGCTTGTATCTGGGCAGTCTGACTCCAGATTCAGGACACCTGGCCAGTTTTCTCCTTGGCCAATCCAAACAGTCTTTTCATTTCCTCTCAATCCTGACAGGAACCCCCTACTTATTATTATCTTCCCTGTGGAGTCTTCTGGTAGGTCACAGTGAAGAGCGGAGGCCACATTTGCTGCATCAACTATAAACAGGATGGCTGAGACCACAGGCAAAGGTCATAGAAAGAATTGACACATGATAATTTAGGGCAGACCCCTGTCTTGTCCTTGCTCCTGGATTTCACATCAACTGTCGACTTCTTCCTCCATTCTTATAATCAACCTACTCAATTTCAAAAGGAGACAAAATCAGAGTCTTTTTAAAAACATATTTTTATTAATTTCAGACAGGCAGGGGGAGGGGAAGAGAGATAGAAACATCATTGGTGAGAGAGAATCATTGATTGGCTGCCTCCTGCATGCCCCTTACTGGGGAGGGATTGAGCCTGCAACCTGGGCATGTGTCCTTGGGACCCTTCAGTCTCTATCCACTGCACAAAACTGGCTAGGGCCAAAGTCAGAATCTTTGGGTCCATTCCTATTCAGGATACTCAAAGCAGTTCAAAATGTACCTCAGAGGTATCTGTGGTTAAGATCTCTGTAACTCTGCTTAAAATTTCAGAAAGTTGGGGCACAATGAAGTTTAGTGCATGAGACTTCAGAGACTAATAATTTAATTTTGGATCCCTTCTGCTCTACTAATTATTAGTGTGCTATGGGGAAGGTTCTTAATGTCTTTGAAACAGGGGATTGTCCTCTGAGTTGATTCTCAGTTGACACAACTTCACTAAGGATTAAACAAATAATTGATGCCCTCTATGTAATAAATATGTGATGGATGCATACTGTAAGGGTGAGCTGAAGTTATGATTTCCCTACATTCCTGACATGACCTTTCATTTTTGTTTTTACAAGTACATCCTTAGTATATTGAGGGAAGTGACTGTGTGTCCTTTATTTCTGATCCCCCACCCCAAGCTTATACCTTGTTGGCAGACAGGAGGCATCAAAAACAAACAACCTCACGTAAACATTGAATAGATTCTTCTATTGTTTATAGAAACAAAGTGGTCAATATGAATTCCCCGCATTTGACCATACATGCCAGTGTTTCCTTCCATTTCTAGAATGTCCCGTAGGTATAGAGAGAAGATAAAACAGTGTTTGTTTGTGTCTATGTCATGGGCTTTTTATGACACCTGTTAATTTCCATGTAATAGTATCTATAGTATTCAAATACTGAATATCCATTGCAGTGGGTTTTCATAAATATAAAAATAGAGGCGGGAAAGAAGGGGGAAGTAAATCTTATTGTTGAGCTGAGGTACATTTCAGGATTTCATGTCATTCCATGCTCTAGTGCCTTGATTGAGACAGGAGAAGTTTCACCCTTTCCATCATAAAATGGCATTACATTTTTGGAATTGTCTTTTATTAGTAAGTACACTATCCTAATAATGATTGAAATTCTTTGTTAAAAAAAATGAACAAATCTTTCTTGAGTTCCAAACTCCTCTTAGGTTCCATACATGGTCTAGAGATGAATGTTAGATGGGCCATTTCCAAAAAGGAACACAAGCACAGAGGTGCAGAGATTTTCATGCACTCTACATGGAGGGCATGAAAGATTTAGGACTCAAAAATCGATCTCCTTATTCCCGCACCAGGGCACTGTCACCTCCACGTTAGCTAACGAGTGGTTCTTTCAAACCTACTCTGGTCCCAAATGGGAAATGGAGGTAGAAGAACTGATTTATCCCCTTTTGGTTCATTGAGTTCACCTGTGAATTAGGAAATGTGTCAGTGATTTACAGGGGCCATAATGTCACAAACATTGTGGATTTTATGGTTTTTCTATAAATAGTCATGCATTGTACAGTCCAGTTTTGAAATCCAAAATGGAAAATAAATTGCTAGGAAGATGAAAATTTCATGTGGAGTTCTCATGGAATGGTTATTATAAAACAGACTTCAAGAATACTTTCAAATGCATACCCTTTTAATAAAAGGATGTAGTTAATAGAAAATGGTTTTTGTATTGGAACAAGAAATATTGTCAATTAGGCATTAGTAAAATTGCACATGTACCAATTTGTAGGGGAGCACAAGGGACTTGGTTGGAAAGTTGTAAGGAGGGCCTTCTGATAAAAGGGACGTGTATGGAAGGCCGCCTGCCCTGTGTATTGGAATTCCGACTTAAGGGAGCCTTAGGGGAGTGTGGAAGGTGTCCCTAATTATTCCTTGACCTTTCCAAACAAGTCTGTGTACGTGCAGACCCCCGGATGTTTACTGGAATCCTTAATCTTAATCCCTGGATGCCCTTGCCTAGAGTACAATGTAAACACATGTGTCCTCCCAAGATTACTCACCCTACTGATTGTATCTAAAGATAAAAATTCCAATAAAGGCCTAACGAGGCAGGCAACAGAGGCTGCTCTGGCCACTAGAGCCAGGGAGCCCCTTAGCCCTTTCTTTCACAGTCAAACTGTGTCGGAGTAATCTGTTCATCTGTTGTTCAGGGGCTGCTGGTCAGCCTGGCACCAATTTTCAGAAGTTGAAATATTAATCACCATTAACTTATCAATACAAATTCTCACTTGTGTGAAATCAAGAGAGGTGCAAGAATTTTCATGAAATTGTGGTATGGAGAAACATATAAATAATAATATAATAGAAATATTAAATATATCATGTAAAATAAATATTTAATATAAAAATAAAATACATTACATTATATATATATTTTACAGTTGTCAAATTTATATTAAAGTATATAAATATAAATTTATAAACCAAATAAAATGAAGTCTTCCCTCACATAATAATGTGCATTAGTAAAATGTTTAAGGTCAATGTATGTACTGCATAAAGAGACTTAAACACAATGTGTGGTAAGGAAGTACATTTCAGTGATAATGTATATAGTATACTGGTTAGGCAAGGTTTTAAGAAAACTGCTTATGGATACATAAGTCAACATTGACAAAAAAACATGCCCACCAAATCGATGACACTGGTTGCCTTTGGGCAATGAATATATATAGAAATGGGATTGAATTAAGATACCAAGAAAAATCAAAATTTATCAGTAATGTTTCAAATCTCTCTACAACATGAGATCTGAAGGAAACATTGTTAAATGTTTATATTTTTAATGTGGGTGGTGGGTATTAATGACAGTAATAATAGTTAATATCAATGGAGTATTACCTAAGTGTTGGGCAGTATTGTAAGGCAGTGTCTCTCAGTCCTGGCTACACACCAGGACAACCAAGAATCTCACATGTAGAGATGCTGCATAAATTGGTTCTAGGCTGAGACCACAGTATCTGTATATTTTAAAATAACCACAGGCAAATATGTCAATCAACTGGAAATAAGAATCACTGGTTTAAGCAACTTAAGCGATTTTTTAAAACTTTCTTACAATAATCCTTAAAGGTAGCTTCAATTATTATCTCAATTTTACACCAGAGCAAACTGCCCAGATATATTTACATTGTTCTATTTTGCATTTTTCCTCAATTAAATCATAGTGTGATCTGTCAAAATAATAAACTTTCTGGTAGCTGAAGAAAGAGAATTTCAATCACTGTGTCAGAAAGGATTGATATGAAAATCTATTACTAGGCACTAGAGGCCGGTGGGGTCCCTTGGCCTGGCCTGTGGTGATCTGGCCGAAACCAGCTCTCCAACATCCCCTGAGGGGTCCCAGATTATGAGAGGGTTCAGGCCAGGCTGAGGGACTCCACCGATGCATGATTGGGGCTAGAGAGGGACTGCAGAAGGGCTCTAGGGTGTGTCTGGCCCATCTTGCCCAGGCCGGATCTGCTGGACCCCAGAAGTAAGCTAACCTACCAGTCAGAGCATCTGCCCCCTGGTGGTAGTGCGTGTCATAGTGACTGGTCGAATGAACAGGTGACACTTAGTATATTAGGCTTTTATTATACAGGATAAGAAGTCTCGGTCTTAAACCTGGCAGTGGGACTTCCTCAATGCTAAACTCCTCAACTATAAATAGGAGGGATTATGATCAGAAAAACAAAACTAATAGTCATATATGAAAAGGTGCTCAATATCACTAACCATCAAAGAAATGCAAATAAAAATCACAATAGTACAATCATTTCACACCTATCAGAATGGCTATTATAAAAAAGAAAAGTCTCATATGTGGTATCTAATCAACACAATGAACTGATGAACAAAATAGATCCAGAGACATAGAAGCATGGAACAGACTGATAAATCTCAGATGGAAGGTGAGGGTGGGTGGGGTGGGTGGAGAGAGATTAGCCAAATAATGTATATGCATATATGCATAACCTATGGACACAGACAACAGTTTAGTGAAGGCCTGGGTAGAGGGAGAGGGGTCTTGGGAGGAGGGGGTAAATGGGGAAAAAAAGGGTGACATTTGTAATACTTTCAATAATAAAGATAAATTAAGAAAAAAAAAAAGACACATGTTGGCGAGGATGTGGAGAAAAGGGAACCCTGGTACACTGTTGGTGTGAATGAATATCCTTCAGGCATTATAATCAACAATATGGAGGCTCCTCAAAAAATTTTAAACTAGTACTAATTGAAAAAGAACTTCCAAATGACTTTTGAAGGACAACTCTCATGCTTCAGTAATCACTTATTTCTATGAAGGAGAGACATAAAACAACAACAACAAAAAAATGATAAAACTCATGAAGATAACTATCACATAAAAATATTTTCTGATTATGAATATTCAACTTTCATTTAGAATCCAGATTACACAATCCTGTCTTTTATACAGTGCTGAAAATACTCTAAATAAAGGAACTATCTAGTTAGATTGTATTTGAATAAAAGAAGGTATATTTAGCTACTTCTTAATTTCTTAAAATTAGAATGATTTTTTCCTTAAAGGGGGATGGGTGTTTCTTATTCTATGTATATTTTAAAGCAGTAGCTGTGTTTTCCTGTGATTATGGCTTTGTTATCTCTAATGTTCTTGCTCCTCTAATACTTTTCAATGGATTTTCTGGACAATAAAGTGTATATAGAAAGAGGTGAATAACATGGAAACCCAATAAAGAAAGACAATAGTGTGGTGAAGGCCTAGGGCTGGGGGCGGGGCAGGTTGGAAGGGTCAATGGGGGGGGAGAGGGTAAATCTATAATACTTTCAACAATAAAGGTACATTTAAAAAAAAGAAAATAAAGAAGAAAGTTCTAATTAAATAGGATTTGCCATACTGAGAAATACTGGTAAAGGTACAGGAGTATATGACCTCATGGGTGAACAGCTTGAATACAGAATATGGATACAATGCTGTGTGCTCATTTACTTATTTTCCTTTTCCCAATCCTCTTCTAAAGGTGTCCCGGCTACATGGAACCACAAAACCTAACACGTGTCTCAGAATTCTTCCTCCTGGGTCTCTCAGATGACCCGGACCTGCAGCCTCTGCTCTTGGGGCTCTTCCTGTCCATGTACCTGGTTGCCGTGTTGGGGAACATGCTCATCATCCTGACTGTCAGCTCTGACTCCCACCTCCACACCCCCATGTACTTCTTCCTCTGCAACCTGTCCTTGGCGGACATCGGTTTCATTTCTACCACTGTTCCAAAGATGACTGTGGGCATCCTGACTCACAGCAGAGTCATCTCATATGGGGGCTGCCTGACACAGATGTCTTTTTTGATCCTTTTTGGATGTATGGATGGCATGCTTCTGACTGCGATGGCCTATGACCGGTTTGTGGCCATCTGTCACCCTCTGCACTACTCAGCCACCATGAACCCATGCCTCTGCTGCTCCTTAGTTTTGATGTCATTTTTCATCAGCCTTTTGGACTCCCAGCTGCATACTTTAATTGTGTTACAACTTACCTGCTTCAAAGATGTAAACATTTCTAATTTTTTCTGCGATCCTTCTCAACTCCTTCATCTTGCCTGCTCTGACACCATCACCAATGACATAGTCATGTATTTTGTTGGTGCCATCTCTGGTTTTCTCCCTATCTCAGGGATCTTTTGCTCTTACTATAAAATTGTTTCCTCCATTCTGAGAGTTCCATCGATAGGTGGGAAGTATAAAGCCTTCTCCACCTGTGGTTCTCACCTGTCAGTTGTTTGCTTATTTTATGGAACAGCTATTGGAGGTTACCTGGGATCAGCACTGTTGCCTTCCCCCAGGAAGGACGTGGTGACCTCAGTCATGTACACTGTAGTTACCCCCATGCTGAACCCTTTCATTTACAGTCTGAGGAACAGGGACATTAAGAGTGCCCTATGGAGGCTCTACAGCAGAACAGACTACTCTTAATATCTCTGCAATCCCTTTTGGAGTGTAGTTGGAAAATCTAGCAAAACCAAACATGTAGACCAGTGACTACTGTTTCCTTAATCATATTGTGTTTAGTTTCATGGTTTTCATTCCTCTCCATGCTTCACATATGAACTTTACTTCTTTTGATTTGACATTATTTGAATTGGCAGAGTAACCTGGGATCCTTTGTACATCATAATAATTCCATAATAAATGCATTTACTGTGGTATCCAGATGAAATGTACAATTCTCTTAGTACATACTTAAACTTTATATCTTTCCCCATGGTTTTACAGTAATTTCCATACACATTTTGCATTTATCAAATCTATGTATTCAGGTAATTTCTGAGGATGCAGTTCACTGGTTTTTAATTGTGGATTTTATTGGAACCCTCTGGGGAGTTTTATAAATACTGATGACTGGGTCAGTTGGAGAAGTTCATCAAGATGTGACTGCCAGTGGACCCAAGAGCTGGGCCTGGGGAATCAGAGACTCCTACCCTTCCCCTGTCCTTGCAATGTTCATTTCACTTGCCTACCCTTCTCTAGAAGCTGGCCCAAGGATATGCCCTTAGCTAGTTATGTTTTGTTGAAACCATCTAGATGTCATACATCACTGAACCCAGTTAAGGCTTTTATTGTATACTAGAGGCCCGGTGCACAAAAATTTGTGCACTTGGTGGGGGGGGGGGGTCCTCCTCAGCCCGGCCTATGCCCTCTCACAGTCTGGGTCCCCTTGGAGGATGACCACCTGCTGGCTTAGGCCTGCTCCCCTGGGGATTGGGCCTAAGCTGGCAATCAGACATCCCTCTGGCAGCCTGGCAGCCCTCGGGGGATGTCCACTTGCCAGCGGGGAGCAGACCTAAGCTGCAGTCGGACATCCTTAGTGCTGCTAAGGAGGCGGGAGAGGCTCCCACCACTACCGCTGTACTGGCAGCCATCAGCCTGGCTTGTGGCTGAGCAGAGCTCCCCCTGTGGGAGTGCACTGACCACCAGGGGGCATCTCCTGCATTGAGCATCTGCCCCCTGGTGGTCAGTGTGTGTCATAGTGACCAGTCATTCCCAGTCTTTCTGCTGTTAGGGTCAGTTTGCATATTACCCTTTTACTATATAGGATAGAGGCCTGTGCACGGGTGGGGGCCGACTGGCTTGCCCCAAGGGTGTCCCGGATCAGGTGGGGGTCCCGCTTGGGTGCCTGGCCAGCCTGGGTGAGGGGCTGATGGCTGTTTTCAGGCTGTCCACACCCCCTTTAGGGTGGGGGTCTTCACTGGGGTGCCTGGCCAGTCTGGGTGAGGGGCTGAGGGCTGTTTTCAGGATGGCCGGTGACTGAAGCTCCCAGCCTCTCCTTTTTTTCTTTTTTTTTTTAATTCTGGGATTTATTTACCTTCTATAATTCAAACTTTGTTGGTGTCACTGGAGCTGAGAGCTGGCTCCAGCTCCGTGGCCTCGGGAGGCTGAAAGCAAGTATCTGGGGTTTGTTTAGCTTCTATAATTGAAACTTTGTTGCTTTCGGAGCTCAGAGCAGGCCATGGCCGGCGGGGAACCTTGGCTTCCTCCATCACTGGAGCAAGCAAGCCTCCTGCTCGCTTCAGCTGCGTGGCTGCTGGCAGCCATCTTGGTTGGTTTAATTTGCATATCACCCTGATTAGCCAATGGGAGACGTAGCAAAGGTATGGTCAATTACCATGTTTGTCTATTATTAGATAGGAGGATAAACTTTTAAGATTTGGTGGGCAGGTGTATCGATCTACTTGTCTTATGGCCGCCCAAGATAAGCCGTACTATAAATTCACTGGTTTATGAAAACTGCCACCTCCCGATATGTAGTGAGCTTCTTTTGGTCTCTCCCTGCTTTCCATGCATGGAGGGCTGGTTCAGATTTCACTTGAAAGTTCCTTAGGTTGAGAACCAATGGAGTCTCCCTTATCAAATATTAGTTGCCTGTGTATGCAGTGGTTTATTTCTGGGCTCTTGATTCTGTACCATTGGTCTCTCTGTCCGTTTTTAATTCATTCCTATATCCTATTGTGGCAATCCATGCTCTTCTTCTTTGCTTTTAGCTGTGTCTTTATGTCTAAGCTTTGCCATTCTCTGTGTGGAGTGAAAATAAAACAGGTCTTTCCTAAGAGGCACTAAAAGCCTTGGTAAACTAGTTGCTCACTCTACTCTCCCTCCTTCCACCAGGTTAACAACTCTTTCTAGCTTGGAGTTTCCTGTTGTTGCTGAGTAGCGAGGCCTGGGTGATGGCATGATGCAGGAACTACGAAGCTGGTCTGTTTCCTTTTGTGTGGTTCTTCACAGGTGTTTTGTTCCACTGTGTTGCTGACGTTCCATAAGTGGACCCTTGAGCTCTCCCAGAGCTGTTTTTGTTCATGGATGTAATTGTTGATCTTTGTGGGGCAACAGAGGTTGGTGTCGCCTACATCACCAACTAGGTTTTGCCACATTTTTTTTCCTATCAGTTAATGACAGACCGATCCCTAAATTCCTCATCCAGAGTTGTCTGAGGCAGGAGGACTGCATGAGTAGGATGTGGGAGGTTGTGAAGTACCATCATTCCCATACTCACTTTATCAATTGGGGAAAAAAACCCAAAAAACAACAACAACACGAAATAGGCCCCAAACACACTTATTTAAATTTTAGGATCTGTGGACACAAAGCTAAAGAAAAATTCATCCTGGAATAGGATAAGCTCTTTTCAAGGACAGAAATCAGAAGCCATTGGAGACATTTGTTGAATCTGGGCACAGAATGGCTGCAGCTTGATGTGAGGGATCCTGGTGATGGCAGGGAAACCATGTTGGCTTTTTTGGACTGTGTGTCCTGAGGGAACATGGTGGGGCTTGCAGAAACACCATAATATAGGCAATTTCTACTCATATGCCAGTATATCTGCAGGGAAATTTTGCTAAGAGCATTGTGGTGTCATGGATTGTGGGTGAGGCTGGGAAGCAGAGTCATTTCTCCAGGGTTGTGGTCCTTAGAGACCAGTGTCCTGAGGGAGGGTGAGACCTGTATGGTGGGCAGATTCCAAAATGCTCCCAATGACCTCCGCTCCTATGTTCAAGCTATTGTGGAGACCCATCCTCTGGAGTGTGTCTTGGGCCTACTGACCTGCTTCCAACCAACACAACATGGCAAAACTGATGAGATGTCACTTCTGATATGAGCGTGCAAAAAGGCTTTATATTCCTGGTCCTTTTCTCTTGTTACCTGTCCTATGGGAGCCACAGCCATGCATGAGCTTGCCTGTGAGAGGCCCATTAGGCAGAGGAGTGAGGAAGGCCTCTGGCCAACAGCCCACAAGGAACTCTCTCCTTCCAAAAGTGAGTGGGCTTGGAATAGGTCAACCCTAGTCAAACTTTGAGGGGGCTGAAACCCTAGCTAACACTTTGATTGCACTCTGTTGGGTACCCTTCTTAATTTAAGAGAAAGTCAGTAGTTTTTTAGTGTACCCAAAACATCAATGAACGAGAAAAATCAGAACTTGGATTGTCATGTAAATAACCAAAAAATCCCTTACTTGACTTGGGGTGCTGAACGCACAATACAAGATACAGGTGACATATTATAGAATAGTACATCTAAAACCTATATAATTGTATTAATCAATGTCATCCCCAATAAGTTCAAGAAAAAAGAAGTGGAAAATAGAGCTCATAAATATATAGTGCTGCAAAGAGCACCTTGCACACAGTAAACCCTCAATATACAATACTTATGTCTATTAAAAATAAAACCTAAAAAAAGGGAAATAGACTTTTCCTTTTAAAGACAAAAGCCTTAACAAAGAAAATGGAAATAGTTATAGGTTTTTGTCAGAGAGGCCTAATTGCCCCCAGTTCACATGATTAATACAATGATTTTGCAGATGTCAAACTCAAAAAGTCATAAATTGTGAAGACTGCATTCTATGCTAACATTCTTGAAACTGGAAGTCAGAAGCAAAGCGTACAGATGCGCTTTCTCCTGAGAAGAGGAAAGTCCCAGCCCCTTCTAAGTACATTCACTATTCTCTGTTTCCTCTTCTGTCAATATTAGGAAGTCCCCAGAGGTTAGGAAAACATGGACCAATTTCACTAATTATTAGCTCTGTGCATTGAGCTCTCAAGGCCATACAGGCTGCCAGTCCCAGTCAAGACTCATATGTGTGGCTCTTCCTCCCAGAATTGAGACCTGCATCCAGAGATCCATGCCTGAGTCTGTCTTCATGCCAGTCCTGAGAACAGAGCCTCAGCCTTCTCATTACCAGGCAGGAGAAGGCAGTGGATCCAAACTCCTAGGTCATGACTCAGCGGAGAGACAGCACAAACCAGTGAGTGGCAAAGGATATGGTGGATGGAGGAGGAATTATGGAGAAACAGGTTTTCTCATTATCAAGACAGCAGGACAGCTGAGATAGCCAGATGGGAGGGCATTGATAAGCAAAGTTACAACTCAGAGGCTTATGAAGTTTATGTTATTTTTTCCACTGGGGATTTTAGAACTCTCATTCAGAATTCTGCTCTTCTCCACTACCATTCTTACCTTCCAAAGTCATTGCCCATACAAGAGCGGGAACCGGACTTCTTCATTCCCTTAGCATTCCAATAGGATCATGAATGCTATGGTTATGATCATGACAGTGATGCGGAGAGTAACCATAATATTACAAAACTCCACTGAGGGTTTCCTCATGCCAGATTCAGAGCTCTGTGTTATGTAGCTTCCATTTTCACCTGAAGAATGCCCTCAAGATCAGGGTAGACAACTAGTGTTATTTTAGAGTTGAGGAAAGAAGCAAAATATTCCTATTTAATTTGTACCCAGGTACTTGGGTAAAAAGGGTGGAGTCAGATTTGTATCTGAGCAGTGAAACGCTATTCACAGGACACAGGGTGCAGAACAACGTTTTTCCATACTATTTAGGTTCACATGGCTATTGAGCTCTTGAGATGTGGCTAGTCCAAACTGAGATGTGCTGCCCATATAAAACACCAGATTTTGAAGACGTATAAAAAAAGATCGTAAAATATATCAGTTGTGTATATTGGCAAAACTATGTTTTTGGTATAATGGGTTAAATCAAATATGAAAATTAAAATAAACCAAAAAACCTCCCAGCCAACCTACTCAGTCTGTCCTTTCTCTTTCCAGGTCACCCCAGGCAGCATGCCTGTGGGGAAGCAACTCAGTCTCATTTATTTCTGATTGCCCAGCACCCACACTGTGGTTGGCACAGAGTAGGCAACTAAAACAAACAAAAACATATATGCACTCTCTTACATATTGATTACAAGTTGTTAGTGTATAATAACACAGCATAGTCCATATGGCTGACACACACTGGCGGTTTTTCTGCATGGGCTTTTATCACTTCCAGGGATGTTATGTGACTAAAGAAATGAATGACATTCATCATTTTCCTCCAAGCACCCTTCCCTGAATGGTTAATTGAAACTGATGATGGGGCTTTGAAAACTGATTTGTGGCTGTTGGACTGAAGTCTGTTTTTATTTTGTTTGTTTATTTTGCTCTTTAAATTCTACATACTAGTGAAATCATATGGTATTTGTCTATCTCTGTATGACTTATTTCACTTAGTATAACACACTCTAGGTCAGTGGTTCTCAACCTTCTGGCCCTTTAAATACAGTTCCTCATGTTGTGACCCAACCATAAAATTATTTTCGTTGCTACTTCATAACTGTAATGTTGCTACTATTATGAATCGTAATGTAAATATCTGATGTGCAGGATGGTCTTAGGCGACCCCTGTGAAAGGGTCGTTCGACCACCAAAGGGGTCGTGACCCACAGGTTGAGAACCGCTGCTCTAGGTCCATCTATTCTGTCACAAAAGGTGAGATACCATTCTTTTTTACACACAAAAAATGGACTCAGACAGTTTATTACATAGTTCTTATAGCATGCTTATGAATACTACAAATCAAAGGAATTAATCATGCTGCATTTGGATAAAATAAAATACATTTAACTGCTTATTAGTATCCTTGAACTAATAAGGACACTAATAAAGAGCATTTTGTTGAGAGAGACGAATAGTTCTCATTCCTTTTTTTCCTTCATAGGAGGGTACTGATAGGCGAGTGTGTCTATGGATTTATAATAAATAACCTTACTCCTCTCATTTATTCAGCCCATTCTTTCCAAAGTGATGCATGCAGTAATAGGCTCATGGAGCAAAATGCAATATGAAAAGATTTTTAAGAAGAATGTTTGTCATAAGCAAGAAATATTACTAAAGGGTCATGGTCCTCAAGTGTGAAAACTATGAATTGCTTAAATTCAAAATATAGACACACTAATGTGCTTGTTTCCTTTATACCAGCTCTCATGTATTTTCTAAAAGGTGTCTCTGCTATGTGGAGCCACAGAATGTAACAGGTACATTGCAATTCATCCTCCTGGGCTTCTCAGATGATCCGGAACTGCAGCCTCTAATGTTCATCCTGTTCCTGTCCATATACCTGGTCACTATGCTGGGGAATCTGCTCATCATCCTGGCCATCGGCTCTGACTCCCGTCTGCACAGCCCCATGTACTTCTTCCTCTCCAACCTGTCCATGGCTGACATTGGCTTTTCTTCTACCACCGTCCCAAAGGTGATTTGGGACATTCAAACTCATAGCAGAGCCATCTCCTATGCTGGCTGCCTGACTCAGTTGTCTTCTTTAAATTTTTTTGGATGTTTGGACAGTGCACTCCTAACTGTGATGGCCTACGATCGGTTTGTTGCTATCTGTTATCCCCTGCACTACCTGGATATCATGAACCCCCATTTCTGTAGCCTGCTGCTTCTGGTGTCTTTTTTGATCAGCCTTTTGGACTCCCAACTGCACTGCTTGATGATATCACAGCTTTCCTTTTGCACAAACACGGAAATTCCTCACTTCTTCTGTGACCCTCCTCAACTCCTCAAGCTTGCTTGTAATGATACCTCTACTAATAAAATATTAGTCTATTTTATTGGGGCCATCTTTGGTGGCATTCCAGTCTCAGGTATCTTGTTCTCTTATTATAAAACTGTTTCCTCCATTCTGAGAATCTCATCGTCAGGTGGAAAGTATAAAGCCTTTTCCACCTGTGGTTCTCACCTGTCAGTTGTTTGTTTATTTTATGGGACAGCCCTTGGGGTGTACCTCAGTTCCACTGTCTCACATTATCCCAGGAAGGCTGCAAGGGCCTCTGTGGTGTATGCTGTGGTCACCCCTATGCTAAACCCTTTCATCTACAGTCTGAGGAACAGGGACATCAAGAGGGCCTTGCAGCGATTCCTCAACAGAATAGCCTAGTCTCAATACATGGGCCGTTGTAGATTTTTTTTTTCTTATTTCCTCCTCTTCTTCTTCTTCTTCTTCTTCTTCTTCTTCTTCTTCTTCTTCTTATTATTATTATTATTATTATTATTATTTTAAATAAATGCTTCTAATTATAAACATTCTAATAGCAACGTAGTGATAGCTCATTGTACTTTGAATTTGTGTTCCCTAATGGCTAATGATATTGAGCATCATTTCATCTAATCTTTTTGATATCAGTATATTTTTTTTAAAGTATATTTTATTGATTTTTTACAGAGAGGAGGGGAGAGGTATAGAGAGTTAGAAACATCGATGAGAGAGAAACATCGATCAGCTGCCTCCTGCACACCCCCTACTGGGGATGTGCCCACAACCAAGGTACATGCCCTTGACCAGAATCGAACCTGGGACTCTTCAGTTCACAGGCTGAGGCTCTATCCACTGATGCAAGCTTGTTCGGGCTCTTATTATTATTATTATTATTATTATCATTAATAATTTTGTCTGTGGATTAGAAATGACTCAAAACCAAACATTTGGAGTTTGCAAACATACCTTTTTGGTCAGACAATTTTTGTAGCTTATAGTTTTCATTCCTCTTGATCTATCATGTCTAAAAATAGTTTATTTGGGCACATCCTTGATGGGATTAAGGGAGTATCCTAGGATCCTTTGTATGTCAAAATCACCACACAATTGAATCCTATTACAATATGGAATTTTCTGTATTTGTTACCTATGACCCAGGCATCCTGTAGAAATTCACAACTCTTTTTTATTGTGTATGTTATATATGATTCTCAACCATTTTCGCTGTCCATGTTATTTTTTTTTTGTCCATGCTATTTTTCATAAAACTTTGGCTTTAATCAAATCTATTAGTGCAGGCGTGTGAGAGAATGTGTGTCACTGATCTCCAATCTAGAAAGCATCTGATGAGCTTTAAAAATCCTCATGCCTGAGTCCAATAATCATACATTAAGATTTAACTGAATTGGAGAGTGAAAAGAGTATAATGGTTTTTTAACAGTACCCCAGGTGGGCCTAATGTGTATTTGGACATGACCGAGAACTACTGAATTTTGTCTGACCTTTTATTATAAAATGACTTGTATTTCTTGGGTTCTTTACTGCTCATGATCAGATACTGAAGACCTTAAAGTGATCAGAGCTCCAAAAGAGCAGATAATGAAGAGCTCGCCTTAGCGACAGCCAACATGATTTCCTCCACTCACATTCTGGGTAATATATATTTTTTTTTTACATTTCTTCTCCCTCCACACTCCACAGCTGTCTCTCTGTACTTGATATTAAGCTATAGATTTTCTGCTCCAAATTTACCTTCTACACTTTCCGTTGTTATCCTGTGGTGCGGCCTCTGATTTTCCACCTGGCTTCTCTTTAGATTCTTCCAGTAATTGTCAGTAAGAGGAAAGGTTCTTCCAACCATTTCCCTATCCCCTTGGCCTATGTGTTGTCACTACATCCTGCAGTTATGACACTGTATTATCATATTTTTTTCATTTTTGCCTTACATCTTTCAAAAACTGTTTAGTCATACTTCTATTAAATTATCTCCATTAAAATGACTAGTGTGGCTTCTCTCTCCTCAACTGAACCTTCACCGATAACTCATAATATGGGGAATAAAGCTGTGGTGTGATATACAATTGGAAGAATTTAAAGTGAGCTCAGGACTAAAAGGTGATTGCAATGATATGTCTGGGTCAGGGGCATACAATTGAGGTTTAAAATAGTGGTATGCTATCTCCAGTGGCTGTGTGATTCTAATCATGCCTATAGATTGTTAAGTCTCCCAAGTCATTATGAATGAACTTAACTCTATTTTCATTTTCATTACTCAGGGATAGCAAAGGACCATGTCCTTAGCAAAGGGGACATTTTTCCTTTCACTGGTAACTGCCTCATTAGGATTCCACTTTGTAACCATCATTCCTTCTCTTTTCTATCGTGGTCAATCTGTCCTTGACCTCCTATTGTCTCATGCTATACTAGAGGCCCAGTGCACGAAATTCCTGTATTGGTAGGGTCCCTAGCGGCTGCTGGCTGCTGGCTGGGTACTCCCTCCCTTCCTCCGGCCACCTGCTGCTGGCCAGGATCTCCCTCACCTTCCCCCGGCTGGCCCCGCCACTGGTCAAACTCCCATACGGACTCCAGGTCAAGGGGATAATTTGCATACTATGCTTTTATTATATAGGATACTCAGGTATCTTTGTACATATCAATTTTTTCTTAAAATATTTTATACATATTTTCGGAGGTAGAAGTCTGGGCTTTCTGAGAAACTGTCAAATAACTCATTTAATTTAACCACTAAACTGTATAGCCTACCAGTTTCACTACAGTGAATTGAGTATCTAATTGGTTCAGTTTACTATTACACTTTTCCTGCTGCCCTAGCATTCTAAAATATGCCAACACTCACATATCCTTCTTCACTTTCCTATACTCCTGCCATTTGGTCATTTGGGATCCCCAAAGTTTTCCTCTACCATTTAGGAACACACACATAATTAGCATACTTTATCCCATATCAAACTTAACTTGGCAAGTATTTAAGTTTTCTTTATATCAATGAAATCACTCTCTGAGCTCCTCATACAGAGAAATCTGAGCCAGGAGGTCTGCCAAAGATAGGGATTGTCACAAATTAGGATTACCATACATCTCACTTTCACTCACCATCTAAGGCAGAATCACATTTTAAAGACTTCAAGAGTTAAAATGTAAAGATTATAAAATAAATTATATTTGGAGAGAGATTAGTCCTTATTAGTGGAACAGAAATCAGAAGCCTGTAGGAACACGTGTTGAATTAATCCTGAAATGGCTGTGACTTCTGGCAAATAGGAAAGGACTCTAGGTATAAGAGAAATCAGGGAGACTTCTTTTCATGGCATGGCAAGAAGGAGCATTGTGGGATCTGCAGAAATACCTAAAACAGAGCAAGATCTTGCATGTGCTAGTTTTTATTTGTTTTGAGGAGATGGTGATGTGAAGGGCTAGAGACTGTGCTGGAAAGCAAAGAGACAACTCTAGTGTCTTGTACTCAGAGCCCAAATTCCTATTAGAGATTGAGGCCTTTGTAGTGGGTGGCTTCTAAGATGCTTCCAGTATCCTCTGCCTCTGTATTCATGCCCTTGTATATACCCCTCTCCCTCTGGTCTGGATCTTACACTTACATAAAATGAATAAAATATCAAAAAATGTTGGGCTGTCACTCCCACATTAATGTGTACATAGACTCAGGCTTTAAACTACCAGCCTTATTTTACTCTCACACCAGCTCACTCTGATGGAAGATAGCTGCTATGTTGTCAGCTGCCAACTGGAGAAGCTTATGTGGCAAGGAACTGGGGATGTCTATGGGCAACTTATCCTATATAATAAAAGGCTAATATGCAAATCAACCAAATGGCGGAACAACCGGTTATGATGCACACTGACCACCAGGGGGCAGACTCTCAATGCAGGAGTGGCCCTGTGGTAGTCAGTGCACTCCCACAGGGGAGCTCCCCTCAGCCAGAAGTCAGGCTCACAATTGGCAAGCGCAGCGGCGGTGGTGGGAGCCTCTCCCGCCTCCGCAGCAGTGCTAAGGATGTCTGACTGACAGCTTAGGCCCGCTCACCAGAGGGAACAGGCCTAAGCCATCAGTCAGACATCCCCCAAGGGCTCCTGGACCATGCGAGGATGCAGGCCGGGCTGAGGGACCCCCTGAGTGCATGAATTTCGTGCACTGGGCCTCTAGTTCATCTTATAACTGAAAGTTTGAACCCTTTATTAACATCTCCTAATTTCCTCTACCCCACACCTTGGTAACCACCATTCTACTCTCCATTTCTGAGTCTTTCTAAGATTCCATATATAAGGGAGGTCATACAATATTTGTCTTTCTCTGACTTACTTCACTTAGCATAATTTCCTCAAGGTCCATCTATGTTGTTGCTAATGGCAGGATTTAGTTTTTTCTTGTGGCTGAGTAACATTGAAAGTTTGAAATTATTATAAAACTGTATCACTACATGCTTTGGCCCAGTGTGGCTCAGTGTTGAGAATGTAAGCCCACACATATAAGGGTCATGGGTTCGATCCCCACCCCTGGTAAGGGTGCATGCAGGAGGCAACCAATCAACGTGTCTCTCTCACACTGATGTTTCTTTCCTTACCACTCCATCACTCCCTCCCATTCTCTCTAAAAAGATATGGAAAAATTATCTTTCAGTGGGAATTAAAAAACAAAGCAAAACAAACATACAAAAACTATATCACTATAGAAATTTATTTAAGCATATTTTTATCAATTTTGTACTTTCTTCCTATATTATTAATTCATTTCTAATTTCTTGGTTAGTAACAAAATTTACAATTTTGAGAGAAAAAAGGTCTGATATCCTTGAGATTTTCACATTTTAAATGGGCACATAATTAAATTGGTTAACCTAGTCAATTTGGCTCTATTTAATATATATATATATATATATATATATATATATATATATATATATATATATATATATATTTCAGCGAGGAAGGGAGAGGGAGAGAGAGATAGAGACATCAAGGCTGAGAGAGTATCATTGATCAGCTTTCCCTTGCAGCCCACTACTGGGGATCGAGCCCACAACCCGGGCATATGCCCTGATCAGGAATCAAACCATGACCTCCTGGTTCATAGGTTGACAGTCAACCACTGAGTCATGCTGGGTGGATGCAACTTTGGTTCTTAATTTACTCATTTCTATTTTTACCTTGATTATTTTTTAATGCTTTTTAAAACATTAGAGTTAACATTTTCTTCTTTTTAAAAAATAAATATTTTTTTGGTGGTATTGATGCTGTTTAACAGGAAAGGAGGAGAGGGAAGGCTAGATAATATAGACATGCCATTTATACAGCTTTACCAAAAAGCTGCATCAAACACTCTCCAAGTCTGTTCCCCCGCTGATCTATGGGGGAAGAGACTGGACAAAGGCAGATTTAAGGCATGCCCAGTAAGGTCTGAGTGACTGGGAAGGTGCCTGTCTGCCACACCTGGGGACAAATTAGTGCCCAGGATGGGCATGGCCACTGTAAATTCTTGAAACCTAAACATTTAAACTTCTAAATAAAGAAGCATGCTTTCTTGGTTTTTGTGCTATTTCTATCTCTATCTCTATCTCTATCTCTATCTCTATCTCTATCTCTATCTCTATCTCTATCTCCACCTGCTGGATTCCTGGTTCCCCTTGGCCCACGTGGCTCATGGCCATGTGTGACCCCCACAATGGACTAACAGACTTTAATTAGCTTGAATGCTGAACTACACCCGGGTAGAACATGGAACAGAAGTTCCGGACACTGGCCTTGCTTTTGGTTCTGCTGAGACCCCCAGCTACACTTTTTCCAGGACTGGCTTAATAGGCAGTGGGCTTTGGAACCCCAGGAATGTAACTTCATGCAAATAAAGCCTTTTCCCACATCTCATCCTTCTGTGGAGGCTTCTGAAAATTCTTGTTTCAGCAGTACCCCAAGAACCTCCCTCCCACTCCCACGAGTGAGGGAGGAATTTGATTCTCTGGTAACAGTATAATAAAAGTCAGTGGATAGAGTGTTGGCTGTGGGTCCCAGGTTTGATTCTGGTCAAGGGCACATGCCCAGATTTAGGGCTCGATACCCATTAGAGGGCATGCAGGAGGCAGCTGATCAATGATTCTCTCTCTCATCATTGATGTTTCTAACTCTTTCTCCCTCTTCCTTCCTCTCTGAAATCAATAAAAAATATATATATTTTTAAAAGTATTCATTCATGAAAATTAGAAATACAAAAATATTTAGAATAAAAGTAGAAATTAGTTTTAATTTTTCTATTAAAAATAACCATTATTATTATTTTATCTCTTTTCTTCTTTTACCGTGTATGAATATTTAGAAAAATCCTTATATGCTGAAATTTTGTATTAATTATACAGTAGAGTAAGAGTGTATTGTTTACTTTTTTATGGCCAGAAAGGAAGATCATTATATTACAATAGTCTTACTGATTGTCTCTCTAGAAATAGCATCTTATTATATTTTGTTTTTACCTCTTTGGTTATTAATAAATCTGAACATTTTCCCTATGTTCTTATATGAGCTATATGTTTAAAAACTTTGCCCATTTTCAACATTAGTTATTAAAGACCTTAACACTTTTACTTATATAAAAATGTAAAGTTATCAAACCTCAAACTTGTCTTTTTATTATGATGTGTTGACAAAAAAGCATTTTATATATTTATAGTCCAATCTATCAATCTATTCCTTGATAATTAATTCCATTAATTTTATAGTTAGATTATACTTCCCCATACAATACTTGAATTTGATTATTCTAACTATTGTATTCTTTAAAAAATTTTTTAAACATATTTTTATTTATTCCAGAGAAAGGAAGGGAGAGGAAGAGAGATAGAAATATTAATGATGGGAGAAACTAAGATGGCGGCATAGATAAACACCAGGAAATTGCTGCCTCCCACAACAACTTCAAAAAAAAACAACATAAAGACAAAACGGACATCATCCAGAACTACAGGAAAGCTGGCTGAGTGGAAATTCTACAACTAGAAGGAAAAAAAAGCACACTGAGTGCCAGAGGAGCTGCGGAAGTAAAGTGCAGAGGTACGGAGGCTCGCGCACGCACAGAAAGGGGCTGGCACCTGAGGACGCGGCTGTCTTTTTGAATCGGGAGGGAGTCACAAGCTCCCGACTGCTCTGAACTCTGGTTCCGGGAAGTCTCTGGGGACCCAGGACTCATATGGGGAGAAACTGGACTGTCTGGCAGCGGGCAGAACTCGGAACTTGAGGTCGGCTTTCCCTCAGAGGTGGTTGCAGCAATTACCAGGACACTGAGACGCGGGGCCCCTTAGGGCAGGGCTGAGAATCCACCATAGCTGCTTGCTCTGCCCTTTGATTCCCTGAGACTCCGCCCCACCCAGGCTGGGGCAGAGGCTTTTGCATATGAATGCCCCGGCCCTTTGCAACCTGAAAATTACCTAACTGCAGCTGGGCCAGACAGACCCAGAACTTCCAAGAGAAGGCCCAAGGCCCCACAGCGGCTTGCATTGCTTCACAGCTGGGCCTCATCAGGGTACCTCCAAACTCCAAAAAAGGAAGGGGAATCTGCAGTTCTCTTCGTAGCTCCTGCTGTGTAACCTCAGGCAGAGGCTAAATTAGCACCTCCTTAGATCCAAGAGCCAGTGTACCCAGTGGTCAGAGGGGGACCATCCAGATTACTACTCCTCAGATCCATAAGGGACACACTCAGGGTGCAGACTCAGTGAGCACCAAAACCCCACTGAAGCAAGTCTTGCCCCAGAAGGGTGTCTTCAGCACAGAAGTTCTCCCACTGCAGACACAGCTGATTCTCACTGCCAATTGGCCTGGAGGTCAAGTCCTCCCAGTGATCCTATAACAATCAAGGCATAACTACAATAAGACTGTGCAAAAAGCCCACAAGGGGGTACACCAAGAGTGTTCACCTCAGGTAACTGGGGAGGCTGAGCCACTGGGCCCTACAGGACACCTAGCACACAAAACCACTCTACCAACACAGGGAAGCATAAAAAATGCGGAGACAAAGAAACAGGTCACAAATGACAGAAATGGAGGAAAGCAAATGACTGGATATAGAGTTCAAGGCCACGTTTATAAGATTTTTCAAGAATTTTATGGAAACCACCGATAAATTTAGTGAGATCCTCGATAAATCTAGTGAGACTCTCGAGGATATGAAAAAGGACCAACTAGAAATTAAGCATACACTGACTGAAATAAAGAATAATATACAGAGATCCAACAGCAGACAAGAGGATCCCAAGAATCAAGTCAAAGATTTGAAATATGAAGAAACAAAAAAGACCCAACCGAAAAAGAAAAAAGAAAAAAGATTCCAAAAATATGAAGATAGTGTAAGGAGCCTCTGGGACAACTTCAAGCGTACCAACATCAGAATTATAGGGGTACCAGAAGAAGAGAGAGGGCAAGATATTGAAAACCTATTTGAAGAAATAATGACAGAAAACTTCCCCTACCTGGTGAAAGAAATAGACTTACAAGTCCAGGAAGCGCAGAGAACCCCAAACAAAAGGAACCCAAAGAGGACCACACCAAGACACATCATAATTAAAATGCCAAGGGCAAAAGACAAAGAGAGAATCTTAAAAGCAGCAAGAGAAAGAAACTCAGTTACCTATAAGGGAGTACCCATACGACTGTCAGCTGATTTCTCAACAGAAACCATGCAAGCCAGAAGAGAGTGGCAAGAAATATTCAAAATAATGAATGCCAAGAACCTACAACCAAGATTACTTTATCCACCAAAGCTATCATTCAGAATAGAAGGTCAGATAAAGAGCTTCACAGACACGAAAACGCTAAAGGAGTTCATCACCACCAAACCAGCATTATATGAAATGCTGAAAGGTATTCTTTAAGAAGAGGAAGAAGAAAAAGGAACTCTTACCATTTGTCACAGCATTGATGGAACTAGAGAGCGGATAAATACCACATGATCTCACTCATTTGTGGAATATAATGAACAACATAAACTGATGAGCAAGGACTGATCCAGAGACGGAGAGGCATTGATTGGACTGTCGGGCTTTGGAGGGAAGGTAGGGGAGGGTAGGGGTAAGGGGGAAAGATCAACCAAAGGACTTATATGCAAGCATATAGGCCTAACCAATGGACACGGACAACGGGGGGGGGTGAGGGTATGAGCGGGGGGGGGGGGGGGGAGGCGGGTAGAGGGTAACGTGGGGATATGGACACATATGTAATATCTTAATCAATAAAAAATAGATTTTAAAAAAAGAGGAAAAGGAAAAAATGGAAGAAAACCTAGCATTTGAATAAAGATTGTTATAGACTAAAAAAAAAAAAAGAAACATTAATGGTGAGAGAGAATCATTGATTGGCTGCTTCCTACACAGCCCAACTGAGGACTGAGCCTGCAACCTGGGCATGGATCCTGACTGGGAATTGAACCGTGACCTCCTTGTTCATAGCTTGATGCTCAGCCACTGAGCCATGCCAGCTGGGCAGTATTCTTTATTTTTGTGTTTTTATCTTTTTAGTCCATTTATGTTTCCCACAGCCTAAATTAGATTAACATAATCCTGGCAGGAATTTTTCTGAAAGTCTGCCATTGGTATTTGAATTATATAAAACTAGAGGGCCAGTGCACGAATTTGTGCACCAGTGGGGTCCCTTGGCTTTGCCTGTGGGATCGGGCCAAAACCGGCTCTCTGACATCCCCTGAGGGGTCCCGGATTGCAAGAGGGTGCAGGCCAGGCCGAAGGACCCCACGGCTGCACAAGTGGGAATAGGGAGAGACACGGGAGGTTGCCCAGCTGGGGAGGGAGAGGCTCGGTGCACAAAATCGTGCACTTGGGGGGGGGGTCTCTCAGCCCGATTGCAAGAAGGTGCAGGCCAGGCCAAGGGACCCCACTGGTGCACCATCAGGGCCTGGGAGGGACACGGGAGGTTGGCCAGTCGGGGAGGAACTGCAGGAGGATTCCAGAGTGTGTCCAGCCTTCTTGCTCAGTCCCAATCAGCCAGGCCCCAGCAGCAAGCTAACCTACTGGTAGGAGCGTCTGCCCCCTGATGGTCAGTGTACGTCATAGCAATTGGTTGACTGCCCCCTGGTGGTCAGTGCATGTCATAGTGAGCAGTTGAGTGGCATTAGCATATCATTAGCATATTACGCTTTGATTGGCTGAATGGACGACCGGACGACCGGACACTTAGCATATTAGGCTTTTATTATATAGGATTGCTGCATGGAGATCAAAGAAAGTAATATACATGCTGTCCTTGGTAGTGATCAAAGTTCTATCTATTGATGACTGCCCTGGTGTGCCAGGGATATTGACAAACTAGAGCACAGTAAGGCAAGATTACCATGATGATAATAGTAATAGTCAATATTACAGGAATCATACTAAGAACATCACATGCATTATTTTATTTGCATCACAGCCCTATGTTGTTAGGTAGAGTGTTAGAGAATAGTATTATGCTTAATTTAGAGGTAAAGTTACTGAGACCTATTTAAATAAGTCAGATAGGGGAAGAAGGTTAAGACTTAACCCTGCTTTCAAGCTGACACATTAGCCTCACAGGAGTCATAGACGCCAGCAGAAGACACAAGACTCCTGGGTCAGAGACAAAGGACTTTACTACTCCCACGCTGTGTGAGCTTGATGTCTGCGGGAGTTTCCTGTTCCCTCAAGCCCATGGGAGTGAAACCAAACAGGCCCACGTGGACACTGTGTATGAAATGCGTTTGTCACAGCTGAGGAACCCCAGGTTTAGGAAACCACAACCTTTAAAGGGGCCACAAACATACCTGTCTAACTTCTGCCTCTGGAGAGAGACATTATCTTTCATATATCAGGAAAGAAACAAATTTGCCCTCTGATCTGTAGAGAAATGCTATTTTTATCTTCCCAGACTATTCACTATACAAATGTCCAGAAAAAATGTCTATGGTAGTAAAAGAAAAAAAAGCTACCTGTACTTTGCTCACAAGATGTGCAGAAACGGCAGAGAACTATGCAGTACTGTCTTCCTATAGACAGCTGTGGTGGCCACCAGTCTGCAAACTCCCCTGAAAAACAGAGACAGCAACTAGATATCAAAACTAAAATCCCTTTCTTTTTTTTCTTTATTGATTAAGGTATTACATATGTGTCCTTATCCCCTGGAAACATTTGCAACTAAACTAAGTGACAGCTATTTTTAGAAACCCAAAATATAAGTGAACAAGGACAAACCACCCCAAACAACAAGACCCACAGCAGTAAGCAGCAGCAGCAGCAACAAGGCAGCATTTGATTGACATGATGAATAGAAGAAATGCAGAATGGCCAACTGGCATTCACTGGAATGACACTTGAAACTGGGAAGACTTATGTGTACCCCAATATCCAGGAAATACTAGAGATCCATGGTAAGAAGGATGAAAAGGGCTAGTGCAGTGTAGCCCCTGTGAATTCTAAAAACTAACTCAGCAGGGCTCTATTCCCAGCCAGGCAGAACATTTTACTGAGAAGATACTGCTTGAATAGAATAAAAATTGAGTTGCAAAGAGCCAACAGAGATAAGTACCTGTGCCATCCAATATGGTAGCATTGGATATTACCTTATTTGATCCTCAATTAAAAAACAACAACAACCTGCAAAATTGGCCCCATTTTACAACTAAGAAACTGAGGTTTTGAGAGGCTGGATAAGTGATCCAAAGCTTACAGAGGTAGTAAGTAGTTCAAATGTAATTCAGACTTAGCATCACAAGTTAAGATTCAAGATAGGGAACATGGACTCCACTCTCATGAGAGGAATATAAAAGAATTTGGGAGCTATGTTTTAAAACTGCCACAACTGGAGTCTATATGATTTTACTGAGAGAACTGCATGGCGAATCACAGTGTGCCCAAGTAGCTTTTAAATTGGTAAGACATTGCACAGCTCGCGTGGCTCAGCAGTTGAGCATTAATCTATGAACCAGGAGGTCACCGTTTGATTCCGGGTCAGGGCACATGCCCAGGTTGGGGGCTGGATTCCCCGGTGTGGGGCTTGCAGGAGGCAGCCAATTGATAATTCTCTCTTGTGATTGATGTTTCCATCTCTTTCTCCCTCTCTCTGAAATCAATAAAAAATATATATATATTTTTTTACAAAAATTGGTAAGATATAGAAGGAGACAGACAGACAGAAAGAAAGAAACAAAGAAAAATGGTGTTAAGTCTTTGGTCTTTTCTACAAGGCGGTCACCACATTCCATTGTTCTTATCTTCTATCCTTGGAGCATATGGCACTCCATGTTCCTGGACACTATGTTTCCCACTTGATCTGTGCTCCTTCTCTACCTGTGTCCCTGCAGTTGTGCCCAAGGCCACAGGGCTTAGCTTTATTCTAGTCCAACAGGCATCAATTATCCACCCCCCACTCACCCTCTAACTGGCAGTCCTGACCTTCCTAGGGCATTGCATCAGAGAAAGATACAATCTTAACAACTCACAACATCTAATTCCCTTTTTTCTCTGCTCAGTCCTAAGACACAAAACTCTTGGGGAGAGACAGAAAACAGATAATTCCTCTGTTTCATATACTTGCAACCTATCCTCCTCTTGGCACCAATTATACTTGGCACCAATTATACTTCATCTAGCCTGAGAACATTTTCTGTCCTTTCAAATATAGGGTGTCCCAAAATTCACGCATTAGTTAGTGTCATTAGTTAGTCATTAGTTAACTGTGTTTGATACAAAACACAGTTTTATAATTAAAAATTGTAAATTTTTTATTGATTCCTAAAGTATACAGTATAGGGTTATGTATGGAATAGCACATCAGGTAAATGGCCTCCACAGCTTTGCTGGCACATATGCAAAGCCATGGTCTTCATTGGTCTTCATAGTCCCTGCTCCTGGGCCATAATTGGTACTTGGTAATGCTTATCAAATTGAAGGGATTGAAATCAAAGGGCAATCGATATTAGAATCTGATTCAATAAACCAAGTAAAATTAGGCTTTTATTTTTTGTTGTTGTTGTTAATGCTCATGCAAAATTCAAATCTTGCGTGAATTTTGGGACACCCTATACATAAACCTATAATCACAGAAAATGTGTAATTTTGTATTGTGATTTTTAAGCAGATGGGATCATATTGGTTATATTGTTTGCTACTTTTCCTTATCAATGTGCTACATAGGATTCCATAGTATGAATTTTAATGCTTTATTTAGTTATTTCCCTATTGATAGGCATATAATAAAAGATTAATTTGCAACTGGTCTTCAGTAGCTCTAAATCAATTTCCAGAGTTACTTGGAATTATGATATTAATTTGTATCAAAAATAGAAATTAAATAGAGCTATGTAAAAATTTATAATGTGCTGTTTAAAGTACAGAAATACCCCCCCCCCCAGAAGCCCCTTGTTTCAGACTATTTATGTAGTTTATTGAAAATTTATAGATTGATGTTCTGCAATTGATTTACATAGCCTGGGTGTTGGCTCTGTGAACAATGAGGTATAATTTTCTTTTTAGTAAACTTATGCCTTTGTTTCCCTGATGCCAAGATATCTGCACTTATCCTGATGGTTTGTTATTGGAAGGTCACACATTTTGGGCTTCTGAGAGAAGTACTTAGACATGCCTGAGTATCTTAGATCCCTGTGATATGTACCAGTGTTTCCTCTCTCTCATTTTAAAGTCTACCATCAGGCCGAACCGGTTTGGCTCAGTGGATAGAGCGTTGGCCTGCGGACTCAAGGGTCCCAGGTTCGATTCTGGTCAAGGGCATGTACCCTGGTTGCTGGCACATCCCCAGTGGGGGGCATGCAGGAGGCAGCTGATCGATCTCTCTCATTGATGTTTCTAACTCTCTATCCCTCTCTCTTCTTCTCTGTAAAAAATCAATAAAATATATTAAAAAAAAGTCTACCATCAGTATATATTTTTGCTCACTTTTATAATTTTAATGTGACTTAATAAAGAAAAATATCTATCTGACATCTACTAGGGGAATTGCCATTTCAACCCTAATTACTCTTTGAAAAACATATCTGCCACTCTCTCATGGCATTAGCCAGTGATCTGTTTTGATTTTGTGGTAGAATAATATGGTGTCTTATTTACCATTAAACACTGGGATCTTCCACAATACTTGATCTAAATCATTCAGTAAATATTTGACTAACTAATGACACATAGGTGAAAGGTGCCTATCAAAATCTTTCAGATTCACTAATCTAATGGTCTCACTCTTTACCTCTTCAGTTTTCTCCTAAGGACAAGACAAGGGCAAAATAGGGATCACTGGGCCTTTCCAGGATTTGTACTCAGATTTTTTAAAGGAATAAAATTCTGATACATGTGCAACATGGTTGAAACTTGAAAATATTATGCTAAGTCAGATAAGTCAGACACAAAAGAATAAGTATTCTATGAGTTCACTTATGAGGTACCTATAACAGGCAAATACATAGAGACAGAAATTAGAATAGAGGTTTCAATAGGCTGGGGGAAGAGAAGCATGGGCAGTTGTTGTTTAATGGGTATAGAGCTTCTATTTGGGATGATGAAAAAGGTCTAAAAATGGATAGTGTTGATGGTTGGATGATATTGTTAATATACTTAATGCCACAAAACTGTATATTAAAAATGAATAAACTGGCACATATATATATGTTTATAACATATATATAAATAAACATATAAATAAACATATAAATAAAATAAACCATTGCCATTTTCTTTTAAAAGTAGATTTTCAGACTCTCCGCCTGGAGATGTTAACTAGATGAGTTGAGGAGAAGTATAAGTTTGGGAAGATATATATATTAACAAGATCCTCAATTGATAGTTTTGGTAAAGCTAAAATTATGAAACATTACTCATAATGGGCAATGGTTCTCAGTGGATTGTCATAGGGACCAGCAAAATTTGGTTGTGAAAATTTCTAATCATCAGATCCAAACTCAGGTCTACCAAGACAGATATTGGGGAATGGGACTCTGAAATCTGTTCTAACAAATCCTCAAGGTCATCTTAGTGCAAGCTAATGACTGAGAACCATTACCCTAGTGAATCCTGGGACCCGTTGCTACTCAACCATCTCTCCAGTGAGGCAACGACAAGTCCGAAAATGATGACACTTGTGCCCAAGAGGAGATCCAAGAAAGACTAGAGTGACTCCAGAGAAAAGAGATCCAAATGGAAAAAAAATCACAGCTGGTCCATTTGTTTGTCTCCAGGGACAAGGAATTGGCAAGACAGAGACCTTTTCCTTTGTGACCCCTGTCCCTGAGGAGTCAACCTGATAAGGGAATCAAAAATCCATTGATCAATTTGTCTAACAAGCTTCAGAGGGGATTCTGCCCCCAGGGCAACAAACCTGTAACATCAGCTTATAGTAACCAAGGCTCTCATGTGCCACACCCAAGACACTCATGCCTTCTCCAGAAGAAATCCGCAAATCTCTATACCATATGCCTGGCTCTGTATCCCTGCTCTTTTGGTGGACAGACCTTTCTTCATCACCAACTTCCATGAAAGAATAAGATTCAGGGAAGTTGGCCCCTAAGGTGGCTCCACATTGCCAAGCCTGCAGAGCCCAGTAAGTGTTGTAGGAAAGAGGGAAATGTAGTGGTGGAGTGAATAGTGTATTGACTGTTGTTAAACAAAGGGCAGGGGAAACCCTATGCTGTCTATGGAGAATGAGCTCTAGAGGTTACTTGCTTGAGAGGGTGAATGGTTAGACTCGTTGTTTGAAGTTACCATTGCATGAGGAGTGTTTATTTCTGTTATATAGTATTTGATTAGATGGTTGGTGGAAATTATGGGAAGGGGGAGGAAAAGGCTAAAACCCCAGTCCACTCTGACACCATAGCACTTTTCAGAAACACACTATATATTGGTATAGTTACCAGTGTTTGTTTTACAAATGGATGCCCCAGGTGCTGATAGAGAGTTAGGTCCTTTATAGTTTCTAGATCTCTTCTTTTCTCTTGCTACCTGGTCCAGAACTCCAGAGCCTTCATCTTCACTCAACCTAGACAAATCTTTCATAATTCTTCTTTGCCACCCTCCTTTACTAGGGAATATCTCCTGTTTCTAAAAAATTGTATTTCCTTCCCATCCACTTGTTTGCACCCTTATCCTTGTTGTTATTAGGGGCCTTCAAGAGGGAAGGGTCTGAGGTCCCTGGTATCTGGGACCACAGTGTATACAGACTGAGGTATGGTGGGTGAGAGAGGATGTAGAAAGGTCCAACATTAGTCCCTTATTGACATCTTACCCTTTTGCTCTGGGAATTCTAGGAAACATTAAAAATCACATGTCCCTTTCCCATAGTTCCCCTTGATTCCATTTGGGTGTCAGGTCTCATCCTTAATCAGGGATATGGAAACATTAGCAAGATCAGAATTATTTCTTCATCCCTTTTGGTCTTTGTTCCTCTTCTTTAAAACAAGTGAGTTGGCTCTTCAACTCTAAGATGTGAGAGTTCCCCATCCTATTCCCTGTGCTCTTAGTTTTGTTGGCTTTAAATCCATCTTTCACTCAAGACACAAAGGAAAATTGTGATACAAATCACATCACTCCTTTGGTTGCAGTTCCCCCACAACCCCCATTCCTTATTCTTCTTTTCAAGGTTCCCAGGTCACCTCTCTAACCTAATTCTTCACCGTTCCCATCTCCCACTGAATGCTTCAGAAAATTGTTAAAAGCACTCTGTCCCATGCTGCCTCTTGCTTATAGACTTTCCCCTTTGCTCTCTTCTCTGCAAGGAAGGACCCTACTCAGTAATCCACCTGTATAACTACTTGCCCAGCCATCTCTTCCTTCAGGAATTCTTCCCTGACTCCATCAGTCCAGGCTGGATTTGGTGCTCCTCTAGGTACTATACTCTCCTGATGCCTTCATCTTACCATTTGATTCACTGTATTACGATGACCCATTTGTGCATCCATCTCTGGAAGGCGGGCTCCCTGGGGATAAGGACCATGTCCCAAAGAAGCCCTCCTTGCCAAGTGGCTTCCAGAAGTTTTTCTGTGCCTGACAAACAGCCTGGTTCAGTTCTCTACTTCCTAGCATGGCTCAACAGAATTGCTCACTGACATTAGATTCTAGAAACAGAATAGGACATATGTATTTGGTGCATGGGTAAAGAGGAACGCATAAGTGACAAATGGCTGTATTCTCCACTTCTGATTTCTAACCTCTGGTCGTAAGGTAAAAGGTTTCTATTGTGTGGGAAACTCTTTCTTAAGATGAATGTGATTACTCATTTCATGACCCGTTTAAAACATAACTCAGTTGCTTCTGCAACTCCAGGTGGGACATATGGGGAGGAAATCATTGTAGTGGATTTGAATTCTAAGAACCTAAGAAAAAACCCTGCAGTAACCAGCCCCCCGGCTTTGTCCATTAGAATAAGATGCAGTCCCATTAATTTCTCTCCCTCATGCCCATGATTTTTTTCATTGAATATTTTTCACTGTCTCAATCTCTTTATTTGGCTCAAGAAAGCAATATTTTATAATCCTAGGCATAAAATAATCTCTTTGGCCAAATAATTACATTCTTCCCTTCCTTAAACACACATCTTTCTTAAACCTGGAAGGTTCCTATGGGCCATTCATCTCTTCCTCCGAGGAAGCAATGAGCATCTGAGAACACATTCCAGCTTCAGAAGATGACCCCTTCTTTAACCATTCCTCAAATCAGCAAAGATTATGGAAAGAATTTTAATACTACCCTCCATGGTGCTCATGAAATACACTAAGTCCTCTCTTAATTTCCTCAATAGGTTCCTGGACTGTGAAGAAGCAACATGTAACAACACCAATTTTACCATAGGCTAATCTAATTGCTACAAACAAGAGTTAAGTTCCAATGCATCTCATCAATGTTATAACAAAACAATGTTGAATGAAATAATGTTATTTGAGGACTTGGTGTACTTGTAAGAAGAGAGAAAATGCACCAGGATGTTTGCATATCAGTCCAAAAGAATGAGGGTCATACATGAGGTGACGCTTAAAGCAGCACTGAGGAGATGGAGAGAGGGGGCATTTGCCAGTGTCTGCCTATCTTCTGGCTCTCTCCTTCCCAGGCCCTGGGAGTCCTGTACCAGAGATAAAAGAATGGGTGTTGTTATTCACTTTCCTGTATAGCTCTCTCTTGCCAAGTTACAAACATTTTTTTGTGTGTCTGTGTGATGGGAATTTTTAAGATCTACTCTTTTAGTAAATTTTAAAAATGCAGTACAGTAAGTTTGTCCCTTTTAAACCCCTACCCTCCCACTTTGATTTTTATACTAAAGAAGACTGACCGTGATGGCAGCCAATGGTGGTCTCTCTTGTGGTTAAGGGAATTACAGAATAGCAAGTGCAGAAAAATACTTATAACAAGGTAAAACGGAACGCTGAAGATCCATGTATGCTGTTATGCTGTTCCTTGTCCCTGGTTATAGGACCCATTCCTTGGTTACAAGACCCTTCGGACTTGGAGTGAAGAGAGTCAGAGGGTAGATGGGCTCTGGTTGAGTGTCCCCATGCTCCCAGCCCATTCTAAGCATCACCCACATGTGCATGCCAAATCTGAATCTCATTCTTTCAGGCTCATATGTGAAAATCCTGGTGCAATTTATCCTTCCCCTAGTATTCAATGAATAGTAGAGGTGACATGACTCAAAATTGTGTATTGCATGACCTTTGTAGTTGTGCCTTAGGGTCCTGCAATGGTTTAAGCCTTGAAATCTGCTCTTTCCTTGGGCATTTTTTAAAAATATATTTTTATTGATTTTTTACAGAGAGGAAGGGAAAGGAATAGAGAGTTAGAAACATACCGATCAGCTGCCTCCTGAACACCCCCTACTGGGGATGTGCCCGCAACCAAAGTACATGCCCTTGACCAGAATTGAACCTGGGACCTTTCAGTCCACAGGCCAATGCTCTATCCACTGAGCCAAACCAGTTAGGGCAGCGGTTCTCAACTTGTGGGTCGCGACCCCTTTGGCGGTTGAACAACCCTTTCACAGGGGTCGCCTAAGACCATCCTGCATATCAGATATTTACATTACGATTCATAACAGTAGCAACATTACAGTTATGAAGTAGCAACGAAAATAATTTTATGGTTGCGTCACAACATGAGGAACTGTATTTAAAGGGCCAGATGGTTGAGAAGAACTGAGTTAGGGCTTTCCTTGTGCATTTTAACCAATGTCTTAACTTCACAGATAAAGCGTATTTGGTCAAATGACAAATGTCCAGGAAGCATCTGGCCCTGTTCCTACAAGGTGTGACTGGTCCCTGGTAGATTAAGCATTAAGCATTTGTGAATGTGGTTTCTTATTTGGTGAAAATATTTGCTTTTGTTTTTCTTTTTTCTTTTCCTTGAGAAGTAAGCCTACATTCTACTCATCCTCCAATACTCTGTCCAGATATTTGAGATACTGTCAAATTTTCCTGCCTCTGAGACATGGACCCTTTTCTGAGTCCCAGAGAAGGAAAACAACCCAGATCAAGTCACTGAGCTTCACCAGACCTCATGCTCCACATTTGTGTTTGAGTACAACCATTTCTTCTCTGAGGCCCAAAGTTGCTCTTAGCTGTTTAGAGATAATGCTAAGCCAGAGATGAAGAAGATGTATGAGTGTTCCAGAGGATAATGGGCAAGGGTTGTTCAACATTACAAAATAGTGCATATAACCAATAGCAGAATAATGAATTCCTAAATTTTGTAGTTAAGGCTTTTATGCCCAGTGATTGACTTCAAAAATGTTTTGAAGTAGAAGTAATCTAGAGTCTGCCCAGTGTCTATTTCATGTTATTTTCTTTCCTCAAACATCTAGCTGATGTGTCAGCAACATGGAACCAGGAAATCAAACAAGTGTTTCAGATTTTTGGCTTCTGGGATTTTCCCAAGACTCGGGGCATCAACCCATCCTGTTTGGGCTGTTCCTGTCCATGTTTGTGGTCATCATGCTCGGGAACCTGCTCATCATCCTGGCCGTCAGCTCTGACCCCCACCTCCACACGCCCATGTACTTCTTCCTCTCCAACCTGTCCTTTGTTGACATCTGTTTCACCTCCACCACCATCCCGAAGATGCTGGTGAACATCCAGGCACACAGCAAAGCCATCACCTATGCAGGCTGCATCACCCAGATATATTTTTTCTTGGTTTTTGGAGGTATGGACACTTTTCTCCTCACTGTGATGGCCTATGACCGGTTTGTGGCCATCTGTCACCCCTTACACTACCCAGTCATCATGAACCCCCGTCTCTGTGGCCAGCTGGTTCTTGTGTCCTGGTTCATCAGCTTCACATACTCCCTGATCCAGAGTCTGCTGATGTTGCGGCTGTCTTTCTGTACCAACTGGGCGATTTCACACTTTTACTGTGAACTTGCTCAGGCCCTCACGCTCGCCTGCTCAGACACACTCATCAATCACATCGTGCTGTATACGGTGACTGGCCTTCTGGGCATTATTCCCTTCTCAGGCATCCTTTTCTCCTATATTCAAATTGCCTCCTCAATCCTGAGAATCCCATCAGCAGATGGGAAATATAAAGCATTTTCTACCTGTGGGTCCCACCTGTCTGTGGTTTCTTTATTCTATGGGACAGGCCTTGGTGTGTATCTCAGTTCTAATGCATCTTCCTGGAGTGGCATGATTGCCTCGGTGATGTACACTGTGGTCACCCCAATGCTGAACCCCTTCATCTATAGCCTGCGGAACAGGGACATGAAGAGGGCCCTGCAAAAAGTTCTTGGGAGAACATTCTGTGTTCAATAAATGGGAACATTCGTCTGGGGATTTTAGGCTGACAGTGGTAGCAGCAGTTGGCTAAGGAAATCCCATCTCTTAATCACATTGGATTTTGCCGCTCATCCAATTCTCTGTAAGTGACTTTGGTTACAATTGCCTTTTAAGCTCTGTCTTAACCTCTTATGGTGAATCCTCTGTTATGCTCAGTTCTACTCTCCTCATACTTTCCTTTTACTTATCCAATATTGCACCTCAGCTTGGATTTCCAGCCTGCAGGTTGAGACCAGCCACTTCAAGAATCAGCTGAATAAAAATTACAACATAGTGCATTTTATTGAGAACCATTGTTAAATCTTACTAGAGTCACTCATTCAACAATAATTATTGAGCACTTTTGGTGTGCCATGCTGTTGTAGGTGTTGGGAATATAGCAGTGAAGAAGAAAAAAAGATTAAAACTTTGCCCTCATAGGACTTAAATCATGTCTCAGAGTTTATCATATAATGTTATATGTCCAACAGAAAATATTCTGATGGATTCATTATTTATTTGGTTATTAGTGAGGTTGAACTTTTCTCCATATGTTTGCTTAGTTCATTTTCAAAATAAGATATAAAAATGTATCAGTGAAGATGGGAAAACTATAGGACTCAGAATATTATATTTGGTCAGGTGCTGCTAGTAAGTTATTCAGTCTAGTCTAATTTTGTAGGTGAATTCGCCAAGACTCAAATAGAAGAGTCCAAACAGTGACAAAATCTGGCTGAAAAAGGACATATCTCTAAATATGATTTCAGGACAGAGCACTGTATTATAATTTAGAAGGTAAATCATTGAGCCACAGAATTGCCATTCTATGTATATGATGCTGAGAGGCTTTGGGGGATACAGGGTATGTTAGGACATCTGGATCTCCTGATATGTCATGTTTATTTGCATATCTTCTTCACCATAAAGAAATTGGATGTTTTAAGTCTTTGGGTGGTGGTATTTGCTAAGGAATGCAGACAGAAAAAGCAAATGTAAATGTGTAAATATTCATCTTGGTAAAGATGAATCACTGCCCACTCCATGGAATCATCCACTAATGGACTCATCTTACCACCAAGTGGTGCTCTTGAGGGATATTACCCTTTCAAAGAACCATATAATTGGCTTCCAAAAAGCAGGAACAGAATCCCCATTGATCTCCAGGATTTGAGTCTGAGAACAGACTTGGGTTTGGAAATTGGAAGATGAATAAATGGTTTTCAATTGTGGTAGCTGACATGTGACTTTTTCTAACTTGCCCTTGATATTTTTGGTTCTCTCAAGTTAAGCAATACATTTGCTGTCTGCTCCTTTATGATATGTTGCCACCACCACAGATCCCTGTAGTTCTTGGACTCCAGTTGCCATTGTGGATTTGTTGTTCAATCATCTATCTACCTTGCCTCTCACAGTTATTGCTGCCACCTGGCAACTACTATTCTACTTTATGTCTCTATGAATCTGACTACTTTAGGTGCCTCATATAAGTGGAATTATACAGTATTTGCCCTTTCATGCCTGGCTATGTAATTGATGGCGAAGATGTTAAAGGGAATGGGGAAAAAAGAATTTTCAGGAATATTGGGAATCATATATTTCAGTTTTGCTAGGAAAGTCCCAGTTGATAACTATTTATTCAAACTCAGTACTGATGCTGTCCCATGTCAATTTCAAAATACCCTGGTCTGGACAAGAAATTAAATAGACAACACATTTTTCTCAAGGATCTGACCAAGATCATGACGGAGCAAAAATATGGAAGAGAGAAGAATCATGAGGAAAGTACAGAAAGAATAAATAACAAGAATGAGAGAGCTATTATTTTTCCTTTTTCATTTCTTTTATTTTTCCCATCAGCATTCATCCCCCATATGCACTCTATCATCTCCATCCACGCCCCTCCACCCCATAATTTCCACACTGTTGTCCATATCAATGAGTTCTCCCTCTTTATTGCTCAACCCACACACACACTGCCAATATGCCCCCCCATATCTGTCTACTTGCTCTCTATTTATAATGATAGAAACAAGACTCCTCATGACTGAGAGTCCTGGGTAATGCATAAGGAAAGTGAGAAGGGTATACCTATGTACTATGCATAATCTTGGAAGGGCTATGACTTAAGTAGGAGTCCAAAGTAATCTCCCAATTTCATTACAGCTGTGCTAAGAGGGAAAAGTCTGTAAACAGAAATCAAAGACTCATATAGGCACATCTTCACTGTGTGACTGCTGATTCAGAATTTCTAGTTGCACATGTTTGATTTTGCTGCTTGTCCCAGTCCAATGAACTAAAAATGATAGCACAAGTATTGAGATCAGCCTATTCTTTGGACCATCCTCCATAAGGCCCTCTTGATGTCTCTGTTCCTCAGGCTGTAGATGAAGGGGTTCAGCATGGGGGTGACCACAGTGTACATCACTGAGGCCACTGCATCCTTCCTTGGGGAAGATGACACAGCTGAACTGAGGTACACACCAAGGCCTGTTCCATAAAATAAGCAAACAACTGACAAGTGAGAGCCGCAGGTGGAGAAGGCTTTATATTTTGAACCCGATGATGGGATTCTCAGAATGGAGGACACAATTTTATAGTAAGAGAAAAGGATCCCTGAGAGTGGGACACCACCAAAGATGGCTCCAATAAAGTAGATCAATATGTCATTGGTGAAGGTGTCAGAACAGGCAAGTTTGAAGAGTTGAGAAGGTTCACATAAGAAATGAGGGATTTCCACATCTGCACAGAAGCTAAGTTGTGACACCATCAAGTAGTGCAGCTGGGAGACCAAAAGGCTTATGAAAAATGACAGGAGGACCAACAACCCACAGAGGCCGGGGCTCATGATGACTAAATAGTGTAGAGGCTGACAAATGGCCACCAACCGGTCATAGGCCATTACAGCCAGGAGTAGACTGTCCATACATGTAAAAAGAGGGAAAAGGGTAACCTGAGTTAGGCAGCCTGCATAGGTGATGGATTTGCTGTGTGTCTGGAGGTTCACCAGCATCTTGGGAACTGTGGTGGTGCTGAAACTGATGTCAGCCAAGGACAAATTGGAAAGGAAGAAGTACATAGGTGTGTGGAGGTGGGAGTCAGAGATGACAGCCAGGATCATGAGTAGGTTCCCGAGCATGGTCACCAGGTACATGGACAGGAACAGCCCAAACAGAAGAGGATGCAGTTCTGGATCATCTGAGAGTCCCAGGAGGAAGAATTCTGATTCACCTGTTTGATTCTGTGGTTCTATGCAGATAGGACACATTTTTGGAAAAAGGTAGAGAGAGAGAGGGAGGGAGAAACAGAGAGAGAGAGAGAGAGAGAGAGAGAGAGAGAGAGAGAGAGAGTTAAATAAATGAAACAAGTCTACAGGCATCCATATGTTGGACTCAAGCAATTCACACATTAATTATTTATAATTAAGGTTCATATACAATTGCCCCATTACCTTCAGCAACATGTCTCAGTCATTAATTCTTTTTAGAACTCTTTCCTTATTGATGTCTGACCTATTCACCTGTTTCTATATACACCCACTTTAGAGTCACTGGGCCAAAGAATATTAGAGAAGAAATGACATTTTGAAATAACAAATACATGAACAGAATAAACTATCACCCTTCTACTTTTGAAGGAAAATATAGGATGAGAAATATTCTTTTCTAAGAAACAAATCATTTTATTTGAAAGACACTAAGAAGCAATTGAACATACTTTATCTCACCCCAATGCAGTATAAGAAATTCTCTAATTTGGAATGTAATCGAGAAGAATTAAAAGCACATTAACTGTATTCTAACTTAAAATAAATTGTTTGTAATCAGACTAGTGGCCTGGTGCATGAAATTTGTGCACTGGGCTGGGGGGGGGGCGTGTCCCTCAGCCTGGCCTGAACCTGTCCAATCTGGGACCCCTCAGGGGATGTCCAACTGCCAGTTTAGGCCAGGTATCTGTGGCCCAATTTTGAATTGCTGGCTCCTAACTGCTCACTTGCCTGCCTGCCTGATTGCCTCTAACCACTCTGCCTGCAGACCTGTTCACCTCCACTGCTCCCCCGCCACCCCCAGCCGGCCTTCTCACCCCCCGACTGTCCCCTCTTGCTGGCCTGCTCGACCCCAACTTTACTGACAAGCCACAAAGCAACCCTCCCCCCCCCACCAGCCTGCTTGTCCCAACTGCCCTCCCCTCCTGGCCTGATCACCCCTAACCACCTCTGCCTCCGCCCCGCCACCATGGCTTTGTCCTGAAGGTCTCCCAGTCTAATTAGCATGTTACTCTTTTATGAGTATAGATAGAATTTTACATGGCAATTATCTTTAAGGGTTTACATCTTTATTTGGTTTTATGACATCAATCTTCCATGGAGATAAGTGCTCACTCAAATGTGTGGGTTGTCTGGTCAAAGCCTCTCAAATATAATTCAAATTATAAATAGTTGGCCTTGGTAGACTTCATATTTTGAAAAGCATGTTTTTGTTAAGTGCACAAAATCATAAAGCACCACTGATCCAGAAGATGGTATCAATTTACAATCACCAATGATTAAGTAATAATTAACTTAATGAATACTTTTATTTTTGAAAGGTTATTTCCAATAAGTGATACACAAACTCAGAGAAACATCTGAGTTTGAGTTTGTACTTTACTGTTTTGGTTTGTAGTGGATGGGTAACACTTCTTAAATTTGTCTCTAATCACAAACATTTTTGAAGAATTGATTTCTCATCAAAACCAACCTTCCAATGAATGGTTGAGAAATTGAGAACCAAAAAAGGCCTCAAACCTTAAGTTGTCCTTCTTATGCCACTTTAAGAGCTTTCCAGCTCAGTTCTTCCTTACAGAGGGATTCCATTTCTCCTAAATAAGTCTCCTGTAGGCAACTAGGGTCATTTCTCTTGACAGGTCAAAATATGAGGCAATTACTGAGGAATTACTTTGTCAAAATAGTTTTTCCTTTGTGTGACATGCTAGATTCCTATGGATATATCTGATCATTTCTATTTTGTAATACTACCTAACTTTACATAAGCCATAGCATAATAAACTATTTTTTTTGCATAAAAATGATGTAATTTGGGGAAAATCAAAAGTGAAAACAGAACAAAAACTACTATTACAAACACCTAGGCAGTTTTTGCATCTGTAAAACGGTTATATTAATTAAACTGACCTTATAGGATTGCTGTACAAAGTAAAATTAAATTATAAATATAAAAATACTTAAACATTGGTTATCAATACTAGTTGATTATTATAATTACCTTTTAAAATGCATCCTTTAAAATTTAATGATGGGCGGGCCATAACTGAGAGCCAATTAAATCAGAATTTCTACACATAAGTCCTTTGGGCCTACTAACATATAGCCAATGCAGGGAACCATTGCCAGGCTATTAATAAATGGTATATTAATGTTTTCAATTGCTATCAATACCATATTACCCACTACCCATATTAAAATATGAATATTTAATAATATGTGCTATAGATCTTATTTATTATTGATAAAACTTGAGGGTATTTTGTTATCCCTGCATGATCTTCCTCTACACTCAGTTGTCCAAAAGCAAACTCTGTCATTTGATGGATGCATTTTCCTTTCAATGTTTTTATAACATTAGTATTGAATATGTATTCATGAGCAGTTTTCTTAAAAACTTATCTTTCCCAAGAAACTAAAAACACCAATCAGAAAGGATATATGCACCCCTATGTTCATAGCAGCACAATTCACCATAGCTAAGATTGGAAACAGCCTAAGTGCCCATCAGCAGATGAGTGGATTAAAAAACTGTGGTACATCTACACAATGGAATACTATGCTGTGGTAAAAAATAAGAAACGTTTACCATTTGCAACAGCATGGATGGATCTGGAGAGCATTATGCTAAGTGAAATAAGCCAGTCAGAGAAAGATAAATGTCACATGATCTCATTCATGTATGGAATATAATGAACAACGTAAACTGATGAACAAAAACAGATCCAGAGACAAAGAAGCATTGAATAGACCGTCAAACCTCAGAGGGAAGGTAGGGGAGGGTGGAGGAAAGGGGAAGAGATCAACCAAAGGACTTGTATGCATTCATAAAAGCCTAACCAATGGACACAGACAACAGGGGGGTGAGAGCATGAGTGGAGGTGTTGGGGGGACAATGGGGGCATAAGACACATATGCAATACCTTAATCAATAAAGAAATTTTAAAAAATTTAAAAAAGAACTTACCTAAATACTCTCATTCTACATATACTTTCCCTAAGTTCTCATTTACCACAATATTGCTTTCAAGTCTCTGTGAAATACATACTTCAATTTCAGCACTTTAAGTGATGCATAGTATTACCTGAGGAATAAACTTCACTTTATTTTCAATTTTTTTTATTATGACAGCACTAAGAAAATTCTAAAGCCTCCTCTCCATATCACACAAGTGAGAATTTTCTAAAGACATATGCATAAAAGATAATTGTTTAAGTTGAAAAAAATTGGTATATGGGCAACATTACTATTAATTATCTACGCTTGTTTTCCCAATATAATAATTACACAAAATCAACTACATGCTCTGATTGCCAAGTTATAAAATTGGGAAGTTCCCAGAAGTCTGACTAACAATAGTCTTTTCATGATAGAGCCATGAAAATACCCATCTTGTATAGGGAATGATGTTTTCATATCTCAGCTTTACAAAAAGCTCTGAAAAATGCATTACTATCCATAGGAAACCCTACAATCCACAATATTTAAGCAAAATAGGTCCCTGCAAACCACAGATGAACTTGCCAAATCCCAGGAGAAGGAATTGGTGGTGGTGCCCTTGTTTGGAAAGAAACAATCATTGTGCTGCAGTGGAGGAGACAGAGCCCTGGGCTGGGAATCAGGAGGCCTGTGTCTGAGTCCCACAGCTGTCACCCACTAGATGGGAAGTGTATGTAAGTCCTTCCACCTTTCTGCTGGTATCTTTTGCATAGAAATGGAAGAACAACACCCTTCTCTGTGAAATGTGTGGCGCCAAAGAGAGGCTTGCCCTTAATAAAAGTTCAGTGATGGTTTTAAAATCAGATTGTTTGGTGAAAGACAATCCCAGGAAAAGCTGAAGGATGACATTTTATTCTATTACTAGAGGTGTGATGTATGAAATTCATGCAAGGGTAGGTAGGCCTCCACAGCCCCGGCTGCTGGGGCCTTCGCAACCCTGGCTGCCTTGCAGCCCGGCCCCCTCCTGCACCTGCCTTGTTCTGGCACTGCCAGAGCCCGCCGCCACACACCCTGGTTCCACAGAGCCCCCAATGATTGCCCCACAGAGCCCACTGATTGATCACCCCCCGGCCAGTGGCCTGGGCCTCCCTTTGTTAGGCGATTGATCTCAGAGCCATCTCCCCATCGATCACCTCGCAGAGGATGGCCTGGGCCTCCCTCTTTGGGGTGATCGCTGAGCCCCCTGATTGTTCGCCCCACTGGCCAGTGGCCTGGGTCTCCCTCTGAAGGGTCATTGTGGGGTGATGGCAGACCCCCCGACCAATCACATTGCACCTGCCTTGGCTGATCTGGGGCAGGTGCGTGTCATAGCGTGGTCGTCCGGAAGGTTACCCAGACAGTCATTCTGCTGTTCGGTGGTTTGGTCAATTTGCATATTGTGCTTTTATTATTATAGATACGGCAGAGAGAGGTAGAGCCTATCATGTCACAGGTAATTCACTCATGGAATGAGTGGAAATCCTGAAATGTGTCTCAGTCCACACAAGATTTACTTCCCTTTCTCTTTTCCTCTCTTTTTTTTTTTAATGAAAATCTCCACCATTTTTATTTGTATTTAAATGCTGTTGATTCTATTAAATGGAAAATGATAAGTTTCTTAGAAAATCCCTGACATAGATGCACACAAACACTGTTTTGTCCTCTGCCAGTCCCAGGAGAGGAGCCATTGCTGGAAGGAGGAAAATTACTGAAAAGACAGCACTGGGCGTGTGGAAGCCTTATCACCCACGCACTGTTTCTGAGACCTAAGGAAGAGTCTATGCCAGCCGTGGGCAAACTACGGCCCGCGGGCCGGATCCTGCCCGTTTGAAATGAATAAAACTAAAAAAAAAAAAAAAGACCGTACCCTTTTATGTAATGATGTTTACTTTGAATTTATATTAGTTCACACAAACACTCCATCCATGCTTTTGTTCCGGCCCTCCGGTCCAGTTTAAGAACCCATTGTGGCCTTCGAGTCAAAAAGTTTGCCCACCCCTGGCTATGCAATACTTAGCAGAGATTGTTGTTGTCTCTGTCAAGCAGAGTATAGGCCCTGGGGGATCAGAAATGAATGAGACTCAGTTGTTTCCCTCCAAGCATTCAGATTCTACCTATAAGGTCAAAAATATCTGAACCTTTCTATATGGGTGCCCTCCCAGCAGTTTGTCCCAAGTCTCCTGTTTGTCCTAATGATGAAAAAAAAAAAATGCTCCTGACAGTCCCTTCTCCATCCATCGCCTCCACAGTACTCACTGGGCAGTTCTGTCCCTGCTGGAGTCTGACCAAGGAGTGGGAATCCACTGCCCCTGTCCTGCCTGGCAAGCAATGAAGGTTCATGTTCCATCAAGACTGGAGTGTGACAGAGTTGGTCATGGGCTCCTGATGCAGTGGATGCGAGAGGAGAAGACTCAGATGTGAAGCCTCCTGGACTGAGATGGGAACCTGAAGGGCTGGAGGCACAGCTGGTTATCTATTGCTGCTTGGCCTTGGGAGCTCAATGCCCAGAGCTCATAATTAGTCAAATGGTTCGGCATTATCCCAATCCCTGAGGACTTGCTGTTGATAATAGTAGAGGAAAAGGGAATGCACTTTTTAATGTTTGGGCCCTTCCTCTTCTCAGGAGAAAGCTCCCCTGTACTTCTCATTTCCAACTTCCAAGTAACAGAGATTTTATAAATTCAAGCATTTTTTTTTTCAATGATGAATGCAATGTGTAATTTGTATGTCTATACATTCATTGACTTGATCATTCTATGTAGGGATAATTATGTTTCCTATACCAAGGATAATATTTAATTTCTAGTTTGTCATTTAAGATTTATGTTTCTAAATAAAATCTCCCTCATTTTTTCTATAAGAACTTTTAGATTTCATGTGTTGAGATGTGGTTTTTCTTTTCTTATTTTGAAAGACAGCCACAGTTCTACTTTTTCTGTAGAAATTATGTATGTTGTTACATTAGACAACCACCTATTTTGATATACCCAATTGACAATTTTCTTAAATCCTACACAGAATTTCAGATGTCTGTGTTCTAAATGTAGGGCTGCAGTCATTATGTCTTTTTTCTTTTTAAAAAATTGAATTTATTGGGGTGACATTTCTTAATAACATTACATAGGTTTCAGGTGTGCAAATCATCATCTGTATATTGAATTGTGTGCTCACCACCCCAAGTCAAGTCTCCTTCCATCACCATTTATGCCGGGACCCTCTACCCTCTTCTACTTCCCCCCACAACCCTTTCCCTCTGGTAACCACTATTCTGTTGTCTGTGTCTATGAGGTTGTGTGTTGTTGTTTTTTTTTTAATCCCCTCACTCTTTTCACCCACCTCCTTCTCCCCCTTCTCCTTTCACAACTGTCAGTCTGTTCTCTGTATCTATGAGTATGTTCCTAATTTGTTTGTTAGTTTATTTTGTTCATTAGATTCCACATAAAAGTGAAATTATATGATTACTTGTCTTTCTCTGACTTACACGGTACTTTTTTTCCACTTAGCACAATACTCTCTAGCTACAAAAAATTTTTATTAAGAAAAAGAAAGAAAAAATAACCAAGGGGTAAGATTTCTTTTTTTTTTAATATAACAGAGTAGTATTCCATTGTATAAGTGTACCACAGCTTTTTTATCCACTCATATATTAATGAGCACTTGGGCTGCTACCATGCCTTGGCTATTATAAATAACTAGAGGCCCAGTGCATGAAATACCTGCATAGTTAGGGTCCCTAGCAGCTGCCAGCTGCTGACTGGTACTCCCTCCCTTATCCCAGCCACCTGCTGCTGCAGGGGCCTCCCTCCCTTCCCCTGGCAGACCCTGCCCCCTGGTCAAACTCCTCAATGAACTCCTGATTGAGGGGACAATTTGCATACTATGCTTTTATTATATAGGACTAGAGGCCCAGTGTGTGAAATCGAGCGAGACCTAGGCCCGTCGCCCTGGCAGGACCCCAGACCAGCCCTGCGCGAGCCCTGCCAGCCCCATGCAAGCCACGAGTCCTGGCCTGCAGGAGGTGCTCCATGCACCTCCTGGAGACCGGTTTTGGTCATGATGCTGTTACGGCGTCATGACCACAGGCCTTTTATGATATAGATGTGGCAATGAGCATAAGTTTGCATGTATTCTTTCAAATTAGTGTTTTAGGGTTCTTCAGATACATTTCCAGAAGTGGAATCATTAGGCCATCAGAAAGTTCCAATTTAAATTTTGTGTGATAACTCCATATTGTTTCTCACAGTGCCTGTACCAACCTGCTTCCCTTTTCTCCACATCCTCACCAACACTTATTGTTCATTGATTTATTGATGATAGCCATTCTGACAGGTGTGAAGTGATATACTCATTTTGGTTTTGATTTGCATTTATCTGATGATTAGTAACATTGAGCATCTTTTAATGTCTACTGCCCATATTATGTCCTCTATGGAGAATTGTCTATTCAGGGCCTTTGCCTGTTTTTTATTTGGATTGTTTTTGTTTTGTTTTGTTTGTTTTCTGTTGAGTAGTTTAAGTTGTTTATAAATTTTGGATAGTAAACCTTATCAGACCTATCATTGGTGAATATGTTCTCCCAGTCAGTGGGTCTTTTCATTTCCTTGTTGATATACTTGGCTATGCAAAAACTTTTTAGTTTTATGTAGTCTCATTTTTTTATTTTTTTATTTTATTTCCTTTGCCTGAGGAGATATATCAGAAAAAATATTGTTTCAAAAAATGTCCAAGATTTTACAGCCTATGTTTTCTTCTGGGACTTTTATGGTATTGAATCTGTAATTAAAGTCTTTAATCAATTTTGAGTTTATTCTTCTGTGCAGTGTAAGAAGGAGGTCTGGTTTTGTTTTTTTGCAGATATCTGTCCAATCTTTCAACACCATTTTTGAATAGATTATCTTTATTCTATTGTATGTTCTTGCTTTCTTTGTCAAGTGTTAATTGACCATAAAGAGTGCATACTTCTGTACTCTTTATTCTGTTCTATTGACCTTTATGTCTGCTTTAATGCCAGTACCATGCTGTTTTGATTATTATAGCCTTGCAATATAATTTGATATCAGGTAGCATGATTCCTTTAACTTTGTTCTTCTTTATCAAGATTGCTCTATCTATTTGGAGTCTTTTGTGCTTCCATATACATTTTGGAAATATTTGTTCTAGTTCTGTGAACTATGCCGTTCGTATCTTGATAGGAATGATGTTGAATTTATTCATAGCTTTGGGTAATTTGGAAATTTTAATGATATTAATTCTTCTTACCCAAAAACACAGTGTATGCTTCCATTTATTTGTATCTTCTTCAATTTCTTTCTTAAGTGTTTCATAATTTTCTGAGTAGAGGTCTTTTATATCCTTGGTTAAATTTTTTATCCTATGGATTTTTTATGCAATTGTAAATCAGATTGTTTTCTTTGTTTTCCTTTCTAATATTTCATTGTTGATATATAAAAATGCAACTGATTTCTGGATATTTATTTTTGCCCTTCTAATTTACTGCAATTATTTATCAGTTCTAGTAGTTTTTTTGGTGGAATCCTTAGGTTTCTCAATATACAGTATCATCTCATCAGCAAATAATGATAGTTTTACATTTGCCTTTCCAAATCAGATGTCTTTTATTTCTTCTACTTGTCTGATTGCTGTGGCTAGGACTTCCAGTACTATGTTGATAAGACTGGTGACAGTGGACATCCCTGTCTTCTTCCTGATCTTAAGGGAAACACTTAGTTTTTTCCTGTTGAGTACAATGTTGGCTCTGGTTTCATCATATATGTGTTGAGGTATGTTCCCTTTATTCCACTTTGCTGAGAGTTTATATCATAGATGGGTGTTGGATTTTATCAAATGTTTTATTCCTTATCTATTCATATGATCGTGTGATTTTATACCCCATTTCATTTATGTGATGTATGTATCACATTGTTTTTATTGTACCTACCTTGCATCCTTGGAATAAATCCCACTTAGTCATTACGCATGGACTTTTCAATGTATTGCTAGATTCAGTTGGGTAATATTTTGTTGAGGAATTTTAGCAACTATGTTCAACAGAGATATGGGCTATAATTTTCTTTCTTTGTAATGTCGTGAAATGCTTTTGAAATTCAGATAATGCTGGCATCATAAAATGAGCTTCAATGTCTTCCCTCCTCTTGATGTTTTTGGAATAGTTTGAAGTTAAGTGTTAGTTCTTCTTTAAATGTTTGGTCAAATTCACCTGTGAAGCCATCAGTTCCAGGATTTTTGTTTGTTGAGAGCTTTTCACATTACTGCTTCAATTTCATTACTTTTATCTGTCTATTTAGATTTCCATATTCTTCCTTATTTAGTTTTGGAAGATGGTATGTTTCTAGGAATTTATCTATGTCATCCAGATTGTTTAATTTGTTGCCATACAGTTGTTTGTAATATTGTCTTATTATCTCTTGTATTTCCATAGAGTCAGTTGTTACTTCTTGTCTTTCATTTCTGACTTTCTTTATTTGGGTCCACTTTTTTCTCTTGATGAGTCTGGTTAAAAATTGTCAATCTTTATCTTTTCAAAGAACTAGTTCTTGGTTTCATTGATTTTTTTGTAATTTTTTTTTTTTACCGCATTTCATTTATTTTTACTGTGATCTTGGTTATTTTCTTTCTTCTACTCATATTAGGCTTTTTTGTTTGTTGTTCTTTTTCTGGTACCTTTAAGTGTAAAGTTATATTGTTTATTTGAGATTTTTATTTTTGCTTCAGGTGGGCCTGCTATGAATTTCCTCTTAGGACTGCTTTCGCTGGGTCCCATAGATTTTGGGTTGCTTTGTTCTCATTGTCACTTGTTTCAAGGTATCTTTCGATTTCTCCCCTGATCTCATTGTTAATCCATTCACTGTTTGATAATATGTGATTTAGCCTCCACGTCTCCATTTGTTTTTTAGTGTGTTTTTTTAAATATGTTTTTAGTTTCATACCATATAGACAGAGAAGATGCTTGATGTGATTTCATCTTCTTAAATTTATTGAGACTTGTTTTGTGTGTAACGTAGTCTATTCTAGAAAATGTTACATATGCACTTGAAAAGAATGTATATTCTGTTGGTTTTGGGTGAAATGCTCTGAAGATATAAAAAAAAAATCCATCTGGCGCCCAGCTGGTGTGGTTGAGCATTAGCTGCTAGTGTATTCTTCTTTCAGATATTGCATTTCTCACTTCTGACTTTTTCATTTTCATGGTTTCTATGTCCTTTTTCATGCTATTGAAGTTCTCACTAAGTTCCTTGAGCATATATATAACCATTTTTTGAACTAGAACTGGTATATTGTTTGCCTCCATTTCATTCAGCACTTTTCCCAGCAACTTCTGTTCTTTCATTTGGGGCATGTTCTTTGTCTTCCCATCTTGGCTGCATCTTTGTGTGTGTTTTTTTTCTATGAAAGGTAGATCTTCTATGTCTCCTAATATTGGCAGTGTAGTCTTATGTAGTAGGTGTTTTGTGGGACCCAGTGTCACAGTCTTTTTGATTACCTGAAGTGGGTGCTCCAGAAAACTCCCTTGTGTAGGTTGTGGGAGCTCTGCTGTTGTAATTGAGTCTTGATTGCTATTGGCTTGTGCCTATGTGGAGGACCCTCAGGCTGGCGGGCCATGAGGATCAACCATGTGTAGGAATTGCTGTGCAAATGCTGACCACACAAAGCAGATTTTGCCTCAGCAGGGTCTGGTGCCTGCTGAGATCTCCCATTGGATTTGTAGCTTGTGAAGCTAATTGGATCCTGCTCAGTTGGATATTGTCTGAAGCTGGCCATGGGTGTGTCTGTTTGACATCTCTTGGGAGGGACTCTGTTGCAGGTCATTGTCAGATACTGTCTGTGACTGTCTCTGAGCAACTTGTTTGGAGCTACAAAATGATCCACAGTTTGTAGCTGCCCCTCCTGGGCCTTTGTGTGCATGATAAAGACCAAGTTGCACATCAAGGCCAGATTTCACCAGCAGTAAGTCCAGAGGCTGGTCAGTAGAAGGCTCAAGGCTCCCTGAGATCTGCCCTTGCCTATCTCCACCTGCCAGATTTCTGTTATGCTCAGTCACTGAAAGAGTTTTTGGCAATACTTGAATTGCATGAAGTACGTACTCAGTCACCACGTAGGAACAAGTGGTGTGCACCAGATTGATGCAGGTCAAACTCGGTGCTAGTGCTCAGTCCGAGGCCACTCAACAAAAGTCCCAGGGTATACCAGGTCTAGCTGTCTCTTGACATATGCCCACAGACCTTGGTGGGATAGAATCTTATGGAGTCATCAGGGTAAGACCAGCAAAGTTCACACAGGCTTACACAGACCAAAATTTTGCCATGTAAAGGGAAGGTTCTGCACTGGTTTGGCTTGCAAAGAAAAAAATAGCCCCCATCCTAGAGCCACACAACTCAATCTATGCCAGATTTAGTGAGAAGCTCAAGCTCAGAAGGTTGGGGTCACTAACACTATGAGTATTAGTAGGGTGGGGCTAGTGGATGTCCCATGCAGTGAAGGTGCCAGTCAGGTTCGCGGGAAAGTGTGGGCTGTGGTCCCACCCCCAAGGCCACACAACTAGTCACTGACACCTTGGGTTTCTGCTAGACCTATTACTCCAGCCCAGCAGATAACATCTCAGCAGGGTGTGACCTCCACAGGGTGAGTCCAGAGGATGCAGGCTATTGCTTTTCCCCATGCTGATGCCACATGGAAGGGCATGCTCCACTCTAGACAGATGGTGTCTAAAGTGTAGGAGAGTGACTCAGTACAGGGGTTCCAGCTGCTATCCCATTCATTCTCTTCCAGAGCCACAAACCCCAGTCTCTCCTCACATGACTCTACTCCAATCTGCTCTCCCTCCTCCACAGACCAGGGTGAACGTCTATGAATGAGATTTTGTGTATTGGCCTTTTTAGAGGGCACCTGTAAAACTCTCACCTCTCCCTAGCCTACAGAATCCCTGATGATTTTCATAGCCACTTGCTATGTGTGAACCTCTTCCAAGCTCTGGTTCTCTGGGCTGCAGAACCTGGCATGAGATTGAGATCCCCCTGATCCTCAGCAGGAATCTTTCCAGCTGAGATATCCCTCTAGAATATCAGCCTCTGCCCATGAGTGTGAGGACAGCCATTTTCATGTCTCCACACTTTTTTACCAGTCTGGATATAGCTTGTTCTTCAAATTCTTGGTTAAAAGACTTCTGCGCAGCTAGTCTTCAATTGGTTATTCAGGTTGATTGTTTTATATTTTAGTTGTAATTCCAGTTTGGTCCTGGGAGGAGGTGAGTGTACCTTGCACCTACTCTGCTGCCATCTTGAACAGATCACATTTTCATGTACCTCTTGGCCATTTATATGTCTTATTCAGAAAAATGTCTATTTAGATCCTCTGCCCGTTTTTAAATTAGATTGTTTGGATTCTGCTATTGAGTTGTGTGAGATTTTAACATATTTTGGATAATAACCCCTCATACGATATATGATTTGCAAATATTTTCTCCTGTTCTGTTATTTTGCCTATTCATTTGGTTGATGGCTTCCACTGCTGTGAAGAAGCTTTTTACTTGGATGTGGGGCCAGGAACATAGATGGGAGAGAAGGGAACTGATACACAAAAGAAAATATATTGAATGAAGCTGGCATTATAGCAACTACCATTGTGAATAAACAGAGATTTCATCTTGTGGGGAAATTCCTGTAAATGGTACAAAGCATAAACCTCAGCATTATTCCAGATAAAGGAGGAAAGACATGCTATCCTCTCCACCTCTCCATCAAGAGCTGTCTCTGATATAACACAATTTCCTGTCACTTCTGCTACCACATATTGGGCAAAGTAGGTTCCAGCTGGTACTGGATGTTGGCAGTCATGCAATGGAAATGGTGAGAGGGTCCCAGGGAACGTGGGAGGAATGTTAACAGCATGCACTCCTCCATGCTGCCTTGCAGAATCAATTTTGTCAACATTCTTCCCCCCAAAAGAATTAGGTTCTAAACATGTTCCACAAATGTGTAACTATTCTTTCTGAGGCATCCCTACAGAGTGCCAGAAAATAACTAAATCACTTGAGGAAAACAACTCTTATTTTACTGTACTCATTATTACATGGCTTTGGATCTGAGAAGGTGTATATCAACATTGCAATAATGTGAAATATAAGTCAAATAAAAAAAAGAAAGGAAGGAAGGATCACAAAAAAATGACACTTCTCAGTTTTTGAGGCAGTAAATTTCTCTATGTTATTGTGAGGACCCCGAAGGGGGACCCTCGCTCTGTCCCACCGACCGACGGCGACCCCAATCAACCGCAGGAGACGTCACTTGATGCAAACGGCAAGAGGCTTTATTCCAGTGCGCGCTGGGGCTCAACCCGTACTCACGCAGGAGTAGAGGAGTTGGGCGCGCAGCAAGCGGTCTTTCAGCTATTTATATGCAAAAATCACACATCAGGGAGGGGGGTGGCATGCAGGAGGGCGAGAGGAGAACAAAGAGATTCCAAAGGGGTCTGGTTCCTGTCTTGATAGGGCATTCCTGCCTGGTGTTTTCACAACCTGTTTATCTCAAGGTTGATTGAAGCCCGGTTTACTCAGCCTGCCCTTTGTTGGGGCTATCTCCTGAAACAGCCTTAGGGAGGGCGTCATTCTCTCTGTTCCTATCTCTAGTGGGGGAAGCCTAGGGAGTTGAGATAAAACAGGCAGCTAGGCCTGGCAGCTGGGCCTATGCAGTTTGTAACATTCTTTTATTCTTTCATTATCTGAAAAAATCATCTTTCAAATCTAGATTCCTACTCTGAACTTGAAAATCACATCACAGTTCCTCTGAAAGGTAGGATAGTAAAGTCAGCTTTCCAGGTGGTAGTCCAACTTCAATCCTGTCCAACTTCAATTTACTTTTTGAAACATAAAGTGAATGAGAGAAAATATCTCAAAAAATATTTTTAAGATGAAATTAAATTATTCATGTGAAGAAACAAGAAGAGTCCTGATAGCATTATCATGCTGTTCTGATTACTGTGTGATTTTCATATAATTTAATCTGGGGAAAAAAAAGGATACAACACAATTAAGGTGAATATCAGCAACATATAAGGACAACTTTTTGGGAAACTAAGTAAGCACTTGATATGATAAATGCTTTAAGTTTAAATGAGAAATCTTAAGAATAGTTGAAAAAATGCTGACCAAAGATGGAATACTGTTTACTGTATATAAGGAAGAAAAGTAAAAAAGGAATTTCTGAGAAAAACTAATACAAAAGCAAACAAAAGCAAAATCACACATGCCTTGGAAATAGAAGAAATCAAGCCTGTCTTTGAGGAGTGAAAAAGAACCAGATATTTAAATTTGCAACATTTACCTTTGAGGCCCACAATATACCCTTAGTTCTGAGGCCAGAGCTCTATCACAGACAAGATGCTGGTAGGTTGAGGAGCCTTCTCAGAGCCCCCTTCACATCCTTGTTCCTCAGGCTGTAGATGAAGGGGTTCAGCATGGGGGTGACCAGGGTGTACATGACTGAGGCAACTGAGTTGTGTAGGGAAGAACTGAGGTAAACCCCCAGGCCTGTCACATAGAATAATGAGACCATGGAGAGGTGAGACCCACAGGTGGAAAATGCTTTAAATTTTGCTGGGAACCAAGATCAACAGTAATTAATATAAATGCGAGAAGCCTGGTCAGAAGGATGAATGGGGTTCTTTGATATTCACAGGGCTGAATATCTGCATTTTGTTGCCTACTGCTGACTCAATGGCCTAAAGCAAACTCCCCCAACCTGATAATCTTACTGTTTACTAAACATTATCATTGATATGTCTATTTGCATTCCTAAAAGGCAATTGTGTATTCTAGTAAATAAAAACAGATGGGAATGGAGACTCAGTGGAACTTGGTCCCTTGTACCAAGCTCACAACTGGCTTCCCCCATAATTTCCAAATTTATATTTCTTGTCTTGTGTATTAATTTGTGTGTCAGCCCTTTCTCCAAGTCTTTGAACCAAGGCCATGTGCGCCGTGGCTTCACATTTGGCGCCCTTGAACTGGGACTTGGAGAAAAAGTATGTGCCAGAGGGGAAAAACAAATCACCGATCAGTGGTGGAAGAATAATTGCATGCAAAACTCATGTCAGATATGAAGCCCACAGATCCATAAGTGCTCAGGTAATTTCTTTTGTTTCAGCCAGATCATAATGGGACAGAATTTGTTGAAAGGGGAGAGACTTGCTTGTAGACTTTTGGCTTGCATGCTCAAGGATAAGGGAATTGCAATGTCAGAAGGTCCTCTTTTACAATTTCTACTGATTATTATAGAATATAATCCATGGTTTTCTGACGAGGGTACATTGGATGTTGTATGTTGGGAAAGAATAGGTCAGAACTTGAAAGAAGCTCAGCAGCAAGGGAAAAGTTTGCCTCCAAATTGTCTCTCCTGGTGGAAAATGGTATTGCATTTGCTAGAGCCTTCCAGAGAAGAAAATCCTCCTCCCTTTGCACCCTCCGCTCCTAAAGAGGAGCAGAAAGATAAATTGGAGGAGTGGCCTTCATGTCCTGATCCTGAAACATTTAAATCACCTCTAATAGAATCACCTATGCAAAGAGCTATCCAAGAAGGATTAAAGGACATGACAGTGGAGGATAGACTTGCTTTTCCTATTATACAGGTAGCTAACCCACAATTCCCAAATCAAATAATAAGACAGCATGAAGGATTTGACTTTAAAATGATAAAGGTCTTGCGTGATAGTGTGATACAGAATAGCCCCAATGCTCCATTTACTAGAGAAATCATAACTAACATTTCTGATGCATTCCTAGCTCCTCCTGATTGGTATTCTCTGGCCTGTGCAACTCTGGATGGAGGAGATTATTTGCTATGGAAGGAGAATTTTTAGAGAAATGTCAAGAGCAAGCTTCTTCAAATCTCAGACAGAATGTTCCCATAACCTTTGAAATGCTTGCAGGACAGGGGCAATTTAGTGACGTCCAGAATCTGCTCCAATACGTCCAACAGGCATATGAGCAAATTAGACTTTGTGGAAGAAAAGCCTGGTGGACTTTACCAGCAAAAGGGGAACCTGAGGGAGCCTTCAGTAAATGCATGCAGGGGCCCACTGAATCATTCTCTGATTTTGTAGCTCGCCTCACTCTATCAGTGAGATGGCAGATGCAACATGAGACAGCAGGAGACATTTTGACTCAGCAATTAGCTTATGAAAATGCCAAATGCTGATTGTAAGAAATGTCTAACGCCTCTAAGAAAAAATAGTACCATTACAGAAATGATTCAATGATTCAAATTTTTTTCAAGCAAGCTTATTAGCTGCCACAATAACAATGAAAAATAAAAATTGCTACAATTGCGGACAAGGACATTTTAAAAAGGAATGCAAGCAACCAAAAAGGACACAAGGTGGCACTCTAGGAGAAGGCGTGAGCATTCCGCCTCCCAATTTAGGTAATGCAGGTCTATGTCCCAGATGTCAGAAGGGGAATCATTGGACTAGCCAATGTAGATTTCTATTTCATAGAAATGGCCAGCCATTAAATCAAGACATAGGAAATGGCCAGCCGCAGGGAAATGGCCAGAGCGGGGGTCCCCCGCCCTGTTGTTAAATAAGGGGAATTTCCACACTGCCAGGCCCAAAGTAAATTCCTTCCTTCAACTCACTCCAGGAAGTTCACGCTTAGATCTCAATAGCACAGTAACAATCACCCCGATCCCTGATATAGCTAGACAAGTTGTTCCTACAGGAATTTGGGGACCTGTGCCACTAGGAACATCAGGCTTCGTCTTAGGGAGAAGTGAAAATACTCTAAAAGGATTGACTTTTTCCTGGAGTCATAGATTCAGACTATGAGGGAGAAATCAAGGTAATATTAGAATCCAAATGTAATACGCTAATTACTCCAGGACAAAGAATTGCTCAGCTCCTTCTTTTACCTTATATTCAGCAAGGTGAAGTTATAAATAGGAAGCGAGGAACACAAGGATTTGGAAGCTCAGATATATATTGGATACAGAAAATTAGCAAGGCCCATCCTATGTTCAATCTAAGAATAGAGGGAAAACTGTTTATAGGTTTAGTAGACACTGGAGCAGATGTTAGTGTTATCAGTCAAGAATTCTGGCCTCCAAGCTGGTCCACGGTAGAAGCTATGGGCTCTGTTATGGGAGTTGGAATTCCTGATAACACGCAACGCAGTGCTGCAGTGTTAAAGTGGCAAGATGAGGAAGGACAAACAGGATGGTTTCAGCCCTAGATAGTCTCTGGAATTGCAGTCAACTTATGGGGCTGAGATGTTTTAGAAGATTTACAAGCTTGTATTATTGCCGGCAAGAAACAACAGTTAATAACTCAGATGGGATATCAAGCTGGTCAACGTTTAAGAAAAGATAATCAGGGGATTAAAGAACCCATTCAAGCCAAAGGAAACATGGGAAGACAAGGATTAGGAGATCAGCCTTTTTAGGAGTGGTCACTGCTCAATCTCCTCACCCCCATGCTGATCCTATACAATGAAAAGATGATAGACGTATATGGGTGGATCAGTGGCCATTAACCAAGGAGAAATTAAGTGATATTCATGAATTAATACAGGAACAAGCAGAGGCTGGTCATATAGAACTTTCCAATACTCCTATATTTACAATCCCTATATTTACAATCCCTAAGAAGGCAATAGGAAAATAACAATTGTCACATGATCTTAGAGCCGTTAATGCTACTATGCACACCACAGGAGCTTTACAGCCTGGACTCCCAGCACCTTCACAAATCCCTCTAGATTGGTCTCTTGTAGTAGTAGATCTTAAGGACTGTTTCTTCACCATTCCCTTGGCACCGAAAGATAAACAAAGATTTGCCTTTTCAGTGCCATCTATTAATAATATAGAGCCTATGAAAAGATATCAATGGAAAGGTTTGCCTCAATGAATGGCCAATAGCCCTACTTTATGTCAAAAATATGTAGCTCAAGCTATTCAGCCTTTAAGGGACAAATATTCCCAGTGTTATATTGTCCATTACATAGTTAACTTGCTCCTAGCAAGTCCATGGGAAGAACAGACTTAAGCAATGTTTTCTCAATTAGAAAAAGAATTTCTTAAATTGGGGCTTTAAAATTGCTCCAGAAAAAGTACAGAAAAAAATGCCTTTCAAATATCTAGGAACCATAATTGAAAAGCAATGTATTAGACCTCAAAAGGTAGAAATACGAAAAGATTGCCTTAAAACCTTAAATGACTTTCAAAAATTATCAGAGGACATTAATTGGTTAAGACCTTATCTAAAAATCTCTACAGGAGAGATGACAAATTTATTTAATATACTTAGAGGTAACACTAATCTTTCCTAACCCCGAGTATTGACAGATGAAGCTAAAAAGGAGTTACAAAGAATTGAGCAGGCAATCTCCTTAGCCCAAGTGGCACGAGTACTGCCTGAATTGCCTTTATTGGGACAGATTAATCCTACTGCAAACAGTCCCACTGGAGCCATCTTCCAAAATAAAAACTCTCTTGCTATTATTGAATGGGTCCACCTAAGACATCAATTCTCTAAAACTGCACTTACATATACAGAACTTATGGCTCAGTTGATATTTCAACTTAGAAAGCACTGCAGACAGCTTAAAGGAGAAGAACCCCAATGCATTTACCTTCTCCTCACTGGGAAGCAATTAGAAATGTTATTTCAGACTGATTTAAATTGGCAAATTGGACTGAGTGGATATTCAGGGGAACGTAGTTGTCACCTACTAAAAGACAAATTATTACAATTTCTATATTATACCCTTATTATTATACCAAAAAATACTAGGCAGGAACCTATTCCTGGAGCAGTAACTGTTTTTACTGATGAATCGTCTAAAGACAAAGCTGCTTATCATACAATGAATTTTGACTGAGTCATCCAAACTAGTCATACTTCTGTACAAAGAACTGAATTAGAAGCTATTAAGGCTGCATTACAGAATTTTCAAAAGCCTCTTAATATTATCTCTGACTCTTCTTACGCTGCAGATTTAGTAAATAGAATTGACACTGCTTGTTTAAAATGGCTCAATGACCAAAGATTATTTTTACTATTTAAACAAGTTCAGCAGATTGTACAACAGAGACAATATCCTTTTTATATTACTCTCATAGGGGCTCACAGTTTATTACCCAGCCCATTAACTAAAGGAAATGCACATGCTGATCATTGGTTGCTTTATTAAAAACAGGCCTCAGAGTCTCATCAGCTTTACATAAGCCTGCCAAAATGCTACTAGACAATTCTCAACCTCTCAACAGTAGACAAAAGAGATTATCAGAGAATGTCCCACTTGCATGTTACATCTACCTCAAGGCCTAACACAGGAGTCCACCCTAGAGGTTTACTAAGGGACCATATCTGGCAAATGGATGTAACACCTTTGGATGCCTTGGGGCATTGCATGTCTCTGTAGACACCTTTTCAAAAGTCCTATGGGCTACTGCATCTACAGGGGAAATGGCAAAAGGGATTATTAATCATTGCCTAGCTGCTTTTGCCATTATGGGAATTTCAAAAATTATTAAAACTGATAATGGGCCTGCTTACACAAACTGTCATTTCCAGCAATTTTGTAAAAAGTGGAATATTCAGCACATTACAGGAATACCATATAATTCCCAGGGAGAGGCCATTATTGAACGCCAACATCAGCAGCTAAAATCCACTTGGCAGGAAGTCTCTGAACTAGGAAACCATAAGGATCTTCATTAATTAGAAGTGCTGCATGGTGATAAAAAAAATAAATAAATAATAGGCCTGTTGTATTTACAATGATGACTGCCCAAGTTTTAGAGAAATACTAAAAATGATTACCATGTAAGACAGCTTTATTGTGATGTTAAGAACAGAAATTCGTTTTTATCACATGCCCACTCTATATCACAGGAACAACACTAGAAAAATTATACGCATCATGTCATTTAATCACACATCTGTCCTACAATGTAAGGAATATTTAATGCTCTCATTGTGGAGGTGAAGTATCTGTAGCTGAGGGAGATTAAATAACTTCTTCAAGGTCACAGAGATGTAACATGGTAGACCAAGTTCTGTTCCAGGAAGTCTGACTCACATTCTATTTCTAAATCACAGCTCTATACTGTACTTTGGAAGAGTTATATAAAAACATAATTGTAATGAAAGAATAGATTAATAATAATATTAATAGCTATAACTTTCTCACCTGAAAATCTGAGCAGCAATATGCTAGTGAATGTTAACAGTGGAAACAAGAAGAGAGTTAAGTAGGATGTCTGCCAGCATAAGTTAAAGTTCCTTCCACTATTTGATGCCACCTGTCTGTGTATCTCTATGTTCTAATGGATAAGCCTAGGAATGTTCCTTGATTGTTCAGAAACCTTCTCTTCTCAGGATGACAGGAATAATTTTAGTATTACACAGTGTCATTAACCCTGTTCTCAATGCCTTCCAAATCTAAACTACAGAGGAATCAAGGGAACCTGGTCAAACTTGTAACAAAAATCAGGGGCAAACAGGTGCTTATGATTGGGCCACAGGGCATCTAGAAGTTTGAAGAGGATGAGAGAGGCCAAATAAATTATCATTCTTGACTCATATTTTATTTACACCCTAGGCAAGTGATGGCGAACCTTTTGAGCTCGGCGTGTCAGCATTTTGAAAAACCCTAACTTAACTCTGTGCCGTGTCACATATAGAAATTTTTTTGATATTTGCAACCATAGTAAAACAAAGACTTATATTTTTGGTATTTATTTTATATATTTAAATGCCATTTAACAAAGAAAAATCAACCAAAAAAATGAGTTTGCATGTCACCTCTGACATGCGTGTCATAGGTTAGCCATCACTGCCCTAGGCCCTAGGTCAGCAAACTGTGGCTCATGAGCCACATGCGGCTTTTTGGCCCCTTGAGTGTGGCTCTTCCTAAGCCTTAGGAGTACCCTAATTAAGTTAATAACAATGTACCTGCCTATATAGTTTAAGTTTAAAAAATTTGGCTCTCAAAAGAAATTTCAATCATTGTACTATTGGTATTTGGCTCTGTTGACTAATGAGTTTGCCGACCACTGCTAGGGTTTCCTATTTTAAAATAAACTTTTTGAAGTATTATACTTATTCAGATATTATGTTACCTAATTATTTCAAACTCTCACTCCCTTTCTTTCTAATATCTTTGAGTTTGGATTTCTAGATTCATTAAGATTTTCTATGGGTACCTTCCTAATGCCCAAAATTCAGTACTTCATCTCCTCTCCTTGAAATTTCCCATTTCTGACCCAATCCTGGGTTTGAAATTTGCAGATCATTGCTGAATATTTAAATAATTCCTTGGAATTGTCTTTAAAAGTTTCCCAAATAATTTTATTAGTAAGAAGATATCCCCAGTTGGCTTCCCTGCAAAGCAGACTGTGACAGTGATTAGCATGCAGGGTGTTTACCAGCCAGTGCTCCTGGAATCAACACCTGTGGAAGAGCAGATCAGTTGTCATGAATATGGCTTCACTTACAGAGAAATATGACCTTCGTCTTAGGTCCTGGGAAGTAACCTTTAAGCCCTTGAAATTTCCCTAGTGATGGGAGTCATCGATTGCTTATTTGTGGTGGGCCCTATGGACCATATCTGATAGTTTTATGCTAATGAGATGACTCAACAAGGGGATTGGTCATGCCAAAAAGGCCAACCATGTAAATCGAGAGATGGAGATTTAGGCCAACTGACATCAGCCCTGGGCAGAAAGACTGGAAACTGAGTTCCACCAAATGGGCAATAATTCAATTTATCACAACTACATAATGAAGTCTCAATAAAACCTCTGTCTGCTCTGGCCAGTGTGGCTCAGTTAGGTGGAGTATATAGTCCCATACATTAAAAGGTCATGGGTCCAATCCCTTGTCTGGGCACCTATGGAGGCAGCCAATCAATATTTCTCTCTCTCTCTCTCTCTCTCTCTCTCTCTCTCTCTCTCTCTCTCTCTTTCTCTTCTCTCTCCATCCGCTCTCTCAAATCAATAAATATATCCTCAGGTGAGGATTAAAAATAATAAAATAAAACCTCTGGCCACTAGTGCTCAGGTGTGATACCAGGTTGGCAATTCTGTGAGTGTTATCTCATATTGTAGCCAGGACGAGGTAATGGACCAGAACTTCATGGGGTGAGAACAACAAGAAGCTTTATACATGGAACATTTCAGATATTTCCAGATGTGCATCTTCTTTAGACTAGTTCTAACTTGTATTTTTTTTTTGCTGTAATAAAACTGTAATCATAAGTGTAGCACTGTTCTAATTTCTGTGACTCATTCAGGTGAATTATCAAACTTGAGGAAATTGCCCTGCTATGAGTCATTCTAGCAAATTATTGAATGTGAGGGAGTCCCTGAATTTGTGGCCAAATGGTCTGAAGTGAGGGTGGCCCTGGGGACTCTTGAACTTGTGACTGTTGTCTGAAGTGAAAACAGTCTTACAGGGACTCTTCCCTCTGTCTCTGTTGTTATGCAAACTCTTTGAAGCAAGGAAAGGCTGTGGAAGAAGTCAAACCAAGTTGAAGTCCATCAAAGGCCTCTAAAATCACCAAGAAGGTCTGGGTTGAGGATGATTTTTTTTTACTGTTGGCTGGAATTGGTGCCAAAATGTGGACTGCTTCAGAAGGAGGCATGACTTTGGTTAACATGGCTCTCTGAAGTTGAGGCAGATCCCTATGGAGGTTGATGCTCAGGGGTAAGTGGTACACCCAACATTTGGAGCGACTGGTCCCTCATTCCTAATAGGACATCTTTTATTTTATTGTGGTAAAATAACCATGCGTAAAATTTACCATCAAAACCATTTTAAATGTCCAGTTCAGTGGTATTGAGTACATTCACATTGCTGTTCAACCATCACCACCATCCATCTCCAGAACTCTTTTCATATTGCAAAAATGAAACTCTTTATTTCCCAATTAAACACTAACTCCCTATCCCTCTTCTCACAGACCCTGGAAACAAAAGTTCTATTTCATGTCTTTATGAATTTGACTACTTTAGGTGCCTCATATAAGTGGAATTATACAGTGTTTGTCTTTTCATGTTGGGCTGTAAATGTTTCCTTCCACGTCCAGCGTGGTTCAGGGTTCAGGATCTGGAAGAGGAGCCGCACACAAATGAAAGAGAAAAGACAAGAGATAATTTGGAAATAATGGGAGGTCAGGCGGGTAAGTCCAACTCAAGAGGAAGGACTTCACTGGTGCTCAGGCCGTGCCAACCTTTTATTGGTTTGGGATTCACCCATAGCCCTTAGGCAGGCAATTTCCAGTGACAGGCAGTCTAGCCCATCAGCAAGGATTTACATAATAATAAATGGGGAAGTTGCTTCAGCTATCATTGTCTGGACTAACAATGGGTGCACAGCCCTGACCTTTGCTAGGGCTTCAAGGGTCACTAGCCTTCCGGGTTCTCTGTCTACACTTCTCTGCCAGTGAAGACAGTAGGCAGTTTCCCACATTGGGCTATGTAATTTATGGAGGAGATGTTAGATAGAATGGAGAAAAGAATTATAAGGAATATTGGGAATCATATATCCCAGTTTTTCTAGGAAACTCCTGTTGATAAGAATTTATTCAAACATGTTATTAAACTATTCAATTTCAAGATATTCTGGTTTGAACAAGAAATAAAATAATCACCCCATTTTCTCAAGAATCTGACCAAGATGATGAAGGAGCAAAAATATGAAAAAATAGAGAAGAGTCATGAGGAAAGTATAGAAAGAATAAATAAAGAGAGAGCTATGATTTTTCTTTTCTTTTTTCCATCACCATTTATCCCCTCTATGCAGTCTTCCACCTCCACCACCACCCAAATCACCACATTGTTGTCTATGTCCATGAGTTCTCCCTCTTTTGTTTTTCTTTTCTCTTCAATCCCTCCACCCACTACCACCCCAACACCCTCTCACAAAGCTGTCTATCTGTATCTATTTATAATGATTGAAACAAGACTGCTCATAACCAAGAGTCTTGGATAGTACATAAGGAAAGTGAGGAAAGTATACTGATGCCCTATGCATAATCCTAGAGGAGCAATGATTTAAGTAAGGAGTCCAAATTAATCTCCCAATTCCATTACAACTGTGCTAAGAGGAAAAATTATGTAAACAGAAAGCAAAGAGCCATATAGGTACATAGTATACACTATGTGACTACAAATTCAGAATTTCTTTTTTAAAAAATATATTTTTACTGATTTCAGAGAGGAAGTGAGAGAGAGATAGAAACATCAAAGATAAGAGAGAATCATTGATCGGTTGCTGCCCGCATGACCCACACTGGGTATTGAGCTGTCAACCCAGACACCTGCTTCGACTGGGAATCAAACCATGACCTTCTGATTCATAGGTCAATACTCAACCACAGAGCCATACTGGCAAGGACATATTCAGAATTTCTTGTTGTTTGATTTTGCTCCTTTTCCAGTCTATGAACAAAAATGATAGCACAGGTATAGAGATCAGACTAGTCTTCTGATCATCCTCCATAGGGCACTCTTGATGTCTCTGTTCCTCAGGCTGTAGATGAAGGGGTTCAGCATGGGGGTGACCACAGTGTACATCACTGAGGTCACCGCATCCTTCTTCAGGGAAGATGAGACAGCTGAACTGAGGTACACACCAAGGCCTGTTCCATAAAATAAGCAAACAACTGACAAGTGAGAGCCACAGGTAGAGAAAGCTTTATACTTCCCACCTGCTGATGGGACTCTTAGAATGGAGGACACAATTCTATAGTAAGAGAAAAGGATCCATGAGAGTGGAACACCGCCAAAGATGGCTCCAATAAAGTAGATCAATATGTCATTGGTGAAGGTATCAGAACAGGCAAGTTTGAAGAGTTGAGAAGGTTCACAAAAGAAATGAGGGATTTCCACATCTTCACAGAAGCTAAGTTGTGACACAAGGAAGTAGTGCAGCTGGGAGTCCAAAAGGCTGATGGAAAATGACAGCAGGACCAACAACCCACAGAGGCGGGGGCTCATGATGACCAGGTAGTGTAGGGGCTGACAAATGGCCACCAACCGGTCATAGGCCATAACAGCCAGGAGTAGACTGTCCAAACATCCAAAAAGAGAATAACAGGTAGCCTGAGTCAGGCAGCCTGCATAGGTGATGGATTTGCCTTGTGTCTGGAGGTTCAGCAGCATCTTGGGAACTGTCGTGGTGCTGAAACTGATGTCAGCCAAGGACAAATTGGAAAGGAAGAAGTACATAGGTGTGTGGAGGTGGGAGTCAGAGACGACAGCCAGGATCATGAGTAGGTTCCCAAGCATGGTCACCAGGTACATGGACAGGAACAGGCCAAACAGAAGAGGCTGCACTTCTGGATCATCTGAGAGTCCCAGGAGGAGGAATTCAGAGTCAGCTGTCCGATTCTGTGGTTCTATGCATATAGGACACATTTTGAAAAAGAAGAGAGTATTAAATAAATGGAACAAGTGTACAGGTGACCATATTTTGGATTCAAGCAATTCATAAATAAAGTATTTACAATTGAGGAGCATACACCCTCTCCTTTTATTACCTTCAGCGACATTTCTCAGTTGCTAACTTTTTTAGAACTCTTCTTATTAATGTCTGGGCTATTCACCTGTTTCCATATATGCTCACTTCAGAGACACTGGGTCAATAAATATTAGAGATAAAAGAACATTTTGAGACTATAAGTCCATGAACAGAGTAAAATATCAGCCTTTCACTTTTGAAGGGAAAATATGGAATGAGAAATATTCTTTTCTAAGACAAAAATCATTGCAAGAGATTGAATGTACTTTATCTCACCCAAATGCAGTATAAGAAATGCTGTTAACTTGGAATGTAGTATAGAGGAGCTAAAACCACATTAACTGTATTTTAACTCAAAATAAAATATTCATAATCAGATAGCACTTTGATATGGCAGTTATCATTAAGGTTTTCATGTTTATTTGGTTGTATGAAATCCATTTTCCACAGAGATAAGTGCTTACTTAAATGTGTGAATTGTCTGGTCAAAGTCCCCTCAAATATAACTCACATGTAATTATTTGTTCTTGGTGGACTTTACATTTTGAAAAATATGTTTGTGTTAAATGCACAAAATCATATAGCACCACTGATCCTGAAGATGGTATTAATTTAGAATGCATCAATTATCCTATATACTAAAAGCCTAATATGCTAAGTATTCGGTTATCCGATTGTCTGTTTAACCAATTAAAACATAATATCCTAATGATATGCTAAGGCCTCTCAACTGATCACTATGACGTGCCCTGACCGCCAGGGGGCAGACACTCCAACTGGTAGGTTAGCTTGCTGCTGGGGTTTGGTCGATCGGGACTGAGCGTGGTGGGCCAGACAAGCCGTGGGGCCCTCCAATGGTCCCTCCCCAGCTGGCCAACCTCCTGCATCCCTCCCAGGTCCTAATCATGCACTGGTGGGGTCCCTCGGCCTAGCCTGCGCCCTCTCACAATCCGGGCAAAGGGACTCCCCTCCCCGCCACCCTGCTGAGTGCATGAATTTTGTACACCGGGCCTCTAGTTAAATAATAACTTTCATGAATACTCTGTACTTACTTTTCTTTTTTGAAAGGTTATTTTCCATAAGTGATACAGAATCTCAGAGAAACATCTGAGGTTGAGTTTGCACTTTTTTGTTTTGGTTCGGAATGGATTGGTAAAACTTCTTAAATTTGTCTCTAATCACAAACATTTGTGAAGGGTTGATTTCTCATCAAAACCAACTCTCCAATGAACAGTTGAGAAATTTAGGACCAAAGCCAGGCCTCAAATCTTACGTTGGCATTTTTATGCCATTTTAAGAGCTTTCCAAGCCAGTTCTTCCTTAGAGAGGGATTGAATTTCTCCTAAATTCAGCCCCCTGAAGGCAACTCAGGTAATTTCTTTTGTCAGGTCAAAATATGATATAATTACTGAAGTATTACTTTGTCAAAATAATATTTTAATATATTTTATTGATTTTTTACAGAGAGGAATGGAGAGGGATAGAGAGTTAGAAACATCAAAGAGAGAGAACATCGATCAGCTGCCTCCTGCTCACCCCCTACTGGGGATGTGCCCACAACCAAGGTACATGCCCTTGACCGGAATCGAACCCGGGACCCCTTAGTCCACAGGCCAACGTTCTATCCACTGAGCCAAACCAGTCAGGGCCTTTGTCAAAATATTTATTCTTTTGTGTGACATGCTAGATCTCTATGTATATATCTGATCATTTCCATTTTGTAAATACTACCTAACTTTACATAAGTAAGCAATATTATAATAAACTATTTTTGCATTTTTTAAATGATGTAATTTAGGAAAAATTAAAAGGGATAAAAGAACAAAGACTACTATTGCAAACATTTGAGTTGTTTGATCATCTGTAAAATAGGTATATTAATTGAACTGACCTTATAGGGTTGTTGTAAAAAAATAAAATTAAATTATAAATATAAAATACTTAAACATTGGTTATCAATGGTATTTGATCATTATGATTATCTATCCATCTTTTAAAATTTAATGATGGGCTGGCTATAACCTAGAACCAATTAAACCAGAATTTCTGCACATAAGTCCTTTGGGCATATTAACATATAGCCAGTGTAGGGAACCATTGCCAGGCTATTAATAAATGTTGTATTAATACTACCTGCTATTATCAGTACATTTTTATCCAGTTATCATGTTAAAATGTAAATGTTCAAAATATGCTATAAAACTCATATTTTTAAAATATGTTTTTATTGGTTTTTTAGAGAAAGAGGAACGAAGAGAGAGAGAGAGAGAGAGAGAAACATTGAAGAAAAATATTGATCCATTGCCTCCTGCACACCTCCTACTGGGGATTGAGACTGAAACCCTGGCATGTGCCCTGACTGGGAATTAACTGTGATCTCCTGGCCTCTAGTTAAATAATCCACTCAATCCACTGTGCACACAGGCCAGGCAGAACTCATACTTATTATTGATAAAACTTGAGAGTATTTTGCTATCCCTGCATGATCATCCCCTGCACTTCAGTTGTTAAAAGACAAATACTGTCATGAATTTGGTGGATGCGTTTTCATTTCAATATATTTATAACATTAGTATTGAGTTATGTATTCATAAGCAGTTTTCTTGAAAACTTACCTAAATACGCTCATACTACATATACTATTCCCTAAGTTCTCATTTACCACATCATTGCACTTCAAGTCTCTCTGTGAAATACATAAATCGATTTCAGCATTTTAAATGATGCTTGGTGTTACCTGAGGAATAGACTTGATTTTATTTTCAATTTTTTTATGACGACAGCACTAAGAAAATTCTAAAGCCTCTTCTCCATATGACACAAGTGAGAATTTTCTAAAGACATATGCATAAAAGATCATTGTTTAAGTTGAAAATTTTGATATATGAGCAATTTTACTATTAATTACTTATACTAGTTTTCCCAATAATTAGACAAAATCAACTACATGCTCTGATTGCCAAGGTATAAAATTAGAAAGTTCCCTGAAATCTGACTGGCAATAGTCTTTTCAGGATAGAGCCATGAAAATACCCATCTTGTATAGGGAATGATGTTTTCATATCTCGGTTTTACAAAATGTGCTGAAAAATGCATTACTATCCTTGGGAAACCCTATGATCCATAACATTCATGCAATAAAGGTCCCTGCAAACCACAGATGAACTCACCAAATCCCAACAGAAGGAATTGGTGGTGGTGCCCTTGTTTTGAAAGAAACAATCATTGTGCTGCAGTGGAGGGAAGAGAGCCCTCGGCTGGGAATCAGGAGGCCTGTGTCTGAGTCCCACAGCTTTCACGCACTAAATGAGAAGTGTGTGTAAATCCTTCCACCTGTCTGTGCTGGTATCTCTTACATAGAATGGGAGAATAGCACCCATCTCTGGCAAATATGTGGCAGCAAACAGAAGTTTGCCTTTAAATAAATGTTCAGTCATGTTTTAAATCAGATTGGAATAGTGGGATTATTGATGAAAATCAATCCCAGGAAAGTCTGAAGGACATTTTATTCTATGATCCTGCAGAGAAAGGTAGAAGCCTATCATGTCCCAGGTAATTTGTTCATGGAATGAGTGGAAATCCTGAAATGTGTCTCCGTCCACACAATAGGATTTACTTCCCTTTTCCTATCTTTTTTTATTTTTATGAAAATTCCACCATTTTTCTTTGTATTTAAATCTGTGGATTTTATTAAATGGGAAATGATAGGTTTCTTAGAAAATCCCTGACATACATGCACACAAACACGGTTTTATCCTCTGCTAGCCCCAGAAGAGGAGGTATTGCTGGAAGGAGGGAAATTATTGAAAAGAAAGCACTGAGTGTCTGGAAGCCTTATCACCCAGAGGTGACACATGAACTCATTATTTTGGTTGATTTTTCTTTGTTAAATGGCATTTAAATATATAAAATAAATATCAAAAATATAAGTCTTTGTTTTACTATGGTTGCAAATACCAAAAAATTTCTATATGTGACACGGCACCAGAGTTAAGTTAGGGTTTTTCAAAACACTGACACGCCGAGCTCAAAAGGTTCACCATCATTGACCTATAAGGTAAAAAATATCTGAACCTTTCTATATGGGTGCCCTCCCAGCTGTTTGTCCCAACTCCCCTGTTTGTCCTAATGATGAAAAAAAAAAAAAATGCTCCTGGCAGTCCCTTCTCCATCCATCGCCTCCACAGTACTCACTGGGCAGTTCTGTCCCTGCTGGAGTCTGACCAAGGAGTGGGAATCCACCGCCCCTGTCCTGCCTGGCAAGCAATGAAGGTTCAGGTTCCATTAAGACTGGCAGGACGTCAAAGTTAGTCATGGGCTCCTGATGCAGTGGATGCGAGAGGAGAAGACTCAGATGTGAAGCCCCCGGGACTGAGATGGGAACCTGAAGGGCTGGAGGCACAGCTGGTTATCTATTGCTGAATGGCCCTGGGAGCTCAATGCCCAGAGCTCATAATTAGTCAAATGGTTCGGCATTATCCCAATCTCTGAGGACTTGTTGTTGTTAATAGTAGAGGAAAAGGGAATGCACTTTTTAATGTTTGGGCCCTTCCTCTTCTCAGGAGAAAGCTCCCCTGTACTTCTCATTTCCAACTTCCAAGTTGCAGAGATTTTATAAATTCAAACAATTTTGTTTCAATTAATAAAAGCAATGTGTAATTTGTATGTCTACACATTCATTGACTTGATCATTCTATGTAGGGATAATTATGTTTCCTATACCAAGGATAATATTTAATTTCTATTTCTCATTTAAGGTTTATGTTTCTAAATAAAAACTCCCTCATTTTTTCTATAAGAACTTTTGAATTTCATGTGTTGAGATGTGGTTTTTCTTTTATTTTGAAAGACAGCCACAGTTCTACTTTTTCTGTAGAAATTATGTATGTTGTTACATTAGACAACCACCTATTTTGATATACCCAATTGACAATTTTCTTAAATCCTACAGGGAATTTCACAGATGTCTGTGTTCTAAATGTAGGGCTGCAGTCATTGTGTCTTTTTTTTTCTTTTTTAAAATTGAATTTATTGGGGTGACATTTCTTAATAACATTATATAGGTTTCAGGTGTGCAATTCTGTAGTGCATCATCTGTATATTGAATTGTGTGTTCACCACCCCAAGTCAAGTCTCCTTCCATCACCATTTATGCCGGGACCCTTTACCCTCTTCCACTTCCCCCCACAACCCTTTCCCTCTGGTAACCACTATTCTGTTGTCTGCATCTATGAGGTTGTGTGTTTTTGTTGTTTTTTTTTAAATTAAATCTTTATTGTTCAGATTATTACATTTGTTCCTCTTTTTTTCCCCCCATAACTCCCCTCCTCCCAGTGCCGGCCCCACCCTCCGCCCTCACTCCCCACCCACTGTCCTCATCCATAGGTGCACGATTTTTGTCCAGTCTCTTCCCGCATCTCCCACACCCCTTTCCCCCGCAAGAATAGTCAGTCCATTCCCTTTCTATGTCCCTGATTCTATTATGATCACCAGATTATTTATTCACTTGATTCTTAGATTCACTTGTTGTTTGTTGTTCATAATTTGTATCTTTACCTTTTTCTTCTTCTTCCTCTTCTTAAAGGATACCTTTCAGCATTTCATATAATACTGGTTTGGTGGTGATGAACTCCTTTAGCTTTTCCTTATCTGTGAAGCTCTTTATCTGACCTTCAGTTCTGAATGATAGCTTTGCTGGATAAAGTAATCTTGGTTGTAGGTTCTTGGTATTCATCACTTTGAATATTTCTTGCCATTCCCTTCTGGCCTGCAAAGTTTCTGTTGAGAAATCAGCTGACAGTCGTATGGGTATTCCCTTGTAGGTAACTGAGTTTCTTTCTCTTGCTGCTTTTAAGATTCTCTCTTTGTCTTTTGCTCTTGGCATTTTAATTATGATGTGTCTTGGTGTGGTCCTCTTTGGATTCCTTTTGTTTGGGGTTCTCTGTGCTTCCTGGACCTGTAAGTCTATTTCTTTCACCAGGTGGGGGAAGTTTTCTGTCATTATTTCTTCAAATAGGTTTTCAATATCTTGCTCTCTCTCATCTTCTGGCACCCCTATAATTCTGATGTTGGTACGCTTGAAGCTGTCCCAGAAGGTCCTTACACTATCTTCGTATTTTCGGATTCTTTTTTCATTTTGCTTTTCCGGTTGGGTGTTTTTTGCTTCTTCGCATTTCAAATCTTTGCCTTGATTCTTGCGCTCCTCTGGTCTGCTGTTGGGAGTCTGTATAGTATTCGTTATTTCAGTCCGTGTATGCTTAATTTCTAGTTGGTTTTTTATCATAACATCAAGGGTCTCATTAGATTTCTTGAGGATCTCAGTACATTTATTGGCGGCTTCTAGACAGTTCTTAAGAGACCTTAAAAGTGTGGTTCTGAACTCAATATCCTCCATTGACAGTTTTGTCCTGTTTCTTTGTCTCTGCATTTTTTATGCTTTCTTGGTGCACCCCCTAGTGGTCTTTGTGCGCAGTCTTGTTGTAGTTAAGCCTTGATTGTTGTCTGCAATACCGGGGGTGATTTGACCACCAGGCTAACTGGCTATAGGTTGTGTGTTATTGTTGTTTTCTTAATCCCTTCACTTTTTTCACCCACCTCCTTCTCCCCCTTCTTCTTTAATAACTGTCAGTCTGTTCTCTGTATCTGTGAGTATGTTCTTAATTTGTTTGTTAGTTTATTTTGGTCATTAGATTCCACATAAAAGTGAAATTATATGATTACTTGTCTTTCTCTGACTTATATGGTCCTTTTTTTCACTTAGCATAATACTCTCTAGCTACAAAACATTTTATTTAAAAAAAGAAAGAAAAAATAACTAAGGGGTAAGATTTCCTTTTTTAAAAAAGATATAACAGAGTAATATTCCATTGTATAAGTGTACCACAGCTTTTTTATCCACTCATATATTAATGAGCACTTGGGCTGCTACCAAGCCTTGGCTATTATAAATAACTAGAGGCCCAGTGCATGAAATTCCTGCATTGGTAGGGTCCCTAGAGGCTGCCAGCTGCTGGCCAGTACTCCTTCCTTTTCCCCAGCCTCCTGCCGCTGCAGGGGCCTCCCTCTCTTCCCCTGGCCAGCCCCACCTCCTGGATGAACTGCCCGGTTGAGGGGACAATTTGCATACTATACTTTTATTATAGGATGTGGCAATGAGCAAAAGGTTGCATGTATTCTTTCAAATTAGTGTTTTGGGGTTCTTCAGATACACTTCCAGAAGTGGAATCACTGGGCCATCAGACAGTTTCATTTTAAATTTTTTGTGGTAACTCCATACTGTTTCCCCTGGTGCCTGTACCAACCTGCATTCCCTTTTCTCCACATCCTGGCCAACACTTATTGTTTGTTGATTTATTGATGACAGCTATTCTGACAGTTGTGAAGTGATATATTCATTGTGGTTTTGATTTGCATTTATCTGATGATTAGTAACATTGAGCATCCTTTCATGTCTATTTCCCATCTTATGTCCTCTATGAAGAACTCTCTATTCAAGTCCTTTTCTCTTTAATTGGATTGTTTAGTTTTTTTGTTTGCTTGTTTTTTTTGCTGTTGAGTTGTTTAAGTTGTTTATAAATTTTGGTTAGTAAACCTTAGCAGACCTATCATTGGTGAATATGTTCTCCCACTCAGGGGGTTGTCTTTTCATTTTCTTGATGGTATATTTGGATGTGCAAAAACTTTTTAGTTTTATGTAGTCCATTTGTTTCTCTTTTTTTCCTTTTATTTCCCTTGTCTGAGGAGGTATATCAGAAAAATATTGCTCTGAAAAATGTCTGAGATTTTACTGCCTATGTTTTCTTCTAGAATTTTATGGTTTTGAGTCTGAAATTAAAGTCTTTAATCAATTTTGAATTTATTCTTCTGTACAATGTAAGAAGAAGATCTGGGTTTTTTTGGGGTTTTTTTGCAGCTATCTGTCCAATTTTTTCAACACCATTTTGAATAGATTATCTTTATTCTATTGTATGTTCTTGCTTTCTTTGTCAAGTGTTAATTGACCATAAAAGCATGGGTTTACTTCTGGGCTCTTTATTCTGTTCCATTGACCTTTATGTCTGTTTTTATGTCCTCTTTCAAAAAGTGTCTATCTAGGTCCACTGCCCATTTTTTGAATACATTGTTTATCATCCTATTGTTAAGTTGCATGCGTTCACTGTAAATGTTGAAGATTAAACCCTTATTGGTGATATCATTGGCAAATATGTTCTCCCATGCAGTGGGCCTTCTTGTTGTTTTGTTGGTGATTTCCTTTGCTGTGCAAAAGCTTTTTATTTTGATGTAGTCCCATTTGTTTATTTTCTCTTTAGTTTCAATTGCCCTAGGAGCAGTATCAGGGAAGAAATTCCTTTGGCATATGTTTGTGATTTTGCTGCCTGTGGATTCCTCTAGTATTTTTATGGTTTCCCATCTTACGTTTAAGTCTTTTATCCATTTTGAGTTTATTTTTGTGTATAGTGTGAGTTGTGTATGGTCTAGTTCAGCCGTGGGCAAACTACGGCCCGCGGGCCAGATCTGGCCCGTTTGAAATGAATAAAACTAAAAAAAAAAAAGACCATACCCTTTTATGTAATGATGTTTACTTTGAATTTATATTAGTTCACACAAACACTCCATCCATGCTTTTGTTCCGGCCCTCCAGTCCAGTTTAAGAACCCATTGTGGCCCTCGAGTCAAAAAGTTTGCCCACCCCTGGTCTAGTTTCATTTTCTTGCATGTATCTGTGCAATTTTCCCAACACCATTTATTGAAGAGACTGTCTTGACTCCATTGTATGCTCTTGCCTCCTTTGTTGAATATTAATTGGGCATAGTGGTTTGGGTCAGTTTCTGGGTTCTCTATTCTATTCCATTGATCTATATGTCTGTTCTTGTGCCAGTACCAAGCTGTTTTAAGAACAGTGGCTTTGTAATAAAGCTTGATATCTGGTATTGAGATCCCACCTACTTTGTTCTTCTTTCTCAGGACTGCTGCAGCTATTCGAGGTCTTTTTTCACTCCAGATGAATTTCTGGAACATTCATTCTAGATCTGTGAAATATGCTGCTGGTAATTTAATGGGGATTGCATTAAATTTATAGATTGCTTTGGGTAGTACGGACATTTTGATGATGTTGAGTCTACCAATCCATGAACACGGTATGTTCTCTCATCTATTTACGTCTTCCTCTTTTTTCAGTGTCCTGTAGTTTTTCGCATATAAGTCTTTTACCTCCTTAGTTAAGTTTATTTCTAGGTACCTTAATTTTTTTTGGTGTGATGGTAAATAAGATTGCTTTTTAAGTCTCACTTTCTTTAAGTTCACTATTGGTGTAAAGAAATGCCATAGATTTCTTGGCATTAATTTTGTATCCTCCTACATTGCTGAATTCATTTATTACATCTAAAAAATTTTTGATGGAGTCTTTAGGGTTCTCTATGTACAGTATCATGACATCTGCAAATAAGGACAGTTTTACTTCTTCTTTTCTAATTTGGATGCCTTTTATTTATTTTTCTTGTCTGATCACAATGGCTAGTACTTCCAGTACTATGTTGAACAGGAGTGGTGAGAGGGGGCATCCCTGTCTTGTTCCTGTTCTTAGGGGAAATGGTGTTAGTTTTTGCCCATTGATTATGATGTTGGCTGTGGGTTTGTCATATATGGCTTTTATTATGTTGAGGTATGATCCTTCTATTCCTACCTTGTTGATAGTTTTTACCAAAAAAGGGTGTTGGATTTTGTCAAATGCTTTTTCTGCATCAATTGATATGATTATGTGGTTTTTATCTCTCAATTTGTTTATGTGATGTATTACGTTTATTGATTTGCGGATATTGTACCATCCTTGCATCCCTGGGATAAAACCTACTTGGTCATGGTGTATGATCTTTCTGATGTACTGCTGGATCCAATTTGCTAGGATTTTGTTGAAGGTTTTGGCATCTATGTTCATGAGGGATATTGGCCTGTAATTCTCTTTCATTGTGTTGTCTTTATCTGGTTTTGGTATTAGGGTGATACTGGCTTCATAGAATGAGCTTGGAAGTGTTCCTTCCTCTTGAGTTTTGTGGAATAGTCTGAGTAGGATAGGTTTTAGTTCTTCCTTGAATGTTTGGTAAAACTCCCCTGTGAAGCCGTCTGGCCCCTGGCTTTTGTTTGCTGGAAGCTTTTTGATGACTGCTTCAATTTCTTCCATAGTTATTGGCCTACTGAGATTTTTAGATTCTTCCTGATTAAGTTTTGGAAGGTTGTATTTTTCTAGGAATATGTCCATTTCCTTCAGGTTGTCTAGTTTGTTGGAGTAGAGTTGTTCATAGTATTTTTTAACAATCCTTTGTATTTCTGTGGGCTCTGTTATTATTTCTCCTCTTTCATTTCTGATTTTGTTTATTTGGGTCCTTTCTCTTTGTTTCTTGGTGAGCCTGGCTAGAGGTGTATCAATCTTGTTTATCCTTTCAAAGAACCAGCTCTTGGTTTTGTTGATTTTTTGTATTGTTTTTTTTTGGTCTCTATGTCATTTTTCTCTGCTCTGATCTGTATTATTTCCTTCTTTCTGCTTACACTGGGCTTTTCTTGTTACTCTCTTTCTAACTCTTTGAGTTGTAGGGTTAGGTAATTTATTATCATTGTTTCTTGTTTTTTGCAGTAGGCTTGTAGAGCTATGAACTTCCCTCTCAAGACTGCTTTCGCTGTGTTCCATGGGTTTTAGATTGTTGTGTTTTCATTGTCGTTTGTTGCCATGATGTTTTTTATTTCTTCTTTGATCTCTCTGGTAACCCAGTCATTGTTTAACAGCATGCTATTTAGTCTCCATGTGTTTGATTTTTTTGGATTGTTTTTATTGTAGTTGATTTCCAGTTTTATGCCATTGTGATCTGAGAAGATGCTTGATATGATTTCTATCCTCTTGAATTTGAAGAGACTTTTCTGTGACCCAATATATGGTCTATCTTTGAAAATGACCCATGTGCATTTGAGAAGAATGTATATTCTGTGGCTTTGGGGTGAAATCTTCTGAAGATGTCAATTAATTCCATCTGGTCTAGTGAGTCATTTAGGATTGATGTTGCTGTGCTGATTTTATGTTTAGAGGATTTGTCCAATGGTGAAAATGGGGTGTTAAAGTCCCCTACTATGATTGTATTGCTGTCAATCTCTCCCTTGATCTCCTCCAGAAGTTTTCTTATGTATTTGGGTGCTCCTATATTGGGTGCGTATATGTTTACCAGAGTTATTTCTTCTTTTGGATTGCTCCCTTTAGTATTATGAAGTGGCCTTCCTTATCTTTTATGTCCTTAACTTTGAGATCTAATTTGTAAGATATAAGTATTGCTACCCCGGCTTTTCTTTTCATTTCCATTCGCCTGAAAAACCTTTTTCCATCCCTTCCCCATCAGTCTGTGTGCATCTTTTTTTCTGGGGTGGGTTTCCTGTAGACAGCAGATATATGGGTCATGTTTTCTTATCCACTCAGTTACCCTATTTCTTTTGATTGGGGCATTTAATCCATTTACATTTAAAGTTATTATTGATAGATACTTGTTTGTTGCCATTTTTATTCTTTACCCCCGTGTTCCTTCTTTGTTTCTTATTTTTTTCTTTTTACAGCAGACCCTTTAGCATTTCTTGCATTGCTGGTTTGGTGGTAATAAACTCCCGTAGTCCTTTTTTGTCTATGAAGCTCTTGATTTCACCCTCAATTTGGATTGGTAGCCTTACTGGGTACAGTATTCTTGGATTCAGACCCTTCCTTTGCATGACTTTGTATATTTCATTCCATTCCCTTCTTGCCTGATGCATTTCTGTTGAGAAATCCATCGCTAGTCTGATGGGGGATCCTTTGTAAGTAACTTTCTGTCTCTCTCTGGCCGCTTTTAAGATTCTTGCTTTGTCATTGGTGTTTGCCAATTCAATTATAATGTGCCTTGGCATCGGTCTTTTCGGGTTCATTTTGTTTGGGACTCTATGAGTTTATTGGATTTGTGTGAGTTTTTTCTTCCCTATATCAGGGAAGTTTTCTGTCATTATTTTTTCAAACAGGTTTTCTATTCCTTGCTCAGTTTCCTCTCCTTCTGGCACCCCTATTATGTGGATGCTGTTTTGTTTCATGTTGTCCAAAAGTTCTCTTAGGCTCTCCTCCTGTTTTTTAATTTTTTTTTTTTCTAGGAGCTGCTCTGCTTGGGTATTTTTTCCTACCTTGTCTTCTAGCTCACTGATGCGGTCCTCTGCTTCTTCTAGTCTACTGTTGATGCTTTCTATTGAGTTCTTTATAGCAGTAATGTCATTTTTCATTTCTTCTGGGTTCTTCTTCATTTCCTCTTGGTTCTTACACATATTGTTGAATTTGCCTTCCATTCTTTTCATCCACCTTATGACAATTTCTCTGAATTCTTTCTCTGACAAGTTGCTTGCCTGCATTGCCTCCATTTCGTTTATTTCCTTTTCTGGTGATGGCTGTTTTTCTTTCATATATGGGGTGTTTCTTTGTCTCCCCATGATCTCTCTTCTCCAGGTGTTTGGTTATGTAGTTCTCTCTCTGCTGCATTGATTTAAAGGCACAAAATACAACACAAGAAGGCACAATGCACAAGGCACTAAGCATAAATGTATTCACGATACTAATAACCCCAAATAAAGGTGACCACCAGATCAAAGAGAATTAGGGGATAAAGAAGAAGAGAAAAAGGAAAAAGAAGAAAGGGGATAAAAGGAGTGCAAAAATGAAATTGGGAAAAGTAAAAAAAGTAAGAGAGAAAAGAAAGAGAATGAAATATAAGAGGGGAAGAAACTCTTTATATGGTGAGAAAACTCCAATAGAACAGCCACTAATCCCAACAAATTCCAGCAACAGGTCCCTGGAGATGAATGCAAACTACAAACAACAACTAATATCAAGTGAGGTGAGGGAAAACAGAAGCAAAATAATAACTGGGGGGAAAAAAACAGGAAAAGAAAAAGAAAGGCAATACAATCTCACAAACAAGGACAAAAAAACCCCTAATATACTCAACAATCAAGCAAACAACAACAAAACGACAGAGAGGGAAAAAAAAAATTTGGGTAGTGAAGAAAGAGGAGAGGTGTATATGGATTTAGAGCAGGAGATTGGTAATTATATATATAAGTAGGGTGAAATTTTAACAGGGGGTAAAAATAAGAAATAGGGAAAATCTAAAGCAGGGATAGGGTAAGAGAAACAGGACAATGAAAGGGGAAAAGTGAGGAAGAGAGTTTTGGCATAAAGGTAAAGTTGAGGTAGATTAAAAGGATGCTAAAGGAAAGATGAAAATAGAATGTAGAACACTAATCCCAAAATATTCACCTTAACAAGACATGACCCAAAGGGAACAAAGCATGAATGGATTCACGGCACCAATAACCCCAATATAAGCAACCACCTGAGAAAAGATAATTAGGGAAGAGAAAAGAGAGCACAAATGATATCTAAGAGAGAGAGAAAAAGATAGGAGAAAAAAGAAAAAGGAGAATATATATTTATGGAGAAAACACCACAGAGCCAATAGATAAACCAAACAAATATGAACACCAAACGCCCAGTAAAGATGGCAGGGGCAGGATCTGTAGAGGCTGAGCTGATATACAGGAAATAAGGTTAAGAATTGGACAAATATGGGGAGGACCTCAATTCAGTATAGAGGAAGTAGGACAGGGATGAGTGGATAAGAAGAGAAAGAAGGGGAACAAAATAATATATTTACAAAAAAATTGATTTAAAAAATGGTATAAAAATAGAAAATAGCAAGTAAAAATAAAATAAAATTGAATGATGAAAAAATAATGTGAAAAGAAGTAGAAAATAAAGCAACAAACAAACAAAAAGGAAAACAAAGAAAAAAGCAAAAAAAATGAGCTAACAAAATAATAATTAAAAAAATGAAAAATTGAAATGTAATCCTTTGGCTGGCTTAATATCCCAGTTTTCTGGAATGTCTGTGATTTTTTTTTTTTTTTTTTTTTTTTCTGTTGCTGGGACTGAAGGACTCTCTATAGGCCAGACCCTGTTAACTCTCAGGGACTAATCAGAATTTTTTAATCCTTTGTACCATTCAGGGTGGAATCTGGGTGTGGCTGTATTCCTTGCCTGGAGGCTGGAGGGAGGGGTTATATCTTCAGGAGAAAATAGCTGCCCAGGTCCTGGGCTCGGGCGTGACTCAGCACTCAACTTGCTGCCACCTCTCCTGGACTCCCTTCTTTCCCCACCCTCTCCCCAGATTCCACTCGTCCGCACCTTCTCCCATTCCTCAGCACGGGTGAGTGTCTGTGTCCGAAATGTCCTATGAACAGGGTTCAGTGGGGAAAAAACAAACAAACACCGGCTGCAGAAACAGGGAAGACTGAGTCTCTGTGAGCTCCTCTCTTACCGGCACTGCAGGCTGCAGGCTGCCCCTCTGGGCTCAGTCCTCTGTAATTATGGCATCCAGATCTCAAATTCCCCGGCACCAACAGTCCTGCGGATCTCCTTTCCCCCGTCAGAGGCTGTGCCTGTCCCAAGGGACGCGGCTGTGTGCCGCGCGGTTTCCCTCTGATCCTCTGGGCTCAGAGATCTGGCAAAGTTTCCTGCCCAGAACCCTGGGTTTTACCTTTCCAGGGGAACTCTGCCCTTTCCGGCTGCAAACTGTCTCACCAGCTGAGTCTGCTTCACCAATTCAGAATGGATATTATTCGTTTCAGCTGCTCATTCTATTTGCTCCGGGACAAGCCTTGGGACACGTCTGCCTATTCCGCCGCCATCTTGTCTCTCCAATCTAATGATTGTTAATATTTATCTTTTCAGAGAACCAGTTCTTGGTTTCATTGATTTTTTTTTTTTTGTAGACCCCATTTCATTTATTTTTACTGTGATCTTGGTTATTTTCTTTCTTGTACTCATTTTAGGCTTTTTTGTTTGTTGTTCTTTTTCTGGTACATTTAAGTGTAAAGTTATATTGTTTATTTGAGATTTTTATTTTTGCTTCAGGTAGGCCTGCTCTGAATTTCGTCTTAGGACTGCTTTTGCTGGATCCCATAGATTTTGGGTTGTTGTGTTCTCATTTTCACTTGTTTCAAGGTATCTTTCAATTTCTCCCCTGATCTCATTGTTAATCCATTCTCTGTTTGATAATATGTGATTTAGCCCCACGTCTCCATTTGTTTTTCAGTGTTCTTTTAAATTGGTTTCTAGTTTCATATGATATGGACAGAGAAGATGCTTGATGTGATTTCATCTTCTTAAACTTATTGAGACTTGTTTTGTGTGTAACATGTGGTCTATTCTAGAAAATGTTACATATGCACTTGAAAAGAATGTATATTCTGTTGGTTTTGGGTGAAATGCTCTGAAGATATTAAAAAAGTCCATCTGGCACCCAGCTGGTGTGGTTGAGCATCGGCCCATTCACCAATAGGTCACTGGTTCAATTCCTAGTCAGGGCACATGTCCGGGTTGTGGGCTCAGTCCCCAGTAGAGGGTGTGCAGGAGGTAGCCGATTGATGTTTCTCTCTCATTGATGTTTCCATCTCTCTCTCCTTCTTGCTTCCTCTCTCTCTCAAATAAAAACATTAAAAGAAGAAGAAGAAGAAGAAGAAGAAGAAGAAGAAGAAGAAGAAGAAGAAAAAGAAAAAGAAGAAGAAGAAGAGAGCCATCTGATCCTGGCTGGTGTTGCTCAGTGATTAGAGCATTGATCTGCTCCCTGAAGAGATATGGGTTTGATTTCTGGTCAAGTGCACATATCTGGGTTGCAGGTTCCATCACTGGGCCTGATCAGGACATATGCAGGAGACAACAAATTGATGTGTTTTGCTTACATTAGTATCTCTCTCTCTCTCTCTCTCTCTCTCTTTTTCTCCTCCTCCCCTCCCTTCCACTCTCTCTAAAATTAATGGAAAAAATGTCCTTGGTGAGGATTAACAACAACAAAGCCATCTCATCAATGTCTCATTTAAGGCTGCTGTATCCTTATTGATTTTCTGTTTGGAAGATCTGTTCATTAATGTCAATGAGGTAGCAAAATTTCCTGCTATGACTGTAATACTGTCAATATTTCTCTTTATGTCTGTCGAGATTTGTTTTACATACCAGGTGCTCCTATGTTGATTGCATAAATGTTTACAGGGGTTAATTGCTCTTGCCGGTTGATTCCTTTAGCATTACGTTATGTTATTCTTTGCTTTTCTTATGGTCTTTGTTTTAAGACTATTATGTCTTATATAAGTACTAGAGGCCCGATACATGAAGATTTGTTCAAGAATGGGCCTTCCTTCCCCTGGCTGCCGGCACTGCCTTCACTCGGCTGGAGCTGCCTTCCTGCCTTTGCTCCGGGCCCCCTTTCTGCCTTCCCACTCTGCCCAGAGGCCCAGAGCAGCTGGGGTGGTGCGGAACATGTGCATCGTCTCCATGGTGATGACATAAGCTTCCCGTCCTGCCCTCCGCCACTGAGTGCCTGTGTATGCAAATTAACCTGCTATCTTTGCTGGGTTAATTTGCATATCCACCCCTGATTGGCTGGTGGGCGTCGCAAAGGTACGGTCAATTTGTATCTTTCTCTTTTATGAGTGTAGATTGCTAAACCAGTTATTTGTTTCATTTACATTTGCATAAACTAACTTTTCCCATCCCTTCACTTTTAGTTTGTATGTATCTTTCATTCTGAGGTGGGTCTCCTGTAGGCAGCATATATATAGGTCTTATTTTCTTATCCAGTCTGCTACCCTGGTCTTTTGATTGGAGCATTTAAGCCATGTACATTGAAACTATTTATTGATATGTACATATTTATTGCCACTTATTTGTTTTTGGTTTTCAACTATTATATAAGATTATGTTTCTTGACTTAATGGTATTTCTTTTGAATTATTAGGAACTATATTAAATAATTATAACAACAGGTATAATTTCTCCTTTCTGCTTCTTATGAGTTTGTTTTAGGGTTTAATGATGGATCTTGGATTAATACTTAAAATTTTACTCTTCCCTTTCCATCAATGACTGTTAATTTTCATCACATATATTTATGTTGAGACTATCATTATTTCTGCATCGATCTGTTCATGCAAATACTTTGTTATCTGACCTTCTAATATTATCTATTTTTATACCTTTCAAATGAACATTAATTCATAAGGGAATATGTTATCTCTATTAAGCAGATAGCTTCATCTTACTCCTTTTTCAGATTGCTGCACCTATAGTGAATGTGAGATTAACCTGTAGATTTCTTGTTTATATTACATATTGCTCTTGGTTTCAACCTTCATTCAACTTTTCCTGCTCTTTGAGAACAAACCACTGGAATACCATGATCAGTAAATTTTATACCATGTGAGCTGAAATGTACAGCTTATGTTTCAGTAGTGAGAGGGACAGGTTTTTTAAAAACATATTTTTATTGATTTCAGAGAGGAAGGGAGAGGGAGAGAGAGATAGAAACATCAATGATGAGAGAGAATCATTGATTGGCTGCCTCTTACACACCTCACCATGGGCATTTGTCCTGACTGGGAATCAAACCATGACCTTCTGATTCATAGGTCGATGCTCTACCACTGAGCCATGCCAGCTGGACAGGGACAGATATTAATAAAATAATTTCATAAGTAAATGCAAAAACACAACAATGACTTAGACAATGAAGAAGACTCTAGGAGGCTATAAAAGCATGAACTAGGGGGACTGCACTTGCTGGGCAGGGTGGGTTCAGGAAGGCTTATTTGAGGAAGTGATATTCCATATAAGAGATAAGGATAAGAATAATCACAGGAAGACAAAGGCATGGAGGAGCACCCAGCTGGGAAGGCAGTACTTACATAAGCATGGCTGGGGATGTTTAGGATTCCTAGGAAGGCAAAAGTATTAGAACTGCAAGAGTGAAAGGCTAGTGTTATGTTTAAGATTGGGAGCTTGGAAGGAACCCGCATGCACTAGCAAACCTGGAAAGGGTGTCAAAAGAAAGAAAAGTCATAGACACTGAGGCAAAAGTCTTCAGCTGAAAGTACCCTTAAGAGCATATGTGTGTTTGCTTCTGCCTGGGGCCTGGGTATGTGCCATCAGGACCACTGAGACTGCATTCCTCTTGCTGAGGTCCTAGGTGAGTGTGAGTGTGGGCTCTAAACCTGGGAGTGGCCACTTCGGCTACAGAGATTTTTGAAGCCTGACTCTTTCTGATATTTCATGGATGGGTTTTCTTTCTTTTTTCTACCCAGTACTATTGGGCATTGTATGAAAGTGTTTTTAACTTTTAATTTTTACATTATTTCAGGTTTGAAGAAAAGTTGAAAGAATAGTTCCTACGTATATCCTTTGCCGGATCCCCCAAATGGTAGATGAGTAGTTTTCATCCAGGAGTGGTTTTGCTTTTAAGAAAATGTAATGCGCATTTGGGTGTCAGTTGTGACCTTAAGACCACCTATAGAAGCAGAAACTATAGATTGCCCCACTGATCCTCCTCTTATTAGTGCACCTCATTCACCTTCTCCCCCTATAACAGACTAATAAAAATCATGGAAGAGGTTCTGCCAAAATTTATACAAAAAAAGTTGATTCTAGCAAAAACAAAATAATCAAATATAAATAAATTGGAGCACATCCAACCAAAAAGCTTCTGCATAGCAATGGACCCTTCAAGCAAATGAACAGGCAAACTTCAGAATAGGAGAAAATATTTGCAAATCATATATCTTATGAGGGGTTAATGTCCAAAATATGTTAACAACTCACACAACTCTCACAATACAGAGGATCTAATTGAAAAATGGGCAGAGGATTTGAATAGACATTTTTCTGAAGATGACATACAGATGGACAAGAGGTACATGAAAATGTGATCGGGTCAAGGTGGGGGCACAGTAGGTGCAAGGTACACTCACCCCGTCCCAGGACCAAACTGGAATTACAACTAAAATATAAAACAATCAACCTGAATAACCAACTTAAGAGTAGCTGCACGGAAGTCTTATAACCAAGGATTTACGGAAAAAGCTCCATCCTGACTGGGGAAAAAGAGTAGAGACTCAAAAATGGCTGTCCTCACACTCGTGGGCAGACGCTGATATTTGGGAGGGAATTCTCAGCTGCAAAGGTTCCTGCTGAGTATCATGGGGATCTCAACCCCATGCCAGGCTCTGCAGCCCAGAGAGCCAGGGAAGAGGTGCACACAGAACACCTGGCTGTGAAAATCAGCGCCCGCATTTGGTTGGTCCTTTCAGCAGAACCAAACTATTGAACAGCTCTGCTTCTCTTTTGAAAGGACCTCTTTGCCTTGGTAACAACACTGTGGACACCAAGTGACTCATGAGCCCTCATAGGTTTTTCAAGGGAAGAACACACAGCAAGCTGGTTTCTGACTTTGGTTCCTGAGGCCATTCAACATCCCTTAGGAGACACCTTGTCACTTTTCAGTCAAAGCAAAAGGAAAAAGTCTCCACTCTTTTTCCCCAGTCAGGATGGAGCTTTTTCCGTAAATCCTTGGTTATAAGACTTCCGTGCAGCTACTCTTAAGTTGGTTATTCAGGTTGATTGTTTTATATTTTAGTTGTAATTCCAGTTTGGTCCTGGGAGTGGGTGAGTGTACCTTGCACCTACTGTGCCCCCACCTTGACCCGATCACATTTTCATGTACCTCTTGTCCATCTGTATGTCATCTTCAGAAAAATGTCTATTCAAATCCTCTGCCCATTTTTCAATTAGATCCTTTGGATTGTGCTATCGAGTTGTATAAGTTGTTAACATATTTTGGATATTAACCTCTCATAAGATATATGATTTACAAATATTTTCTCCTATTCTGAAGTTTGCCTGTTCATTTGGAGGAAATGAATTTATCTCCCACCTTTGGTGCTTATGCAGACACAGCATCACAGAAAAGTTTTCCCATTTTTTAAATCTTTGCGCCCCATGGGGTCTGAATTGTTTGGAGAGTGCAGACAATAGAACAATTTACTTAATGAGAAGCTATGAGAATTCAACCCTTGAGATGCTAGAAACTTTAAACATGTTCCCTTTGCCTCTTTCCTTAATTCCCTGATCACAGCCAAATAAAAACACAATTGGACAGACCTTGACGTACAGAAAGCTTCAGTGATATTCTTCAGAGAAGGTCATTGTATTCCAGAGAGCGCTGGTGGGAAGAGAAGAAAATGAGACAAAGTGGGTGCTGGGCTTTATCTCTGGAGTACTTAGACTGGGACAGTCCTGTATTATACAGTTTATGACAATGAAGTCCCTGTACATTGAAGGTACTTTAGTTTCCCCTGAAACCTGTCTTTTACAGTCTTTGTTCTCATTTTTTCTCCCTCTCTTAGGAGTCCAGAGCCTCTCCTCAATAAAAATTATTTTCTGAAGAATCTCTACCTCTTTTCTACCCTTTCCCATAACTGTAGGCTCTTCTTGATTTCCGTGTTCAACAATTTATTCATTAACTACTCACCGGAGATCTACCGTGCCTGAGGTATTGTCTATTTTGTTATTAATATGATTGGGTGTCTTTATTGCATTCCCTATCTATTTTGCAGCAGATTTGACTTACTGATAAAACTTAATAGTTCTATATCGTTGTTATTGTTGTATCACCTCAGTGTCCACAATATTATCTACAAATAATATAATTATTTCTGTCATTCAGTTCTCAGGCTAATTTCCTCGCCTCATTTTGCTACGCTTCTTAAATGTTCAACAGAATATCAAGTAATTGAATTTGGAACTGGCTGTATTGGTCTTTTAGTGAATTTAAGAAAAATATTTTCGTGAGTTAATGTATAATATCATGTTCTCTGCCGCTTTCAAACAACTGTTCTTTATTGAATTAAGAAATTGCCATTGGTTTCTTCATTTAGCAAAAGGAAACCAACTATATGATGAGCTTGGAGATTTCTTTTTTGTGTTGTAGTTGATGCTTTTGGTCTCAATCTGTATTACACATCAAACATTTGTATATGTTGAGCACCTACTAAGTGCCAGGCACCTGATAAGTCCCTGGAATGACAATGGTGAGCAAAAACAGTTACAACTTATAACCCACAAATGAACATAAAGTGACCAACATGAGAGGCACTTTAAAGAATAGTACAGGATGCGCCAGCTGTGGGCCTCACACACTCTGCCCTCCCTGACCCCAATTATCTGTTTGCTGTCTCACTGGTCTCTCAAATTCCTTCTGTTACCAAGCTCACCGACCCAAGTGCAACTGGAAATTCGGTTCTCTTAGTGTTTTTTGAATTTCTCCTCATTCACAATTATCCATCCTTCCTCTAATGGTTCAAGTATTTGTATTTTAGGGAAGCCTTTTCTACCCATCTCTACAGACTCAATGGACACTCAGTAATATTTTTTCTGTCCTTATTTAATCTGCATCCTCTAGACATTGGTAATAGTGGAACACCTTTATCATTGAAAATAGATACATTTACTTACTTTTCAAATTAAAAATATTGTGATAATATTGGTTAATAACAATGCATAAGTTTAGGTGTAAAACTTATAATACATCATCTGTATATTATTTTGTGTGCTCACCACTCAGTGTCTAGTTTCCATCCATCACCAAATATTTGACTCCATTTTACTTCCTTTATTCCCCCCCGCCCCCAATCTCCTCCTCCTCTGGTAACCACCATACTGCTATCTATGTATATGAGTTTGATTTATTTGTTCATTTGTTGATTTCTATTTTATATCCAACATATGAGTAATGTTACATGGTTTTTGTCAATTTCCATCTGATTTATTTCACTTAGCAGGATGCTCTGAAGATCCATGCATGTTGGCACAAATGGCAGTATTTCATAGTTTTAATGTCTGAGAAGTATATGCACCTCATGTTCTTTACCCAATCATCTATCAAAGGACACTAAGGTTGTTTCCATGTCTTGGTTATTTTAAATAATGCTGCAATAAGCATAAAGATACATACATATACCTTTATGTTATAAGTACCGCGCGCTAACAGATTGCGCCACTGGAGCAACCATATACCTTTATCAATAAGTGTTTTCAAATTTTTCAGTTGGATACTCTGAAAAGGAATTCCTGGGTGATTAGGTAACCTATTCTTTATATTTTTTATAAATCTCTATACTGTTTTGCATAGAGGCTGCACCAATTTTCATTTCCATAACCTTCACTTTTCTCCACAGTGTCTCAAACACTTATTTCTTTTCTTATTGGTAACAGCCATTCTAACAGGTATGAGGTGGTATCATATTTGGACTTTATTTGCATTTCCCCTATAGCTACTGCAGTTTAGCATTTTTTCATATATCTATTGGCTATCTTTATGTCTTCTTGGGAAAAGTATCTGTTCAGGTCCGCAGCCCATTTTTTAATTATTATACAATTGAACAACTGTTTGTTGTTCAATTGTGTGAGTTCTTTTATACTTTGAATATTAGCCCCTTTATCAGAGGTATTATTTGCAAATATCTTCTCCCATTAGACTAGTTGCCTTTTTATTTTCAAATCTTCAATTTGCTTTTCAATTTTTAGGATAATTTCATTTATAGACACTTTGAATAATTTTAAATGAATCCTATTTTTTTAAGTTTATGCCACTGATTATAATGCAACATGTCTCCACTTGAGAGCATTTAAACATGCACACATGACCTCACACATGCTTTCTATTTTATTAAAATGGTAGTGTGATTTGTTCTCCCCTAGTATCAATGTATGTAGTCTATATGTATCTTCCTCTTCTTGGAAGATTCTACTTGGCATGAAGTCTCTGAAAGAGGAAGCCATGGGGATCTTCATTAATTAGAAGCCCTGCATGACAATAAAAAATAAAGGTAACAAACCAGTTAAGTTTATGATGATGACTGGCAAACCTTAAGAGAAATACTAGTACTGATCACCATGTGAGAGAGATTTATTGCGATGTTAAGAACAGAATTTCCCTTTTGTCACGTGTTCACTTTATGTCACAGAAACTACAATAGAAAAACTATATGCATCATCTCATTTAATTACTCACCCATCTTACGTTGGAGGGAATATCTACTACTCCCCTGGTGTAAGTGAGGTATATGCAGGTAAGAGGGATTAAATAACTTTGTCACACATATGTAACATGGTAGACTAAATTCTATTTCAGGAAATCTGACTCAAGATCCAACTTTCTAAATCACAGCTCTATACTGTATTTAGACAGAGTTACATATCAAAAACAATTGTAACGAAAGATTAAATTAAAATGATAAAAATTACTGTATTTAGTGAGAACTTACAAAAATTAAAGACATTTTTGAACCACACAAAGTGGTAAGAGCAGTAACCAAATTTTTAGAAAGAAATGCAATAAGGCACATGGAGAGTTAACTGTGACATCAATATAAAGCATCAGGTCACACAGAATTGAGGATGTTTGAGATGAAAAGACAAGTTTTAATTCCCAATATGAAATAAAAGAAACATGGAGGTTATCAAAGAAAAAGCCTTAAATGTCTTTATGTATTTCAAAAGGTTCATATTAAAGAAGAAATTGGTTAATGTCCATAAATTCAGATAAGTGAATTAGAACCAGTCTGTAGAGCATAACAGAGAGAAAGTTTCTGTTAACTTAATGAAAGTCTGAATAATTACTACAATTTAAAATAAAATTTGATTACCACTTAAATGAGTGAATCATTGTCATTGGAATGACTACTAGATCATGAATGATGTCCACACAAAAGTGGAATCAAAAGTTGATGACTCCCTTAGATGCCTTTTGGCTGTTTACTGAATGTTGCTTTTGTCTCCTTCTTCATAAGATAAACCAGCTGCATGGAAGCAGAAAACCACACAGAAGTGTCACAATTCCTGCTCCTGGGTCTCTCAGATGACCCTAAACTGCAGCCCCTCCTCTGTGGAGTGTTCCTGTGCATGTACCTGTTCACTGTGCTCGGAAACCTGCTCATCATTGTGGCCATCAGCTCTGAAACCCACCTCCACACGCCCATGTATTTCTTTCTCGCCAACCTGTCCTTTGTTGACATCTGTTTCACCTCCACCACGGTCCCAAAGATGCTGGTGAATGTCCAGGCACAGAGCAAAAACATCTCCTACATTGGGTGCCTCATTCAGGTGTATTTTTTTATAATTTTTGGTGGAATGGACAACTTCCTCCTGACTGTGATGGCCTATGACCGGTATGTGGCCATCTGCCACCCGCTGTACTACACAGTCGTCATGAACCCCCGCTTCTGTGGCATTCTGGTTCTGATATCTTGGTTCATCATGCTCTGGGTCTCTCTGCTTCATACTCTTCTAATAAGGCGACTGACCTTCTGTGTCGGCACTGAAATCCCACATTTCTTCTGTGAACTGGCTCAGATCCTCAAGGTGGCCTGCTCTGACACCCTCATCAATAACATCGTCTTGTATGTGGCTACCGCCCTCCTGGGTGTGCTTCCTCTCACAGGGATTCTGTTTTCTTACTCTAAGATTGTCTCCTCTTTAATGAGACTATCCTCTGCAGGAGGGAAATATAAAGCATTTTCCACCTGTGGCTCTCACCTGTCTGTGGTCTCCTTGTTCTATGGGACAAGCCTGGGGGTTTACCTCAGTTCTGCTCTGACCCATTCTTCTCTACAAAACTCAGTTGCCTCAGTCATGTACACCCTGGTCACCCCCATGCTGAACCCCTTCATCTACAGCCTGAGGAACAAGGATGTGAAGGGGGCCCTGAGAGGACTCCTCAACCTACCAGCAACATCTTGTCTGTGATAGATCACTGGCCTCAGAACTAAGTGTACATTGTGTATCCAAAGGTAAATGTTGCAAATTTAAATATCTGGTTCTTTTTCACACCTCAAAGACAGACTTGATTTCTTCTATTTCCAAACATGTGTGATTTCACTTTTGTTTTCGTATTACTTTTCTCAGCAAGTCTCAGAAATTCCTTCTGACTTTTCTTTTCTATATGGTTTCCACAATGTTCTATGTTTGGTCAGCATTCCTGCAGCTATTTTTAAGATTTCTAACTTTAACCTTAAAGCACTTATCATATCAAGTGCTGACTTGGTTTTCCAAAAAGTTGTCCTCTGTTGTCGTCTGTTGCTTATCTTCACCTTAATTGGATTGTATGCTTGTTGTTGTTATTGTTTTCAGATGAAATTATATGAAAATCATATAGTAATTAGAACAATGTGCTTAGGATATGAGGACTCTACTTGTCTCTTCACATGAATGTGTTGATTTCATCTCTAAAACATTTCTTTGACATTATTTTCTCACTTCACTTTTCAAAAGAAGAGACTGAATTAAAGTTGAACCACAACCTGGAAAGCTGACTTTGCTCTCCTACCTTTCACAGGAACTGTGATGTGTGATTTTCAAGTTCAGAGTAGGAATCTTTGAAAGATGTTGTCTTCAGATGATATCTAAGAATTTACTGCCTTGAAAACTGACATGTGTCATTCATTGTGATCCTTCCATCCATCTTCCTTCCTTTCTTTGCTATTTGACCATTATTTCCTATTATTGCAATTTTGAGATAGACCCTCTGAGATCCAAACCCATGTAATAATGAGTACAATAAAATAAGAGTTGTTTTCTCACATGATTTAATTTTCTTGGAACTCTGTTGGGGTGCCTTAGAAATAATAGTTACACATTTGTGGAACATGTTTAGAACTTAAATCACTTGGGGGAAGAATGTTAATAGAATTGAGTTTGCAAGGACATGCTTTTATTGACTTCAGAGAAAGAGAGAGAGAGAGAAGGGAGAGGGAGAGAGAGAGAGAAAAACATTAATGTGAGAGTAAAACGTTGATCTGTTGCCTTCCCCATGTGCCCAAATTGAGACACACCCAGAACCTGGTTATTTCCGCTGACTGGGATCCAACTAGCACTCTTTCTGTGTCTGGGATGAAACTCGCACCAACTGAGCCACACCAGCCAGTGCTAACCCAATTCTATTTTAAATTAATTTTTCTTAAAGACAATTTTCCTTAAATCAACTCTCTAAAGCCAACTCTGATCTTTATTTCTCTGGCCAGGTCACACTATGATTTAATTTTGGACAAAATACAAAGGAGAAAAGTAAATTGATGTAACAAACACCTAAGGAGTTTCTACATCAGTAAAGTGGGGATAATAATTGAACTTACCTTATTGGGTTATTTTAAGAAATTAAATTAAATTAAACCTAAAATATTTGAACAAGTAGATTTCAGTCCTAGTTGATTATCATGTTTACCTGTGAATATTGTAAAATGTACTGATGCCTCGTCACAGCCTAGAAGCAATTAAATAATAATTTCTATAGTTCTTAGTGGTAGTAACACTGCCTTAGAATACTGCAAGGCATTTAGAAATTGTTCAATTAACCTTTACCTCTTATAACTATCATTAATATTTAAAATATGAGCATTTAACATTATTTTCTTCCAAATTCATGTTTTATAGAGATTTAAAACTTTAGAATTTGTTTTCCTTAAATCTCTGTATGATGTCATTGCCCTGCATACTTGTCCCCCAAAAGCAAACATTGTCATTAATTGATCAGTAGTACACAATAACAAAACCAAGCATAAAAATCATATGATCCTATCAATAGGTGCAGAAGAAGCATTTGACAAGGTAAAGCATCCATTTATAATTAAAACATTAAATAAAATTGCAATAGAAGGAACGTGCCTGAACATAATAAAGGCCATGTATGACACCTCTTCAGCCAATGTCACACTCAATGGTGAAAAGCTGAAAGCTTTTCCTCTAAAACCAGGAACAAGACAAGGATGCCCACTCTCACCACATTCACTCAGCATAGTTCTAGAAGTCCTAGCCAGAGCAGTCAGGCAAGAGAAAGAAATAAAAGGCATCCAAATTGGAAAGGAAGAAGTAAAAGTGTCACACTTTACAGATGACATGATTCTGTATATTAAAAACCCTAAAGACTCCACCAAACACTATTAGAAACAACAAACAAATACAGTAAATTTGCAGGATATAAAACCAATGTATAAAAATTCATTGCTTTCTAATCTATAATAATAAAAGTGTAACATGCTAATTAGACTGGGCATCCTTCCGGGTGACCTTCTGGACAAAGCCAGGGCTTCTAGGGAAGCTGGGTCCTGGTGCCAGAGGGAAGCCAGGGGAAGGAAGGCCTACTCTTGCATGATTTCATGTACTAGGCCTCTAGTTTACTAATAATAACACATTAGAAAAGGAAATGAGTGACTAGTCCGCTCTCAGGCTATCATGGCCTCTACCAGTGGGAAGGGACACAGGGTGCCAGAGGCTCCCGGCTGCAGCTCAGACTGCTCTCCAGGTACCTGGTGGACTCAGTGGATGACACAGTGGGGCTGTACCTGGCAGTGCAGAGTGTCCACTGTGAAATACCACCTGCTGGTGGCTCATCTGCGCCAACTGCGTTCAAGAACGGCGATTTCGCCTACTTCGATGGCTGCGACCGTGAGAGGTTTATAGACAAGAAGGAACAGTTAAGCCAACTTAAGAGCAGGCAGGAAGAATTTCAAAAAGTGTTAAAAGCTATGGAAGGAAAATGGGTAACAGATCAGTTGAGATGGGAAATAATGTCCTGCAAGATGAGGATTGACAGCTGAAACAAACAATATGCAAAGGAAATGAAGAAATGAAGAAAAAGATCCGGCGGATGTATCTTCAGAGAGGGACAGTGCCATGACCTCCAGCACCATGAGCAAGCTTGCTGAAGCCTGGAGGACGACTTACCACTCAGGAGATGGCTCTGTGACGACCACAATGGGGACAGCAGCAGCAGCATCCCAGGGCCTTGGATTAGCCTCCCCAACAGCGGGGCCTACTCTGCCTACTCTAATTGGGTGGAAGAGAAGAAAACCACGCAGGGGCCTGGTGAGGAGATAGTGTTTGGAAACTTTTATAATCATGTATTTTTTTAATTGAGGTAAAATTTATATAACAAAATGAACAGTTGTGAACAATTAAGTGGCATTTAGTACATTTAACTGTTATAAAACCATCACCTCTGTCTAGTTCCAAAACATTTTCATCACCCCACATCACCCCACATGGAAACTCCAGGAGTGAAGCAGTAACTCCCAGCACCCTCCTCCAGCGGAGCCCTGGCAATCACTAATCTGCGCCCTGCCTATAGTTGTGTCTATTCTGAGCATTTCATATAAATGGGATCATACCAAAAAAAGAGAATGAAATGAAAAACAGCAATTCCTTTTGTCATTTCAACAAAAAGAATAAAAAACATATGAATAATTTTCTAAATTTAATTTATGAGGGTGACACTGGTTAACCCTAGGGGGTGAGTGTTAGGATCACCCCACCAGGTAAGTCATTCATAACACAATTAATAATCAAGGCTGAGGAGAGTTGAGAATGGATAGCAGAGGAGAGAGACATTGAGTATCAGTGTGGCTTTAATACCCCCTACAATATCAGAAGCTATAATTCTTTCCACTGATCATCCTGTATTTTAATGCATCTCACTCAACCTCTCCCCTAAAAGAGACCTACTGTAACCATGGAAGAGCTTCTCAAAAACTTATGCAAGAAGTTGATCCAGTAAATCAAAGATGACGCACACTATGATTGTCAGTGACTTCTATTGACTGCATCCTGTGGATTATGTAGTCAGCACTTCCTGTGTATTCAAATGCCTGCACTAAATTTGGTCATTGTCTTTGAAGCTGAACCTGTTCCATTACATTTTTCTTAAACCCTCTCATGTTCCACACTGCCTTTACACTGTGCTTTATACTCTCTCCTCCCATTCCCACAAACATGATAAGTGGTTTATATTGTCACCTATTTCCCCCCAATTCTCACTCTTCAAACCCCTCTACCTGGATTGTTTCTGTCTCTGGTTCTCTATTTAGAGGTAGTAAGTGGAGCCCTCATTAATGTCCACAGAAGGTCCATCTCACCAGGAAATGCCAAGGACATTTTTCAGTCCTTGTTTGACTGGTCCTTTCCACAGAACCAAACTATTTACAGCTCTGCTTCTCCTGTGAAAGGACCTCTTTGCTTTGTTGATATTGTGGACACCAAGTAATCCATGAAACTCCAAATGTTCTTCAAAGGAAGAACATCAGAGAAAATTGGTGTGTGAGACCATTAAACATTCCTTAGGAGACACCTTGCCACTTTTCAGTCAAATCAAAGAAAGAAGTGTTTCTCCTCAGAGAAAATAAATGTAATCTCCCCCCTTTGATGCTTGTACAGACACAGCATCAGAGAAAATTTTTCCATTCTTTCATCTTTGCTCCCCCTGGGATCTGAATTGTTTGGAGGATGAAACAACAATAGAACAATTTTCTTAATGAGGAGCTCTGAGAATTCAACCCTTGAGGTGCTGGAAATTTTAAACTTGTACCTTTTGCTGCTTTCCTTAATTCTCTGAACCCAGGCAAATAAAAACTCAACTGGGCTTCCCAGAGACAGACCTTGGAGAACAGAAGGCTTCAGTAGTATCCTGCAGAGAAGGTCCTTGTATTCCAGTGAGGGCTGTTGGAATGAAAAGGAAATGAGACAAGTGGGTACTGGGCTTTACCTCTGGAATAATTAGACTGGGACAGTCCTGTAATATTTAGCTTACTACAATGAAGTCGCTGTACTTTGAAGGTATTTTAGTTTCCACTGAACCCTGTCTTTTCCAGCTTTTGGCCTGTTTCCTTCTCTGTCTTCAGAATCAAGAGATCTCCACAATGAGAATTGTTTTCCTGAGTATCTCCAGCTTTATTCTAATCTTTCCCATAATTGTAGGCTCTTCTTGATTTCCGTGTTCAACCATTTATTCATTAAATGCTCACTGGAGATCTATGCATGAGGTCTTATCTATGCTGTTCCCAATGTGAGTGAGTCTCTTTAATGTATTACTAATCTATTTTGCAGCAGATCTGACTCACTGATAGCACTTAGTAGTTCTCTATTGGTGTTATTGTTTCACCTTAGTGTCCACAATATTAGCTACAATTAATATAATTATTTCTTATATTCAGTACTCAGGCAAGTTTTCCCCCTCATTTTACCAATTTCTTTAGATGTACAGCAGAATATCAACTAATTGAAGATAAAGTTTACTGCATTAGTCTGTTCATGATTTTAGCACAACTATCCTAGTGAGTTAATGTAGAATATTCTGATAACCACCATACTATTGTCCATGTTTATAAGTTTGTTTTGTTTCTTTATCTGTTGATTTCTATTGTCTGCAGTTTTAAAACAGCTGGTATTGAGTTAAGAAATTGCCACTGTTTTCCTCATTTAGCAGGAGGAAAGCAATTAATTACATGATGAACTGGAAGATTTCCCTTTTGTGTTATAGTTGACACTTTGGTCTCAAACTTTACTATACATCTAACATACACTGAGCACCTACTACGTGCCAGGCACCAGATAGGTCCCTGAAAGGACAATGGTGAGCAAAAACAGTTACAACTTATAACCCACAAATGAGCTTAAAATTACCAACCTGAGAGGCACTTTAAGGAATATTGTGGAATGCTCAAACTGTGGGACTCACACATTCTGTCCCTCCTGACCCTAAGGACCTGTTCTCTATCTCACGGTTCTCTGAAACCCTTTCTGATACCAAGTTCCACATGGTCTTAAAAACGTATTTCTTTTCTTATTGATCATGACCATTCTAACAGGTATGAGGTGATATTTCAATGTGGATCTTATTTGCGTTTCCCCAATAGCTAGTGAAGTTGAGCATTTTTTCATGTGTCTATTGGCTATTTGCATGTATTCTTGGGAAAATTGTCTGCCCATTTTTTAATTGAACTGCTTGAGGTTTTTTTTGTTATAGTTGAGTTGAATGAGTTCTTTATATGTGTTGGATATTAGCCTCTTTAGTGGAGGCATTGTTTGCAAATATTTTCTACCATTTGACTGGTAGAAACCTGCTCATCATTATGGCCTTTTATTTTCAAATCTTAAATTTGCCTTTCAATTTTTAGGGTGATTTCATGTATAGGCACTTTGAATACTTTCACATGAATTACATTATTTTTTCAATTAATTCCACTGATTTTAATAAACACATCTCCACTTGAGAGCATGTACACATGATCTCACACATGCTTTCTATTTTTTCGAGGTAGTGTGCTTTTGTTCTTTCCTAGTATTTATGTAGTCCATATGCATCTACCTCTTCTTGGAAGAATCTACTTGGCAGGCAGTCTCTGAAATAAGAATCCATAAGGATCTTCATTAATTAGAAGTGTTGTGTGGTGATAAAAAATAAAAAAAGATAGCAGACCTGTTGTTTTATAATGATGACTGCACAGTTTAAGAGAAATACTAAAAATGGTGACCATGCAAGACAGATTTATGGTGATGTTAACAACAGAAATCACTTTTATCAAGTGTCCACTGTATGCCACAGAGACTACACTAGAAAAATTATACACATGTACCACCTCATTTAATCACTCATCTGTCTTACAATATGGAAAATATTTCCTAATGTCATTGTGTAGGTGAGGTATTAGTAGCTGAAAGACATTAAATAACTTTGTCAAGGTCACAGACATATAACATGGTAGACGAAATTCTATTCCACGAATTCTGACTCAAGATCCTACTTTCTAAATCACAGCTCTATACTGTACTTTGGAAGAGTTATATATCAAACATAATTGAGCCCTCACCAGTTTGGCTCAGTGATTACAGCGTTTGCCGACTGACTAAAAGGTCACTGGTGCAATTCTGGTCCAGGCCATGTACCTCAATTGCAGGGGAGCATGCAGGAGGCAACCAAATAATGTGTCTCTCTCACATTGTTGTTTTTCTCTCACTCTGTCTCTCCCCTTTTTTTTTACTCTTTCTAAAAATCAATGGGGGAAAATATCCTCGGATGAGGCTTAACAAAAAAAACAATAATTGAGATGAAGGAATGGATTAATAATGATAATAACAGCTATATTTTATCAAGTTGTTACTGTGATTAAAGGCATTTTTGTACCTCAGAAAGATGGTAATAGCAGTAACCACATTTTAAAAAGAAACACAGGAAGGCACATGTAGAGTTAATTGTGACATCAATACAAAGCATCAGGTTACAGAATTAAGGTTACATGAGTTGAAAACACATGTTTTAATCACTATTACAAAATGATATTATCAAAGAAAAGACCTTAAATGCCTTTAGCTATTTTCTAAGGCTCATATGAAAGAAGAAATTGGTATATGTCCACAAATTTGGATAATAGAATTAGTGAGGGGAACATAAAGAGAGAGAGAAAGATTTCTGCTAAATTAAAGAAAGTTTGAATAATTACACAATTTTAAATAAAATTGGATTACCACTTGAATGAGTGAGTCACTGGCATAGGAATGACTACTAGATCATGTAAGATGTTCATGCAAAGGTGAAATCAAAATGTGATGAATAACGGAGATGCCACTTGGCTGTTTATTGAATGTTGTCTTGGGTTTTTTCTTTATAAGACACACCAGCTGCATGGAAGCAGAAAACCACACAGAAGTGTCACAATTCCTCCTCCTGGGTCTCTCAGATGACCCTAAACTGCAGCCCCTCCTCTTTGGAGTTTTCCTGTCCATGTACCTGTTCACTGTGCTTGGAAACCTGCTCATCATTGTGGCCGTCAGCTCTGACTCCCACCTCCACACGCCCATGTATTTCTTTCTCACCAACCTGTCCTTTGTTGACATCTGTTTCACCTCCACCACGGTCCCAAAGATGCTGGTGAATGTCCAGGCACAGAGCAAAAACATCTCCTACATCGGATGCCTCATTCAGGTGTATTTTTTTATGATTTTTGCTGGAATGGACAACTTCCTCCTGACTGTGATGGCCTATGACCGGTATGTGGCCATCTGCCAACCTCTGTACTACATGGTCATCATGAACCCACACTTCTGTGGTTTTCTTGTTCTTGTGTCTTGGCTCATCATTTTCTGGGTCTCCCTTGTTCATATTCTATTGATGAGGCAGATGACATTCTGTATGGGCACAAAAATTCCACATTTTTTTTGTGAACTGGCTCAGATCCTCAAGGTGGCCTGCTCTGATACCCTCATCAATAACATTTTCATGTATGTAGCTGCTGTCCTATTGGTTGTGTTTCCTTTTACTTGTATTATTTTTTCTTATTCTAAGATCGTCTCCTCTTTAATGAGACTATCCTCTACAGGAGGGAAATATAAAGCATTTTCCACCTGTGGCTCTCACCTCTCCGTGGTCTCATTGTTCTATGGGACAGGCCTGGGGGTTTACCTCAGTTCTGCTCTGACCCATTCTTCCCTACACAACTCAGTTGCCTCAGTCATGTACACCGTGGTCACCCCCATGCTGAACCCCTTCATCTACAGCCTGAGGAACAAGGATGTTAAAGGGGCCCTGAGAAAGCTCCTAACACTAGCAGCATCTTGTCTGAGATAGTGCTCTGGCCTTAGAACTAAGTGTACATTGTGTGCCCAAAGGTAAATGTTGCAAATTTAAATACCTAGCTCTTTTTCACACCTCAACAATAAGCTTGATTTTGTTTATTTCCAAAGCATGTGTGATTTCACATTTGTTTGTTTCTGTATTAGTTTCTTTTCAACAACTCTCTTGTGAATTCCTTTTTTACTTTTCTTCCCTGTATGGTGTCCACAATGTTCCATGTTTAGTCAGCATTCCTGCAGCTATTCTTAATTTAAAGCACTTATCATATCAAGCGCTGACTTAGTTTCCCAAAATGTTGTATTCATATGTTGCTGATCTTCACCTTAATTGGGTTGTTTGCTTGTTTTTTTCCAGGAGAAAATATATTAAAATCATACAGTAATCAGAACAACCTGCTTACGATATTGGGATGCTACTTGTTTCTTCACATAAATGACTTAATTTTGTCTTGAAAACATTTCTTTGAGATTATTTTCTCACTTCACTTTTCAAAAAAAAGAGGCTGAGATTGAGTTGAACTACAGCCTAGCAAGCTGACTTTACTTTCCTACCTTACATAGGAACTTTTATGTGATTTTCTTTCTTTTTTAAAAAAAAAATTATATTTTTTTGATTTTTTAAAGAGAGGGAGGGAGAGGGATAGAGAGTTAGAAACATCAATGAGAGAGAAACATCAATCAGCTGCCTCCTGCACACTTCCTACTGGGGATGTGCCTGCAACCAAGGTACATGCCCTTGATCGGAATCAAACCTGGGACATTTCAGTCCTCAGGCCGATGCTCTATCCACTGAGCCAAACTGGTCAGGGCTGATTTTCAAATTCAGAGTAGGAATCTAGATTTGAAAGATGTTGTCTTCAGATGACATATAAGAATTTACTGACTCAAAAACTGAGATATGTCATACTTTGTGATTCTTCTTTCCATCCATCATCCTTCCTTTCCATTTTTATTTGACTTATATTTTCCTTTATTACAATTTTGAGATATACGCTATAAGATCCAAAATCAAATAATAATGAACACAGTAAAATAAGAGTTGTTTTCTCACGTGATTTAATTTATTTCTGGAACTTTGTTGTGGTGCCTCGGGAATATTAGTTACAGATATGTGGAACATGTTTAGAACCTAATTCACTTTGGGGAGAAAATGTTGATAGAATTGAGTCGGCAAGGAAGCACGGAGGAGTACGTGCTGCCAACATTCCCTGGGATCCTCTCACCATCTCTATTGCATGACTTCCAACATCCAGCACCAGCTGGCACCTACTTTTTCAATATATGATATCAGAAGTGATAGGGAAATATTTCCTGTCAGAGTCAGCTCTTTCTTAATAGAATACATTTTTAATTGATTTCAGAGAGAAAGGGATGGAAAGAGAGTGATAGAAACATCAATGATGAGAGAGAATCATTCATTGGCTGCCTCCTGCAGGCCCCCTGCCAGGGATCAAGCAGGAAAACCAGACAGTTGCTCTGGAGCTCCATTTAACTTTTAAAAACTGCCAAACTGACCCAGCTGGCATCGCTCAGTGGCTGAGCATTGACCAATGAACCAGGAGGTCATAGTTCTATTCCTTGTTGGGACACAAGCCTGGGTTGCAGGCTTGATTCCCAGTGGGGTGCCTGCAGGAAGCAGACAATCAATTATTCTCTCTCATCATTGATGTTTCTATCTCTCTCTCTCCATCTCCCTTCCTCTCTGAAATCAATAAAATTATATTTTAAAAAAATAAACTGCCAGAATATTTTCCAAAGTGGCTGAACCAATTTATATGCCCACCAGGAATGTGTGAAGATTTCAGTTTTTCCACATCTTTGCCAACACTTGGTATTAAGGAAAACATTCTACTAAGAGAATACGCTTGAGTGTTCAATAATAGAGTATGAGTAGAAATTTAATGAAGAGTAGATTTGGGTCATATTCAAGAGACATTCATGAGTGAGGCATATCAGAAAATATATGGAACTTGTAGGTCAGTTATTAAAAATAAATTTGGATACATAGATGGGAGATAGACTGTCAATAGTATAATTTGACCTACTAAGGATTTTATAAGCAAACTAGAGGCCCAGTGCACTAAATTCGTGCACTGATAGGTCCCTAGTGGCTGCCAGCTGCTGGACAGGTACTCCCTCCCTTCTCCCGGCCAGCCCCACCTCCTGGTTGAACTCCCAGAAGAACTCCCTGTTGAGGGGACAATTTGCATACTACACTTTTATTATATAAGATTGGCACCAGGGCCATGTTCTCATTGTTAACATAAAAACATTCAAACCTGTAAAGAATTTTTGTGAGTTTATTTGAGCGAAGCTGTTGACAATTGCCGGGAAAGAGAACCTCAGTGGATTGAGATAATGCTCTGGAGAATGGCGGGTTATATTTATATTCATACATTGCAATCAAAGGACGGTGGACATCAACAGCAGAGATGGAACTGGAGAGCATTATGCTAAGCAAAATAAGCCAGTAAGAGAAAGATGAATATCACATGATCTCACTCATTTAGGGAATATAATGAACAACATAAACTGATGAATGAAAACAGATCCAGAGACAGAGAAGCATTGATCAGACTGTCAAACCTCAGAGGGAAGGTAGGGGAGGGTGGAGGTAAGGGGAAGAGACCAACCGAAGGACTTGTATGCATGCATATAAGCCTAACCAATGGACACAGACATTAGAGGGTGGTGAGGGCATGAGTGAGGGGGTGGGCAATGGGGGGATAAAGACACATATGTAATACTTAATCAATAAAGAAAAAAATAATGAAAAACAAGACTAAGGAAGGGTCATAGGTGGGTTACATGAAATCTATTGGTGATAGACTAGAGAGGAGGGAGAAAGTAAAGTAAGGAAACCCCTGGAATTGGATAAAGAGCAAAATGATAGACACATACTTGGGTGAGTGCAGAAACAATTAACATGATAATTTGTTTTATTTGTCCTGGCGCCCAGGCATGTTAGGTTGTGTCCCAAGGGGTCCAGAAAAAGGGAAGTTACAAGTTACCCAGACATTTCAAGGGTATGTTATTATAGATGCAAAAAGACAGAGAAGCTCAGTTAAGGTAAAGCTTGACTGCTGGGGTTCTTAATCTGGCATCAAGAAGGGTTCAGAAATCTGGAGAAGGGCTGTGCATAAATTAAATAAGAGTCCAGAGACGAAACGTAATTTTGAAAGGCATTAGGGAGTCAGAGAAGACTTAGCTAAAGGAACTAAGTTCTCCTTGTTTCAGGACCCCTTGCTTTTTATTAACACAACTAGAGGCCCAGTGCACGATCAAAATCGCACAAGGAGGCACCCTGCCTCCCACCTCCTGCTGATCAGTCATTATAGCATGACAGGGTGACGACCATTGGCATATTAGCTCTTTATTATATAGGATTTGTTCTAAGGCAAGGTAGAGATATATACTTCAAAGGGTAGGGTTAGGTACAGAATCCATTGTCAGATTGGAAGAATTGCCTACGGCTGTTCAGGTGTTTGGCCAACAGGGGGCAATAACATGTAGATTGAGATGCCCTTAGCTGTCTGGCAGCCAGCAATTAATTTAAGCATCCTTTTCAGGTTTGGGGAAATGCCCTTGCCACTCCAGATGATTCAGCCCTTGCTGACATGCTGGAATTGGCTTCCAGGAGTTGACCTTGTCAGTGTAGATACCGACCTAGGAGGTGACTACCCACCATAACTGCTTTTAGTTAAAGTTTAATTTCAGACCATCCTTTGTGGTTACTTTAGTTCTCTGAGTTTGCAAGACTGCCATGCAGGGCTTCCATGAACTTGACATGTTAGCATGTGGCCCCTTTTGTCCACATCATCTTTAGTATAATGTGAGGACTTTATCATTTCCCTGACTGGGAGAAATTTAAGGTACAGGAAACAATAAGGAGGCTACTGAAATAGTCCTGGGGAGAGATGATGGGGAGCTGATCTAAGCCAGTGGCAATGAGATGCGTACATTTTTTAGAGAGGTGTATTGGTTTCCTATCGCTGCTATAACAAATTGCCATAAGTCTAGTGGCTTAAAAGGACTTACAACCCTAGAGATCAGAAGTCTAACATGTATCAGTAGGGCTGCTTTCCTCCTGGGAATTCCGAAAGAAAATCTCTTTCCTTGCCTTTCCCAAATTCTAGAAATCTCCTGCATTCATTAGCTTGTAATGCCTTCCTCCATCTTTAAAATCAACAGTAGAACATCAAATCTCTCCCTAGTCCCTCTAACTTCCTCTGATAAGGACCCTTGTAATTACATTGAGTTCACCCAGATAATTCATGATACTTTCCCCATCGGAAGATCCTTAACTTAATCATATTTGCAAAGTGCCTATTGCCATCCAAGCTAACATATTCACAGGTTCTAGACTCTAGAATCTAAAGCTTAATACTTGAAAATCTTTGGGAGGTTATTCAACCTATGACAGGACATGTGTATGAAATAAAATTTCCCAACAATTGACCCATAAGTACTGAGCTGAGAAGGTGGAAAAGCTCTCTTGCTGATTTTCTTTGAACATGACCATCTCCTGAACCAGTCTCACATGGAGATGAGGCCGCACTGGACAGGTGAGCTTTGGTGGCAAGTGACAGATAGAGAATCTCCTGATTCATCTGAACCTAGCGGAGCAGAGGCTCAGCTGTGCACTGGCACAACTGCACACAGGGTCTCAAACACCATGAGGGTTTCCTTTCAGATTATCAGCTTTATTTTCTCAGACTGGTTACCTCTACATAAAAAGAGACTGGGAAACAGGTGCTCTCACTACTCACATCTGGTAACTTCACTACTTAATAGAAACTAGATGTATTTAAGCTCCTTTGTGTTAAAAAAAAAATACTTTGAAAACGATTCTAATTGGCACAGGCATGTCTTCTTTGCACGTTGAGTAATATACTACGGTCAAGAGACACTGTTACTGGTAGACCCTTCAGTACCACATTTGTTTACTCAACTTACCAAACCTATATTTACTGATTATTTTAGGCTCAACTGCCACAGGATTAAGAGAATCAGGGGTATGGGAAGGAGCAGGCTGTCATATTAAAACCAGTGGTCTTCATAAACCTCACTGAGAAAGTTACATTTGTGAAGATGGTGAATAATGTTAGGTGAGTGCACATCTGGGGAAACAGTGCCCCAGGCAGAGGGTGAGATTAATTCCAAGACCCTGAGGTGGGAGGTTGCCTGGAGGCAATGTGGCTGCAGCAGAGCCAGTGAGGGGAGCAGAGCAGCTCAGAGGAGGACAGGCATCAGGGGTCATCCTGTGAGGCTTTCTCTGCCACTGAAGGGCTTTTGCCTTCATTACTCTGAGTGACTGGGGAGTCACTGCAGGGATTTGAGCAGACACATGAGATGGTCTGACTTAGGATTTTAAGAAATCATATGGCTGCTGGGTTGAGCATGAATGGTAGGTTGAGGCAGACTGCTTGGACCGGCTTATGCTCTCCAGGTGTGATATCGGTTGTTAGGACCAGGGTAGGGATAGTAGTGTAAGGGTTGGGGGTGGTCAGTTGTGCTACATTTTGAAGGAGGAGCCACCAGAATTTGTTGTCAGTCAGGGTGTGAGAGAGGGGAAAAGCCGAGAATGTCTCCAGGGTGTGGGGTTTGATCAACTGGAAGAATGGAATTGCACCCACTGAGACAGGGAGGTCTGTGAGTGGAGCAAATTGGGAAGGAAAGAGAACAGTAGAAGTTGACATCTTGAAATGTCCAAATGGAGACATTCTGAATGGATAAATAATATTATTTTACTTACATACGTTACCAAGAGCAGAAAAATTCACAGACAGAAAGTAGACTGGAGTTTGCCAGGGTTCTGAAAGAGCAGAGGAATGGGAACTTAGTGCTCAGTGGGTACAGAGTTTCCGTTTGGGAAGATGGAAAAGTTCTTCTTTTTTTAAATTTCTTTATTGATTAAGGTATTACATATGTAACACTGCCAATGTCCTTAATGCCAAGGGTATAAACAGTACACTTAAAAATTGTTCAAATGCTACTGTAAGAAAGTAAAATACTTGGTTTCTGAGGCTGTCTTCCTTTCAGCCTGCATTTCCCCCATGGTCGTCAGGCTAATAGCTAATTAATAGCTCCTGCTATAGATATGCTAACTCATGAGGAATTCTGCTTGAGACTTGAGTGTTTTTGAAGAATAGTCTCTTGCCAGAAAGTGCCTCTCCCAAGGTGGGGAAATATGTGACAAATAGTGAATGTTTACCAAACATCAGCAGGATTCAACAGAGAGATTTAGAGATTTCTTGCTCTTCCTCAGATCCCTGCGGGTGCCCTGAGATGTCTGCTGCCATTAATCACCTCTTGTCCCTCCCATTTTCCCTTCCCTGATTTAAAAGAAGCCTTACCTTGGGGCTGGGGGAAGATGGATTTGAGGAACCTCTAAGGCCCTCACCTTCCCAATTGGACACCATCTTGATCAATAAACCTTTCCTTACTCCAAACTCTGACATTTTGAATATTGGCCTTTTGAAATGTTGGGCACATTCACTTTTAAACTGGTAACACTTAGTACATTTTATGATATATAAGTTTAACCACAATAAAAATATGAAATGAGAACAAAATAATGAAGAAAGATGAAGCCCTTTAAATTTCTCTAGTGATAGGATTGATTGGTTATTTGTGGTGGGCCCCATCAACAATACCTGGTAATTTATACTAATGAGATGATTCAAGATGGAGATTGGTCATGCCAAAAAGACTAACCAGGTAAATCAAGAGGTGGGGCTTTGGGCCAAATGATGTCAGCCCAGTGGGGAGGAAAGCTGGAAACTGTGTTCAACCAAATGGGCAATAATTCAATTTATCACATCTAGGTAACAAAGCCTCATTAAACTCTGGACACTGGAGCTCAGGTATGCTACCTGGTTGGCAAGACTCAGAGTATTGTGTCACATTGCATCAGGAAGGGGTAATGGGTCAGAATTTCATGGGGAGAAGACAAGAAGCTTTACATATGGGATGCTTCAGTATTCCCTGCCTATCTTCTTTTCACTAGTCCTAATTTGTATTCCTTTGCTGTAATCAAACTGTAACCATACATATAACACTGTCCTAAGTTCTATGGCTCATGCTGGTGATTCTTCAACCTGAGGAAATGCCCTCATTCTGAGTCACTTGAGCAAATTATTGAATGTGAGGGAGACCCTGAGTTTGTGACTCACTGGTATGAAGTGAGGGTGGCCTTGGGGACTTCTGAATTTGTGGCTGGTGTCTTAAGTCAAAACAGTCTTACAGGGACTGTTCTCTCACACTCTGTGCTTATGCAAACTCTGTAACAAGGAAGGGCATTGGATGAAGTAAAGCCAAGTTGGAGCCCCTCAAAGGCCTCCCAAAATCACCAGGAAGGTTTAGGTTGAGGATGATCCTTTAGAGTTGGCTGGTATTGGTGACCAGATGCCAAATGTCATGGCATGTGAGATGCTTCAGAAGGAGGCATGGCCTTGGTTACCGTGGCTCTCTGCAGCTGAGGCCGGTCCCTATGGGGGCTGATGCTAAGGGCTAAGTGGTACACCAAACACGTGGGACATGTCCCTCATAACTAAAAGGATATCTTTTAATTTTATTGTGGTAAAATAACAACATAAATTTACCATCTTAACCATTTTTGTTGTTGTTGTTGTTAATCCTCACCAGAGGATATTTTTCCATTGATCTTTTAGTGGAAGAGAGAGGGAAAGACAGAGAGAAACATTGATGTGAGAGAAACACATTGATTGGTTGCCTACTGCATGCGCCCTAACCAGGGCCTCGTGCCAGGGAGGAGCCTGCAACCAAGGTACAAGCTGGTGACAAGAATCGAACTGGGACCCTTTGGTCTGCAGGCCGATGTTCCATCCACTGGGCAAACCCAGCTACTGCCCATCTTAACCATTTTAAGTGTTGAGTTCATCAGTTAAGTACATTTACAGTGCTGAGAAACCAGCATCAGCATGCATCTCCAGAACTCTTTTTTCATCTTGCGAAATGAAACTCTTTATTTTCCAATTAAATACTCTCTATTCCCTCTTCCCCCAGGCTTTGGCAACCAAAATTCTACTTTATGTCTCTATGAATTTGACTACTTTAGGTGCTTCATATAAATGAAATTATACAGTATTTGTCCTTTCATGTTGGGCTATGTAATTGATGGAGGAGATGTTACATAGACTGGAAAAAAAAATTATCAGGATAATTGGGAATCATACATTCAGTTATCCTAAGAAAGTCTCAGTTGAAAATGACTTATTCAAACTCAGTATTAATACCATCCCATTAAAATTTCAAAATACCCTTGTATGGATAAGACATTGAATAGTAACCTATTTTCTCAAAAATATGGCCAAAATCATGAATCAGGAAAAAATGGATAAATAAAGAAAAATCATGGGGAAAGCATAAAAAGAATAAATAACAAGAAAGGGTGAGCTATGATTTTTTTTTTTTTTATAGTTTCAACAATAAATATTTTTTTTTTTTTTTTATTGCTTAAAGTATTACAAAGGGTATTACATATGTGTCCATTTTATCCCCCCGCCCTAGACAGTCCCCTAGCCTCCCCTATCCCCCAATGTCTTATGTCCACTGGTTATGCTTATATGCATGCATACAAGTCCTTTAGTTGATCTCTTACCCCCTACCTCCTGCCCCCCAACCCTCCCCGGCCTTCCTGCTGCAGTTTGACAATCTGTTTGAGGCAGCTCTGCCTCTGTATCTATTATTGTTCAAAAGTTTATAATGGTCTCTATTATCCATGAATGAGTGAGATCATGTGGTATTTTTCCTTCATTGACTGGCTTATTTCACTTAGCATAATGCTCTCCAGTTCCATCCATGACGTTGCAAATGGTAAGAGTTCCTTCCTTTTTAGAGCAGCATAGTATTCCATCGTGTAGATGTACCACAGTTTTCTAATCCATTCATCTACTGATGGGCACTTAGGCTGTTTCCAGATCTTAGCTATGGTGAATTGTGCTGCTATGAACATAGGGGTGCATATATCCTTTCTGATTGGTGTTTCTGGTTTCTTGGGATATATTCCTAGAAGTGGGATCACAGGGTCAAATGGGAGTTCCATTTTCAGTTTTTTAAGGAAACTCCATACTGTCTTCCATAGTGGCTGCACCAGTCTGCATTCCCACCAGCAGTGCACAAGTGTTCCTTTTTCTCCACATCCTCTCCAGCACTTGTCGTTTGTTGATTTGTTGATGATAGCCAGTCTGACAGGTGTGAGATGGTACCTCATTGTTGTTTTGATTTGCATCTCTCGGATGATTAGTGACTTTGAGCATGTTTTCATATGTCTCTTGGCTTTCTAGAATGTCCTCTTTTGAAAGGTGTCTATTTAGGTCCTTTGCCCATTTTTTGATTGGATTGTTTATCTTCCTTTTGTTAAGTTGTATGAGTTCCCTATAAATTTTGGAGATTAGGCCCTTATCAGATATGACATTGGCAAATATGTTTTCCCACACAGTGGGTTTTCTCGTTGTTTTGTTGATGGTTTCTTTTGCTGTGCAGAAGCTTTTTATTTTGATGTAGTCCCATTTGTTCATTTTCTCTTTAGTTTCAAGTGCCCTAGGAGCTGTATCAGTGAAGAAATTGCTTCGACATATGTCTGAGATTTTGTTGCCTTTGGATTCTTCTAAAATTTTTATGGTTTCCTGTCGTACGTTTAAGTCCTTTATCCATTTTGAGTTTATTTTTGTGTATGGTGTAAGTTGGTGGTCTAGTTTCATTTTCTTGCATATATCTGTCCAATTTTCCCAACACCATTTATTGAAGAGACTATCTTGGCTCCATTGTATGTTCTTGCCTCCTTTGTCAAATATTAATTGAGCATATTGGTTCGGGCCGATTTCTGGGCTCTCTATTCTATTCCATTGATCTATACGCATATTCTTGTGCCAGTACCAGGCAGTTTTGAGAACAGTGGCTTTGTAATACAACTTGATATCTGGTATTGAGATCCCACCTACTTTGGTCTTTTTCAGGATTGCTGCAATTATTCGGGGTCTTTTTTTATTCCAGATGAATTTTTGGAGAGTTCGTTCTAGATCTCTGAAGTATGCCATTGGTATTTTAATGGGAAGTGCGTTGAATTTATAGATTGCTTTGGGTAGTATGGACATTTTAATGATGTTGATTCTACCAATCCATGAACACGGTATGTTCTTCCATCTGTTTATGTCTTCCTCTATATCTTTTTTCAACGTCCTGTAGTTTTCTGAGTAGAGGTCTTTTACCTCTTTAGTTAAGTTTATTCCTAGGTAGCTTAATTTTTTTGGTGCAATGGTAAACGGGATTGTTTTTATAATCTCTCTTTCTGAAAGTTCACTATTGGTGTATAGAAATGCCTCGGATTTCTTGGGGTTAATTTTGTATCCTGCTACATTGCCAAATTCATGTATTAAGTCCAGTAGCTTTTGGATGGAGTCTCTAGGGTTTTGTATGTATAATATCATGTCGTCTGCAAATAAGGACAGTTTTACTTCCTCTTTTCCAATTTGGATGCCTTTTATTTCTTCTTCTTGCCGAATTGCAATGGCTAACACTTCCAGTACTATGTTGAACAGGAGTGGTGAGAGGGGGCATCCCTGTCTTGTTCCTGTTCTTAGGGGAAATGGTGTTAGTTTTTGTCCATTGAGTATGATGTTGGCTGTGGGCCTGTCATATATGGCTTTTATTATGTTGAGGTATGATCCTTCTACTCCCACCTTGCTGAGAGCTTTTATCAAAAATGGGTGTTGAATTTTGTCAAATGCTTTTTCTGCATCAATTGATATGACCATGTGGTTTTTTTCTTTCAATTTGTTTATGTGATGTATCACGTTTATTGATTTGCGGATATTGTACCATCCTTGCATCCCTGGGATAAATCCTACTTGGTCATGGTGTATGATCTTTCTGATGTACTGCTGGATCCGATTTGCTAGGATTTTGTTGAGGATTTTGGCATCTATGTTCATGAGGGATATTGGCCTGTAATTCTCTTTCATTGTGTTGTCTTTACCTGGTTTTGGTATTAGGGTGATGCTGGCTTCATAGAATGAGCTTGGAAGTGTTCCTTCCTCTTGAATTTTTTGTAGTAGTCTGAGGAGGATAGGTTTTAGTTCTTCCTTGAATGTTTGGTAAAACTCCCCTGTGAAGCCGTCTGGTCCTGGGCTTTTGTTTGCTGGAAGCTTTTTGATGACTGCTTCAATTTCTTCCATAGTTATTGGCCTGTTGAGATTTTTAGATTCTTCCTGATTGAGTTTTGGAATGTTGTATTTTTCTAGGAATTTGTCCATTTCCTCCAGGTTGTCTAGTTTGTTGGAGTAGAGCTGTCCATAGTATTTTTTAACAATCATTTGTATTTCTGTGGGGTCTGGTGTTATTTCGCCTCTATCGTTTCTGATTTTGTTTATTTGGGTCCTCTCTCTTTGCTTCTTGGTGAGTCTGGCTAGAGGTTTGTCAATCTTGTTTATCCTTTCAAAGAACCAGCTCTTGGTTTCATTGATTTTCTGTATTGTTTTTTTGGTCTCTATGTCATTTATTTCTGCTCTAATCTTTATTATCTCCTTCCTTCTGCTCACTCTGGGGTTTTCTTGTTGCTCTCTTTCTAATTCTTTGAGTTGTAGAGTTAGATGATTTACTACCATTTTTTCTTGTTTTTTGAGATAGGCCTGTAGAGCTATAAACTTCCCTCTCAGGACTGCTTTCATTGTGTCCCATAGGTTTTGGATTGTTGTGTTTTCATTGTCATTAGTTTCCAGGATTTTTCGAATTTCTTCTTTGATTTCATTGGTAACCCAATCAATATTTAATAGCATGCTATTCAGCTTCCAGGTGTTTGAGTATTTTGGTTGTTTTTATTGTAGTTTATTTCTAATATTATGCCATCGTGGTCTGCGAAGACGCTTTTTATGATTTCAATTTTCTTGAATTTGGGGATACTTTGCTTGTGACCCAATATATGGTCTATTTTTGAATATGTCCCATGAGCACTTGAGAAGAATGTATATTCCCTGGCTTTGGGGTGAAGTGTTCTGAAGATGTCTATTAAGTCCATCTGATCTAGTGAGTCATTTAGGATTGCTGTATCTTTGCTGATTGTTTGTCTATAGGACTTATCCAGTGCTGTTAGTGGTGTATTAAAGTCCCCTACTATGATTGTATTGTTGTCGATCTCTCCTTTGATATCTTCCAGGAGTTTTTTTTATGAATTTGGGTGCTCCTGCATTGGGTGCATATATGTTTACCAGGGTTATATCTTCTTGTTGTATTGATCCCTTTAGTATTATGAAGTGGCCTTCCTCATCTCTTGTTATGGCCTTCACTTTGAGGTCTATTTTGTCCGATATAAGTATTGCTACCCCAGCTTTCTTTTCCTTTCCATTTGCCTGAAAGATATTTTTCCATCCTTTCACTTTCAGTCTGTGTGAGTCCCTTCTAATGAGGTGGGTTTCTTGTAGACAGCAGATGTATGGGTCATGTTTTTTTATCCATTCAGCCACTCGATGTCTTTTGTTTGGAGCATTTAGTCCGTTTACGTTTAAAGTTATTATTGAAAGGTACTTGTTTGTAGCCATTTCTGTTTTTGTGTGGCTGTTTTCTTTCTGAGCTTTTTATTTCTTATTTTTATACCATTCCCTTTAGCATTCCTTGCATTGCTGGCTTGGTGGTGATAAACTCCCTTAGCCTTTTTTTGTCTGTGAAGCTTCTTATTTCCCCTTCAAGTTTGAATGATAGCCTTGCTGGATAGAGTATTCTTGGATTCAGTCCTTTGCTTTGCATCACTTTGTAAATTTCCGTCCATTCTTTTCTGGCCTGATGTGTTTCTGTTGAGAAATCATTTGACAATCTAATGGGAGATCCCTTGTATGTAACTTTCCGTCTCTCTCTTGCAGCCTGTAAGATTCTCTCTTTGTCATGAACATTTGCCATGGTAATTATGATGTGTCTTGGTGTGGGTCTTTTCGGGTTCACCTTGTTTGGGACTCTCTGGGCTTGTGTGACTTTTTTCTTCCCCACCTCAGGGAAGTTTTCTGATATTATTTCTTCTAATAGGTTTTCTAATCCTTGTTCATCCTTCTGTTGATCTGGTACCCCTATTATTCGTATGTTGTTTCGTTTCATGTTGTCCCAAAGCTCCCTTAGGCTCTCCTCTTGTCTTTTCATTTTTTTCTCCAATTGCAGTACATTTTGGGGGTGTTTTGCTTCCTTGTCTTCTAAATCACTAATTCGGTCCTCCGCTTCACCAAGTCTACTGTTGATACTTTCAATGGAGTTTTTCATTGCAGCTATATCACTCTTCATTTCTTCTTGGGTCTTACTTAAGTTGTTGATTTTTTCATCTGTTTCTTCTAGCTTCTTCCATATGTTATCGATTTTTTCATCTGTTTCGTCTTGCTTCTTGCAGAGGTTGTCGATTTTTTCCTCCATCCGGTTTATGCACTCTAGGACCCTTATTCTGAATTCTTTATCTGTCATGTTGCATGCCTCTGTATTACTTAGCTGCTTTTCTGGAGAGTCCTCCTTCTCTTTCCTTTGGGGGTTTCTTTGTCTACCCATGTTTGATCTCACTGACATATCTAGACGTTGAGTCATTCAGTGGCTGCTCCCTTGGTGGCAGTGACTCCTTGGTCTGTGGTTGCTCTTCGGGTGGTTGCGGTAGCAGCTGCTCTTCAGTTGGCAGCAACTCCTCTGGTGGGTGCTGTTCACAGCTGTGGTGGCTCTTCTGGCTGGTGGGGCGAGGTTTCACGTACAGCTGCTGTTCCTCAGCAGAGGGTGTGGTGCTCAGGAGGTTGCTGTTGCTTGGATCTGCTGCGTTGACTTAAAGGCACAAAATACAACACAACAAGGCACCACGTACCAGGCACTATACACAAATATATTCACGATATTAATAACCCCAAATAAAGGTGACCACCTGAATTAAGAGAATTAGGGGATAAGGAAGAAGGAAGAGAAAAAGATAAAAGAGAAAAAAGAAAAGAAAAGTAGGGACCAAAAAAAGGAGTGCAAAAATGAAATTGGGAAAAAGGAGGGGGGAAAATAAAAGCGAGATAAGAAAAGAAAAGAAAAAAAAAGAGCGAAAAGAGAGAATGAAGTGGAAGAGGGGAAGAGACTTTTTTATATGAGGAGAATACTCCTATAGAACAGCCATTAATCCTAACAAATTCCAGCAACAGCTCCCTGGAGATGAATGCAAACTAGAAACAACCAATAATATAACGATGAAAATAGAATGGAGAACACTAATCCCAAAATAAAATAAAGAGAAAATAAAATGGCACTTTAAAAAAAATGGTAAAATGGTAGCAGTAATAATACTGGTTAAAAATAAGAAGGTAGTAATTAAAAGGGTAAAATCAGGTGATGGAAAAAAGAAGAGAAAAAAAAAGAAGAAAAGAAAAAAAAATTGGTTTCTTAGTTAAAAGGTGAAAAAAGACAAAAAAAAAAATATTGCAGTAGTGAAGGTCCTTCGGTTCTTCTATTCTTCAGTGTGGCTCGCCTTAGACCTGCCAGGTATTCAGGAGGGTGTTGAGTTTCCCTGCGATACACTGTTCCTCTGTGTTGTAAACCACAGTCCTTATTTTAAAGCAAGCCGCATTTGTTTCCCAGACTGCCTTATTTTGTGTTTAGCAAAGAGTCAGTTTGTGGGTCAGCCTCTGGGTGGCAGTGCTCTGGGGTTGGCCTCTGAGGCTATAGGGCCTCTCTGTCCAGTGGGAGTTCACTGCCCAGAGCTGGCTGCGTAATAATTACCAGTGCTGTGTTGTTGCTGGGATTCTATGATTTTTTAAAAAAAAAAACAAGACTGCTCCTGACCAAGAATCCCGGGTAATCCATAAGGAAAGTTAGAGGGATAGACTGAAGTATGAGGCATAATCCTGAAGGGGTTATGACATAAATTGGGAGTACAAAATAATCTCCCAATTGCATTACAGCTGTTCTAAGAGGGAAAATTGTGTGAGCAGAGAGCCATATAGGTACCTATGCATTGTGTGACTGCAGATTCAGAATCTGGTTGCACATGTTTGATTTTACTGCTCTTTCCAGTCTATGAACCAAAAATGATAGCACAGGTGTAGAGATCAGACTATTCTTCTGATCATCCTCCATAGGGCACTCTTGATGTCTCTGTTCCTCAGGCTGTAGATGAAGGGGTTCAGCATGGGGGTGACCACAGTGTACATCACTGAGGCCACCGCATCCTTCCTTGGGGAAGATGACACAGCTGAACTGAGGTACACACCAAGGCCTGTTCCATAAAATAAGCAAACAACTGACAAGTGAGAGCCGCAGGTGGAGAAGGATTTATATTTTGAACCTGCTGATGGGGTTCTCAGAATGGAGGACACAATTCTATAGTAAGAGAAAAGGATCCCTGAGAGTGGGACACCACCAACAATGGCTCCAGTAAAGTAGATCAATATGTCATTGGTGGAGGTGTCAGAACAGGCAAGGTTGAAGAGTTGAGAAGGGTCACAAAAGAAATGAGGGATTTCCACATCTGCACAGAAGCTAAGTTGTGACACCATCAAGTACTGCAGCTGGGAGACCAAAAGGCTTATGAAAAATGACAGCAGGACCAACAACCCACAGAGGCGGGGGCTCATGATGACTAAATAGTGTAGAGGCTGACAAATGGCCACCAACCGGTCATAGGCCATTACAGCCAGGAGTAGACTTTCCAAACATGCAAAAAGAGAAAAAAAGGTAACCTGAGTCAGGCAGCCTGCATAGGTGATGGATTTGCTGTGCGTCTGGAGGTTCAGCAGCATCTTGGGAACTGTCGTGGTGCTGATACTGATGTCAGCCAAGGACAAATTGGAAAGGAAGAAGTACATAGGTGTGTGGAGGTGGGAGTCAGACATGACAGCCAGGATCATGAGTAGGTTCCCGAGCATGGCTACCAGGTACATGGACAGGAACAGGCCAAACAGAAGAGGCTGCAGTTCTGGATCATCTGAGAGTCCCAGGAGGAGGAATTCAGAGTCAGCTGTCCGATTCTGTGGTTCTATGCATATAGGACATATTTTGAAAAAGAAGAGAGTGCTAAATAAATGAGACAAGTATAGAGGCGTCCATATTTTGGATTCAAGCCATTCACAAATAGTTACACTTGAGGACCATATACCCTCCTCGCTCATGTCTGAGTTGTTAACTCTTTTTAGAACTCTTTCCTTATTGATGTCTGTGATAGTCATCTATTTCTATATACACTTTAGAGTCACTGGGTCAAAGAATATTAGAGAAGAATGGACATTTTGAGATAACAAATCCATCAGCAGTTCAAAATGTCAGCCTTCTACTTTTGAAAGAAAAATATGGAATGAGAAATATTCTTTTATACGACAAACATCATTATATTTGAAAGACACTAAGAAGCAGTTGAAAGTACTTTATCTCATGCAAATGCAGTTTAAGAAGTTTCCTTAATTTGAAATATAGTCTAGAAAGAGCTTAAACCACATTAACTCTATTCTAATTTAAAATAAAATGTTCATAATGAGATAGCATTTTGACATGGCAAATATCTTTAAGGGTTTTCATCTTTATTTGGTTTTTGACATCCGTCTTTCATGGAGATAAGTGCTCACTCAAATGGGTGGGCTGTCTGGTAAACGTCCCTCAAATATAACTCATCTATACTAATAAAAGCCTATGTGGTCATCATGCCCTCACACAGTGAAGCCCTCATGCTGCAATGAGCGATCGCCAGGAGGCTGCGTGTGCAGTGGGTGTGCGCGGGTGGGCGAGGCTGCATGAGCTGCGAGGTGCATGTGGGTGGCCGGGGACTTGACACAGAGTCCCCAGCGGCAACTTGACCTGGAGATGCACTGGGGGAGCGAATGGTGGCTGTTGTGGCCCAGGGCTGGCCCAAGGCTGAAGCAAGCCTCAGATGGTGGCTGCCGCTGCAAGGTCCCGAGGCTCAGGCAATGAGGGTCGGGCCAAGGCTCAGGCAAGCTGCAGTGTCTGCGAGGGCCGAGGCTCAGGCAGCCTTGCAGCTGGCAGTGGCAGCAGCAGAGGCATAATGGGGCATCGCCTTCCCCTGATCACCGGGTCGCCTCCCGCAGAGGGGGGCCAGAGGCAGCAGCAGCTAGGGGGTGATGTGGGCAGTGCCTTCCCCTGATCGGCCAGTTGCCTCCTGCAGAGGGAGGCCAGATTGCAGCATAGGCCCACTCCCCATAGGAAGCAGGCCTAAGCTGTCAGTAGGACATCCCCTGAGGGTCCTGGACTGTGAGAGGGGGCAGGCCAGGCTGAGGGATGCCCCCACAATGCATGAATTTTCGTGCACAGGGCTCCTAGTATATAAATATTTGGTCTTGGTAGACTACATATTTTAAAAAATATGAGTCTTTTTTTGTTTTGTTTTGTTTTTTCTTTGTTTTTTAAAAATATATTTTTATTAATTTCAGAGAGGAAGGGAGAGGGAGAGAGAAATAGAAATATCAATGATTAAATAGAATCATTGATTGGCTGCCTCCTGCACACCCTCTACTAGGGATCAAGCCCAAGAACCGGGCATGTACCCTTGACCAGAATTGAACTGGGGACCCTTCAGTCTGCAGGTCAATGCTTTATCCACTAAGCCAAACCAACTAGGGGAAAAAATATGTTTTTGTTAAGTGAACAAAATCATACAGCATCACTGATCCTGAAGATGATAGTAATTTACAATGCACCTATGATTAAATAATAACTAACTTTTATGAATGCTTATGCCAGGAGCCGTTCCATGCTTGCTGTTTCAAGGGACCTGGCATATATGGCATACTGTTCTTAATATGTTTGCTCACCTTCTTGGCACTATGTGTTTTAACCAAGGTCACCTCTCTGAGAAAGGTTGTTTCCCCAGGTAGGGATTTTCCCCTGAAGTTAGGGAGGGAATAAAACCCCTTAACTAAGTGCCAGGCGGGTAATTAATCACTTTAACTACGAACAATCATGCTTAAGCTACATAATCTTTACTCCCTGGAATGGAGATAAGAAACGCCCTAACCTTTGGAATAGAGATTGATAGGATTGGAATCAACTGGTATAAATACAGATGTAACAAGACAACAGGACACAGAACATAGACACAGAACCTACACACAGAACCTAGAGACAGAAGAGCTTCGCTGGAGAGAACATGGCAAAAGATCCTGGACAGAAACTGGAGACAGAACCTAGAGACAGAACCTAGCGAGAGAACCTGGCTGAAGAACCTAGTTCTAACCTGGCTACAGAACCTGGATAGAACATGGCAAGAGAACCTGACTAGAACCTGGTGACTGAACCTGGCTGGAGAACCTGGACAGAACCTGGCTGGAGAACTGGAGAACCTAGCAAGAGAACATGGACACAGAACCTGGCTGGAGATCCTAACCAGAACTTGGCTGGAGATCCTGGCTAGAGATCCTGGCTAGGCTGCTGATCAACTGAACGCTGTCTCCGTGTCATTCCTTCTTCGCCGACTCCTTTGGGAACCCCTGGACCTGCTGGGGTGGGACCCCAGCATACTTACATTTACTTTTCTTTTTAGAAAGGTTATTTTCTTTCAGTGATACACAAACCAAGAAAAACATCTGAGGTTGAGTTTGCACTTTACTGTTTAGTTTTATAGTGGATGGGTAACACTTCTTAAATTTGTCTCTAATCAGAATCATTTGTGAAGGGTTGATTTCTCATCAGAACCAACCCTCCAATGAACAGCGGAGAAATTTAGGGCAAAGTTTCCTTAAACTTTAAGTTGGCTTTCTTATGCCAGCTTCAGAGCTTTCCAAGTCAGTTCTCCCTCACAGAGGGATTGCATTTCTCCTAAATCAGACCCCGGAAGGCAACTCGCAGGTCATTTCTCTTCACGGGTCAAAACAGAATTGCTATTTTGTCAAAATATTTATTCCTTTGTGTGACATGCTAGATTCCTATGTGTATAGCTGATCACTTCTATTTTATAAACACTGCCTAAATGTGCATGCACTACATCATAAAAAACTATTTTTGCTTTAAAAAATGATGTAACGTGGGAGAGACTAAAAGGGAAAAGAACAAAGGCCACTATTGCCAACAGCTGTGTAGTCTGCTCCTCTGTAACAGGGGAATATTAATTAAACTGACCTCAGAGGGCTGCTGTAAGAAATAACACTGAATTATAAACATAAAATATTAAACACTGGTATCAATGCAGGTTGATCATTATAATTACCTATCCATCTTTTAAGCTTAATGATGGGCTGGCCATAACCTAGAACCAATGAAATCAGAATTTCTACACATAAGTATTTTGGGTATATTAACATGTAGCCAGTGGAGGGAACCATTGCCAGGCTATTTATAAAAGTTGTACTAAGTTATCAATTATTATCAATACCATTTTACCCATTACCCATATGAAAATATGAATATTTAATAATACATGCTGAAGAACTCATATTTATTATTGATAAAACTTGAAGTTACTTCGCTATTCCTGCATGGTCTTCTCCTGCGCTTAGTTGTCCGAAGGGAAACATTGTCATGGATTTGCTGGATGCATTCTCTTTTCAATATTTTTATAATGCTAGCCTTACGCTATGTATACATAAGCAGTTTCCTTGAAAACTTATCTAAATACTCTCATGCTGCCCATATTGCTGCCTGAGTTCGCATTTTTACCACAGCATTGCATTCCAGGTCTCTCTGTGAAATGCATACATCACTTTCAGCACTTTAAATGATGATTAGTATTACCTGATGGATAATCATTTTCCTTTTCAATTTTTTATTATGCCAGGGCTAAGAAAATTCTTAAGTTCCTTGCCACATCAAACAAGTGAGAATTTTCTAAAGATATATTTAAAAACATGTAATTGAGAGAGCTGAAAAAATTGACATATGTGCCATTTTGCTATTAATTACCTATACTTGTTTTCCCAATAGAAGACTGAGACAAAATCAACTACATGCTCTGATTGCCAAGCTATAAAGTGAGAAAGTTCCCTGAAGTCTGACTAGCAAGAGTCTTCATGATAGAGCCCCAGGAAAATGCACATCTTGTACAGGGAATTACGTTTTCATATCTCGGTTTTACAAAATATGCTGAGAAATGCATTGCTATTCGTAGGAAACCTATGATCCACAACATTAATGTACTAAAGGTCCCAGTAACCCACGTGGAACATTTTGCTAATTCACGGGTGAACTCAACAAATCCCAAGGAAAAGAACTGCTGATTGTGCCTTCATTTGCTCATCTGAGACTAAAGCCGGTTTGGAAAGAAACAACCATTGTGCTGCAGTGGAGGGGACAGAGCCTGGGGTGGGAAGCAGGAGACCTGTGTCCGAGTCCCACAGCTGTCACCACAAATGGGAAGTGTGAGTAAGTCCTGCCACCTGTCTGTGCTGGTATCTCTTACATAGAAATGGGAGAACAACACCCGTCTCTGCGAAATGTGTGGCACCAAACAGAGGTTTGTCCTTATAGACATTCACTGATGTCTTTAAATCAGATTGGAAGAGTGGGCTTGTTGATGAAAATCAACCCCAGGAAAGGCTGAAAGACGACATTTTATTCTATGATACGGGAGAGAGATGAAAGCCTATCATGTCCCAGGTAACTCACTCATGGAATGAGTGGACATCCTGAAATGTGTCTCAGTCCACACGATAGGATTTCCTTCCCTTTCTCTTTCCCTCTCTTTTTTTATTTTTTCATTTTTATGAAAATCTCCACCATTTCTCTTCGTTTTTAAATCTGTGGATTCTACTAAATGGAAAATTATAGGTTTCTTAGAAAATCTGTACATAGATACGCACAAACACTGTTTTCTCCTCTGGTAGCCCCAGGAGAGGAGGCATTGCTGGAAGGAGGGAGAGTACAGGAGAGAAAGCACTGGGCGTGAGGAAGCCTTATCACCCACGCTCTGTTTCTGAGACCCAAGGAAGAGTCTCTTCAGTATTTAGCAGAGACTGTTTTTCTCTGTCCAGCAGAGTATAGGCCCTGGGGGATCAGAAATGAATGAGACTCAGTTGTTTCCCTTCAGCTATTTCTGAAACGTTCCATACTGGTGCCCTCCCAGCTGTTTGTCCAAACTCTCCTGTTTGTCCTAATGATGAAAAAAAAAATGCTCCTGACAGTCCCTTCTCCATCCATCGCCTCCACAGTACTCACTGGGCAGTTCTGTCCCTGCTGGAGTCTGACCAAGGAGTGGGAATCCACCGCCCCTGTCCTGCCTGGCAAGCAATGAAGGTTCAGGTTCCATCAAGACTGGAGTGTGGCAGAGCTAGTCATGGGCTCCTGATGCAGTGGATGCGAGAGGAGAAGACTCAGATGTGAAGCCCCCGGGACTGAGACGGGAACCTGAAGGGCTGGAGGCACAGCTGATTATCTATTGCTGCATGGCCCAGGGAGCTCAATGCACAGAGCTCATAATTGGTCAAATGGTTTGGCATTATCCCAGTCTCTGAGGACTTGCTGTTGTTCATAGAAGATGAAAAGGGAATGTAGTTTTTAATGTTTGGGGCCTTCTTCTTCTCAGGAGAAAGTTCCCCTGTACTTCTCACTTCCAAGTTGCAGGAATTTTATAAATTTAAACATTTTTTTTTTTCAATTGAAAAGCAGCAATATGTCTTTTATGTCTGCACATTCATTGAACTGAGCAGTTTAAGGAGGGATAATTATGTTTTCTATACCAAGAATATGATATTATTTCTATTTTCTAATTTAATATTTATGTCTCTAAAGAGAAACTTCCTTTTCTCTCCATAGTCTGGCTTTGGGGTTTGGGGCTTTATGTATTGAGATGTGGTTTTCATGTTGCTATTTATAAAGACAATCAAAGTTCAACTTTTCCTGTGGAATTTATGTATATTGTTACATTAAACAACCATCTATTTTGATATACCAAATTGACAATTTTCTTAGATCCTATCAGGGGTTTCACAGATGTCTGTGTTCTGAATGTAGGGCTTCAGTCATCTTTTCTTTTTCTATTTTTTAAATTAAATTTATTGGGGTGACATTTTTTTAATAAAATTATATAGGTTTCAGTGTACAATTCTTTTAAAATATATTTTTATTGATTCAGAGAGGAAGGTAAAGGGAGAGAGAGAAACATTAATGATGAGAATCATTGGTCAGCTGCCTCCTGCACGCCCCCTACTGGGGATCGAGCCCACAACCAGGGCATGTGACATTGACCAGAATCCAACCCAGGACCCTTCAGCCAGCAGGCTGATGCTCTATCAACTGAACCAAATTAGCTAGGGCTCAGTGTACAATTTTATAATACATTATCTGTATACTAGAGGCCTGGTGCAAAAATTCATGCAGTGGTAGAGTCCCTTGGCCCCGCCGGTGATCAGGGCTGATCTGGGACTTCTGGCTGCCGGCCAGGGCCTCCCTTTCCCAGCTGCTGGCTCCCGGCCTAGGCTTTCCTTCATTCCACGTCGCACCCTGTTGGTCAGAGCACGTCATAATGAGCGATCGAACTCCCGGTCTCCTGGTTGAACTCCCAAGGGGACAATTTGCATATTAAGCATATATATATATAGATATATATATAAATATATATATATATATATATATATATATATATATATATATCTATATATATATTAGAGGCCCGGTGCACGAATTCATGCATGGGTGGGATCTGGTGGCCCTGCCCAATCGGGACCCATTGGGTGGGGGTGGGGGGGAGCGATCGGGGCCCAGATCAGGATGGTTGGCGTCTTCAGTGAGCGTCATAGCCACTGGTCGTTCTGGTTGTTCTGCCATTCCAGTCGCTGGGCTTTTAGATAGATAGATAGATAGATAGATAGATAGATAGATAGATAGGGATCGTATTGTGTCCTCATAACCCCAAGTCAAGTCTCTTTCCATCACCTTTTATCCTGAAACCCTTTACCCTCATCTACTGGCCCCCACACCCTTTTCCTTCTGGTAATCACCATCCTGTTGTCTGTGTCTATGAGGGGGTTTTTATGCTTAATCCCTTTACCTTTTTAACCCAGCCCCCCAAACCCTTGCCCTCTGACTGCAGTCAGTCTGTCGTCTGAATCTATGAGTCTATTTCTATTTTGTTACTTTATTTTGTTCATTAGATTTCACATATAAGTGAAATAATATGGTAGTTTTCTTTCTCTGACTGGCCTATTTCACATAGCATAATACTCTCCAGGTTAAAAAATATATAATAAAAACAAAATAAAAGAAAAAAAATTTAAAAAATACTCTCCAGGTCCATCCATTCTGTCATAATAGGTAAAACTTTCTTTTTTTTCTTAAATCCTCACCAAGGGTGTTTTTATTGATTTTAGAGAGAGGACAGGAAAGAGTGAGAGAGACATTGATGAGAGATACAGTGATTGTTTGCCTTCTGCATGCACCCTGACCTTGAACCTACACCCTAGCTATGCACCCTGCCTGGGAATCAAATTTGCAACCTCTTGGTGTATGGGACAATGCTCCAACCAACTCAACCACCCAGCTATGGCAAATTTTCTTTCTTTCTTTTTCTTTTTTTTATGTTGAGGTGTGTTCGGCACGGCTACATCCCTTGGGGGATGTTGGACTGCCGGTTTAGGCCCGATCCACACATGCCTAAACCGCCAGTCTGACATCCCCCGATGGGTCTCAGATTGTGAGAGGGTGCAGGCCAAGCTGAGCAGCCCCACCCTGCACAAATCCTTGCACCAGGCCTCTAGTACAGAATAATATGGAATGTAAACTGTAATTGAAAAATGAAAAAATATGTAGGAACTAGCTAGGAAGAGTTGAGAAATAGTGGTATGATGGAGCAAGTTCTAAGAAAAAGAAGCATATTGTCACGTAAATAAGAATTTAATATTTATGCATGTACACAAGTTGTTGCTGTACTTGCCTCCATAAACTTTGTACCTTTATAATAATTCATATTACTGGTTGCATAATACAGATTTAATACTCAAAATTACAAGCATTGTTTAGAGAAAAAAATGTACATAATCTAGCTTAATTCCAATAGTCCACTTTGTAAATTAGAATAACATTATTGAGCTTTTCTATACTGTTCATGTTATGAAATATATTTGCAAATAAAATTCAATGATAAAATTTAAAAGTGCTATATTGCATATTTGAAAGTTACTAAGAAAATAGATCTTAAAAGTTCTCATGACAAAGAAATTTTATAACTATGTATGGTGACAGATATGAACTAGACTTACTGTGGTGATTATTTTCCAATATATACAAATATTTATTCATTATGTTGTACACCTGAAACAAGCATAATGTTATATATCGATCATGCCTCAATTTTATAAAGGCTGGATCCTCCCTTTTTTGGCAACAAGGGGAGATTTTCCTATGCAGGAACCCCCACTCTGAACCCACATTCTAACCAGAATTTTTAAAAGCCACTTTCCTTGACATCTCATGCCATTTCAGACCAGTTTAGAAGGACTGCTATGCTCGCTACAGACATGGAGATCGTCATATGAGGATTGAAACCAAACCAAATTTTGGGTGGGAGTTCATCCTATCTCTGCAGCATGCCCACTGCACTTGATGCTGTGAGTGAGGTATGGAGACAATGGCCACCACCATCGGAGTCTTGCACTGGCTTGACTGATGATGGTAACCATGCACTTTGAGCTACTGCCTGCTGCAGGCTTGCATTTTAGACAGTGCTGCATTTGTTGGGACTTTCCAAATATTACTTATAGATATAACTGACCTAACTTAGAAGTTTCAATAATTACTTGGCTATTAGAGACAAGAGGATGGAATTGGATCTTTCGTTAACAGGCCTCTGGATCTTGTTTCTTGGCCCAGACCTATCTGTATGTCTTACAATGAAGATATGAATGACTTTGGGTTCAGGGGAAAGATTCTTAACCTGATTGGTTGTGTTCTTCAACCAGGCATTGGCCTCTATGGGTGCTCAGGAGGAAAGGTATAACCTGTATACAACATAGGTCCATTGGGTAGTTGATCACAAGAGATTAGTCATTTGGAGAGAGGGAGAAGGGCAGGGAACAGAAGGGAAAGAAAGGGAAGGGGAGAGGAGGAGAGGGGAGGGGAGGGGAGAGGAGGGGAGGGGAGGGGAGGGGAGGGGAGGAGAGGAGAGGGGAGGGGAGGGGAGGGGAGGGGAAGGAAGGGAAAAGAAAAGAAAAAGAAGAGAAGGGGAGGGTCAGGATGGGAAGAAAAAGGAGAGGAGAGAAATGCAGACATTATGTGCAATGTTGAGGTCTGAACTCCTGAAAACAGGAAGCTCACCAGGGCCTTTCAATATGTCTGCTGCTACTGTTACCCATGCCTTTGTCTCAACCAAGATATAAATCCTCAGAGTTTTAAAGAGAAACATGCATGGCACCTCTGTGGCACAATAAAGAGATTAATTCAAACCTAATTTATGCACAAAGTACATAAACTCTATGAAGCCACCATTATCATGGAGAAGGATGAAACCTTAACATTTGTGACAACATGCATGGACCAGAGGATATTATGCTGAAATAAATCAGTCAGAGAAAGACAAATACCTTATGATTTCACTTACATGTGGAATCTAAAGAACAAAATTAAGAAACAGACAAAGCAGAAACACTCATTGATATGGAGAACAAACCGATGTTTGCAACATGAGAGGGGGCTTTGGGGGCTGGGTGGAAAAGGTGATGGAATTAAGAAGTACAAATTGGTAGTTACAAAATATGGGAATGTAAAGAACAGCATATGGATTACAGTCAATAATATTGTAATAATTATGTCTGATACCAGGTTGGTACTCAACTAATCAGATGAATCACTTCATAAATTATATAAATGTCTAATCATCATGTTGTACACCTGAAACTAATATACAATAATATTGAATGTTAACTGCAATGAAAAAATTTAAAAAGATTTTCTTCTAATTTTAATAATATATTTTATTTTATTTAACCCAGTGTATCCAGATATTATCATTTTAACATGAAATCCATACAAGATTTATTAATGGGGAAAAGATGGCGACCGGCAAGAAGGTAGGGAGGGAGAGAGTGTGAGAGAGCGAGGGGGCCGTAGAGGAGTGTGTGGACGTGTGTGCCTGTGTGAGCTAGGGACAGTTAGATCCTGCGGGTCTTCCAAGGGGCTGCCAACTGGGGCAGTCTTAGACGGCGAAACCCCGCTGCCACCAGGGACACTCTGGGGGCAGCCAGTGCAGGCACAGAGACCACGCCATCTTGAAAAACAGAACTGCTTGAGACTAGGATCCTAGCCTCACCACCACCTAATCTGGTCTCAGCTGCAAAGTGGGACCAGCAGCCACTAGGGGCAAAGGCCTGCGACCACAGCTGTAGACCCACAGACACCAAGAATCCGGACACCCTGGCCGCGGGTGTCTGTGAGTCACAGAGCCCGTCCCCCTCCCCCTCCCCACAGGCTCGCTGCAGCACCATAGAAACTGCTAGACCCGCCCCACACAAGCAGGCCTCCTGCCCACACAGGCTTCTCTGCCTGAGTTTGAGCTGAGCACACAGACACTGGGAGGCTGTTCGCCGCAGTGCGCAGTGGCGAGACCAGACCCCACGCCCACACAGGGCATCTCCGCTGCCTGAATTCGACCCGGGGTGCGGACACTGGGAATCTGCGGGAATGTAAAACTGGTGTAACTACTTTAAAACGAACCTTGGCAGTTTCTTTAAAAGTTAGACATAGCCCTAACTGGTTTGGCTCAGTGGGTGGAGCGTCGGCCTGCGGACTGAAAGGTCCCGGGTTTGATTCCAGTTAAGGGCATGTACCTTGGTTGCTGGCACATACCCAGTAGGGGGTGTGCAGGAGGCAGCTGCTTGATGTTTCTCTCTCATCAATATTTTTAACTCTCTATCCCTCTCCCTTCCTCTCTGTAAAAATCAATAAAATATTTAAAAAAAAAAAAGTTAGACATAAATTTACCATATGACCTAGTAATTGCACTCCAAGGTATCTACCCAAAACAAATGAAAATATGTATCAGTACAATGAAATGTGCACAAATGTTCACAGCAGCATTATTAACATCTCCAACTGGAAATACCTAAATGTTCATCAGCTGTAAATGGATAAGCAAAATGTGGCATAAACATTCAATAGAAGCCTATTCTGCAATTAAAAGGAATAAAATATTGACACATACTTGTACATAAATAACCCTATAAAACATTCACCAAATAGAAGAAGCCAGATACAAAAGGCCACATATTTTATGATTCAATTTATTTTTTTATTTTTTTTAAAATATATTTTATTGATTTTTTATAAAGAGGAAGGGAGAGAGATAGAGAGCCAGAAACATCGATGGGAGAGAAACATCGATCAGCCGCCTCCTGCACATCTCCCACTGGGGATGTGCCCGCAGCCCAGGTACATGCCCTCGACCAGAATCGAACCTGGGACCCCTCAGTCCGCAGGCCGACGCTCTATCCACTGAGCCAAACCGGTTTCGGCATATTTTTATTTTTTTTTTTGATTCAATTTATATAAAATATGTAGAAAACACAAATGTATAAAGACAGAAAGTGATCAGGGGTTTCCTTGGCTAAAGTGAAAGTGGTAATTAACTGTAAGTGGGCAAAAAGATACTTTTGAGGTGATAAACATATTGTAAAACTGGATTTTGTTAACAAATACATAACAATAGAAATTTACTAAGATAATTGAACTTACTACATCAATGAGTGAATTTTATGTGTGTAAACTATCTATCTATATATATAAAAGGCTAATATGCAAAGTGTCCCCTCAGGAGTTAGACCAGGAGACCCGGAGTTCGATTGCTCACTATGACATGCGTTGACAACCAGGGGGCAGTGCGGAATGAAGGAAGGCCCCGGCCAGCAGCTGGAAGGAAGGCCCTGGCTGGCAGCCGGAAGGCCCCAATCGGCCCTGATCGCCGGCCATGCCCAGGGGCTCTACCCATGTACGAATTTTGTTCACAGGGCTTCTAGTATCTCAATAAATATATTAAAACATAAATTTTAAAGACTTTTTCCTGGAATTACTCAATATGAGTTCAAAACTTTTGTTTGAACAGGATCTGCTACACAGCAACATTCTTATGCTCATCACTCCACAGTGCAATCATTTGTGTCTCTCTGGTTTCTTCCTCAGTTTGTAGAGTAGACAATAAACACACAGTGAATTAAACTAAATGAAAACGAAATTAATTGAAGTCACATCAAATAAGTCTTTCCTCTACAAAAAAAAAAAAAAAATTGCTTTTTGAGTAATTGTACAGTCCTTACTATGTCCCAAATAATTAGTTTCAATTTTTTCTCCAAAGTCCCTAATTAATTTCATGATATTATCTTAATACAATACATTGTTATCCCCTGTGTTGATTTTTGTTCACGCAAAAGCAGATGCTGAGCCCAAGGTTTATGTTTAAATACTTTATTGGACATGGATGGGAGAGAGGGGAACTGATACACAAAAGAAAATATATCAAATGAAGCTTGCATTATGGCACCTACCATTGTAAATAAACAGAGATTTCATCTCCAGGGGAAATTCTGGTAAATGGTAAAAAACATAAACCTCAGCATTATTCCAGATAAAGGATGAAAGACATGCTATCCTCTACACCACTCCATCAAGAGCTGTCTCTGATAGGACATAATTCCCTGTCTGCTACTACATATTGGGTAACGTTTGTTCCAGCTGGTACTGGATGTTGGCAGTTATGCAATGAAAATTGTGAGAGGATGTCAGGGAACATGGGAGGAATCTTAACAGCATGTACTCCTCCATGCTTCCTTGCAGAATCAATTCTGTCAACATTCTTCCCCACCAAAAGAATTAGGTTCTAAACATGTTCCACAAATGTGTAACTATTCTTTCTGAGGCATCCCTACAGAGTGCCAGAAAATAACTAAATCACTTGATAAAATAACTCTTATTTTATTGTACTCATTATTACATGGCTTTGGATCTTAGAAGGTGCATATCAACATTGCAATAATGGGAAATATAAGTCAAATAAAAAAAGGAAAGGAAGGAAGGATCACACAAAAAATGACACTTCTCAGTTTTTGAGGCAGTAAATTCCTCTATGTTATCTGAAGAAACCATCTTTCAAATCTAGATTCCTACTCTGAACTTGAAAATCACATCACTGTTCCTGTGAAAGGTAGGATAGTAAAGTCAGCTTTCCAAGATGTAGTCCAACTTCAATTCCGTCACTTCTTTTGAAAAGTAAAGTGAGTGAGAGAAAATATCTCAAAAATGTTTTTAAGATGAAATTAAATCATTCATGTGAAGAAACAAGAAGGGTCCTGATAGCATTGTCATGCTGTTCTGATTACTGTGTGATTTTCATATAATTTCATCTGGAAAAAAAAAGGATACAACCCAATTAAGGTGAATATCAGCAACATATAAGGACAACTTTTTGGAAAACTAACTCAGCAATTGATATGATAAGTGTTTTAAGTTTAAAGTGAGAAATCTTAAGAAGAGCTGCAGGAATGCTGACCAAACATGGAACACTGTAGACTGCATATAAGGAAGAAAAGTAAAACAGGAACTTCTGAGAAAAACTAATACAAAAGCAAACAAAAGCAAAATCACACATGCCTTGGAAATAGAAGAAATCAAGCCTGTCTTTCAGGAGTGAAAAAGAACCAGATATTTAAATTTGTAACATTTACCTTTGGACCCCACTGTGTGCCTTTAGGTCTGAGGCCAGAGATCCATCACAGACAAGGTGTTACTGGGTTGAAGAGCCTTCTCAGAGCCCCCTTCATATCCTTGTTCCTCAGGCTGTAGATGAACGGGTTCAGCATGGGGGTGACCACGGTGTACATGACTGAGGCAATTGAGTTCTGTAGGGACGAATGGGTCAGAGCAGAACTGAGGTGGACCCCCAGGCCTGTCACATAGAACAAGGAGACCACGGCCAGGTGAGACCCACAGGTGGAAAATGCTTTATATTTCCCTCCTGCAGAGGATATTCTCATTAAAGAGGCGACAATCCTAGAGTAAGAAAACAGAATTCCTGTGAGAGGAAACACACCCAGGAGGGCGGTGTTATTGATGAGGGTGTCAGAGCAGGCCACCCTGAGGATCTGAGTCAGTTCACAGAAAAAATGTGGGATTTTAGTGCCGACGCAGAAGGTCAGCCGCCTCATCAGTAGAATATGAAGCAGGGAGACCCAGAAAACGATGAGCCAAGATATCAGAACCAGAATGCCACAGAAGCGTGGGTTCATGATGACCATGTAGTACAGGGGTTGACAGATGGCCACATACCGGTCATAGGCCATCACAGTCAGGAGGAAGCTGTCCATTCCAGCAAATATCATAACAAAATACACCTGAATGAGGCACCCAATGTAGGAGATGTCTTTGCTTTGTGCCTGGACATTCACCAGCATCTTTGGGACCGTGGTGGAGGTGAAACAGATTTCAATGAAGGACAGGTTGGAGAGGAAGAAATACATGGGGGTGTGGAGGTGGGAGTCAGAGCTGATGGCCACAATGATGAGCAGGTTTCCAAGAACAGTGAACAGGTACATGCACAGGAACACTCCAAAGAGAGGGGCTGCAGTTTAGGGTCATCTGAGAAACCCAGGAGGAGGAATTGTGATGTTTCTGTGTGGTTTTCAGCTTCCATGCAGCTGGTGTGTATTCTAAAGGAGGAAAAAGCAACATTCAGTAAACAGCCAAATGGCATCTCAGCTAGTCATCACCTTTTGATTTCACCATGGTGTGGGCATCGTTCATGATCTGGTAGTCATTTCAATGCTAGTCATTCACTCATTTACATGGTTACCCAGTTTTATTTTAAATGATGTAATTGTGAAGATTTTCTTTACTTTAGCAGAAGTCTTTCTCTTTTTATCTTCAACTCGCTGGTTCTAATTCACTTCTTGAAATCTATGGACATAAACCAATTTCTTCTCTCATATCAGCCTTCCAAAATAACTAAAGACATTTAAGGTGCTTATTTTGATAATCTCCATACTACTTTCATTTCATACTAGTCATTAAAACATGTGTTTTCAACTCAAACAACCTTAGTTTTGTCACCTGATGCTTTATATTGATGTCACAGCTCTCCGTCTTATGTGCCTTATTGTGTTTCTAAAAATGTGGTTTCTGCTATTAGCATTTTTAGAGGTAATAAAATGCCTTTAATCACAGTAAGATCTTTCTAACTTATAGCTATTATTATCATTATTAATCTATTCTTTCATTATAATTATTTTTTAGATATAACTGTTCTAAAGTATAGTATACAGCTGTGATTTAGAAATAGGATGTGAGTCAGACTTCCTGGAACAGAACTTGGTCTACCATGTCACATCTCTGTGACCTTGAAGAAGTTATTTAATCTCCCTCAGCTACAGATACTTCACCTCCACAATGAGAGCATTAAATATTCCTTACATTGTAGGACAGATGTGTGATTAAATGATATGATGGATAATATTTTTCTAGAGTAGTTCCTGTGATATACACTAGATATGTGATAACTGTGAATTACTGTTCTTAACATCACAATAAAGCTGTCTTACATGGTAATCATTTTTAGTATTTCTCTTAAACTTGGGCAGTCATCATTGTAAACACGACAGGTCTATTATTATTTTTTTTTATCACAACACAGCACTTCTAATTAATGAAGATCCTGATAGCTTCCTATTTCAGAGACTTCCTGCCAAGTGGATTCTTCCAAGAAGAGGAAGATGCACATTGACTATGTAGATAATAGGGGGAAACAGAAGCACACTACCATCATAATAAAATGGAAAGCATGTGTGAGGGCATGAGCTCATTTGTACATGCTCTCAAGTGGAGATGTGTTGCATTCAAATCAGTGGCATGAACTGAAAAAAAATTAACATATTTTATTAAGAAATATTCAAAGTGTTTATATATGAAATCATCCTAAAAATCCAAAGGCAACTTAAATATTTGAAAATAACAAGGCCACAAGCCAAATGGAATAAGATATTTGCAAATAATACTTCCAATAAGGGGCTAATCTATAATAATAAAAGCATAATATGCTAGACTGGATGGCCTTCCGGATGACCTTTTGGACAAAGCCGGGGTTGTGAGGGAAGCCTGGGTCCCAAGTGCCTGTAGGTGGCAAGAGAGAAGCCTGGGTCCCAGGTGCCAGAGGGAAGCCAGTGCCAGCAGCTGGGAGAAGGAAGGCCTACTCTTGCACGAAATTCATGCATTGGGCCTCTAATCCTATATAACAAAAGGCTAATATGCAAATCGACAGAATGGTGGAATGACGGGTCACTTTGAAGTGCACTGACTACCAGGAGGAAGACACTCAATGCAAGAGCTATCCCCGGGTGGTCACAGCCAGAAGCTGGGCTCACACCTGGAAAGCACAGTAGTGGTGGTGGGAGCCTCTCCTGCCTCCACAGCAGTGCTAAGGAACCCTAAGCTGGCAGTTGGACATCCCCTGAGGGGTGCCAGACTGTGAGAGGGTCAGGCCATGCTGAGGGACCCCCCTGTGCATGAATGTTGTGCACCTGTCCTCTAGTATCCAATATATATAAAGAACCCATACAACTCAAAATTAAGAAAACAAACAGTTCAATTAAAAAGTAGGTAAAGGGGAGAAACCAAGATGGAGGCATAGGTAAACACCGGAGTTTGCTGCCTCTAACAACCACTTCCAAAATACAACTAAAGGACAAAACGGACAGCATCCAGACCACAGGAAGGCTGGCTGAGTGGAAATTCTACAACCAGAAGGAAAGAGAAAAGCATACCGAGACTAAGAGGAGGTGCAGTGAGGAAGTAAAATACTAAGGTACAGAGGCGCACACGGAGTGGGCTGGCGGCTGAGGGCGCGGTTGTCGTTTTCAATCGGGAGGGAGTCTCAGGCTCTGAGCTCCAGTTCTGGGCGAGTCTCTGGGGACCCAGACTCATACGGGAGAAGCGGAACTGTCTGGCATCGGTCAGAACTCGAGGGCAGCTTTCTCTCGGAGGGGCTTGCAGCAATTACTGGGACATTGAGAAGCAGAGCCTCTGAGGGCAGCCATAACTGCTATCCCTGCCCTGTTGATCCTATGGGACCTGCCCCGCCCAAGCCCTGCAGGGAGGCTTTTGCTGGATAGCCTAAGGCAGAGGCTAGATTAGCACCTCCCTAGAGATCCAGGAGCCGGTGTACCCAGAGGTCAGAGTGGAACCATCCAGTTTGCAGCTCCATGGAAACATAAAGGACACACTCAGGGAGCAGACTCAGTGAGCACCAAAGCCCCATTGAAGCAAGTCTTGCCCTGGAGGGATGTCTCCAGCACAGTTCTCCCATTGCAGACACAGCTGATTCTCACAGCCAATTGGCCTGGAGGTCAATTCCTCCCAGTGATACCTACAACAATCAAGGCTTAACTACAACAAGACTGTGCACAAAGACCACAAGGGGGTGCACCAAGAGTGTCCTCCTCAGGTAATTGGGGAGGCTGAACCACTGGGCCCTAGAGGACACTTAGCACAGAAAACCACTTTATCAACACAGGGAAGCATAAAAAATGCGGAGACAAAGAAAAAGGACACAAATGACAGAAATGGAGGAAAGTAAACTACTGGATATAGAGTTCAAAACCACACTTTTAAGGTCTCTCAAGAATTTTCTAGAAACTGCCGATAAACTTAATGAGACCTACAAGAAATCTAATGAGACCCTCGAGGTTGTGATAAAGGACCAACTAGAAATTAAGCATACACTGACTGAAATAACGAATATTATACAGACTCCCAACAGCAGACTAGAGGATTGCAAGAATCAAGTCAAAGATTTGAAATGCGAAGAAGCAAAAAACACCCAACCGGAAAAGCAAAATGAAAATAGAATCCAAAAATACGAAGGTAGTGTAAGGAGCCTCTGGGACAGCTTCAAACATACCAACATCCGAATATAGGGGTGCCAGAAGATGAGAGAGAGCAAGATATTGAAAACCTATTTGAAGAAATAATGACAGAAAACTTCCCCTACCTGATGAAAGAAATAGACTTACAAGTCCAGGAAGTGCAGAGAACCCCAAACAAAAGGAATCCAAAGAGGACCACACCAAGACACATCATAATTAAAATGCCAAGAGCAAAAGACAAAGAGAGAATCTTAAAAGCAGCAAGAGAAAGAAAGGCAGTTACCTACAAGGGAGTACCCATACGACTGTCAGCTGATTTCTCAACAGAAACTTTGCAGGCCAGAAGGGAATGGCAAGAAATATTCAAAGTGATGAATGCCAAGAACCTACAACCAAGATTACTTTATCCAGCAAAGTTATCATTCAGAATTGAAGGTCAGATAAAGAGCTTCACAGAGAAGAAAAAGCTAAAGGAGTTCATCACCACCAAACCAGTATTATATGAAATGCTGAAAGGTATCCTTTAAGAAGAGGAAGAAGAAGAAAAAGGTAAAGATACAAATTATGAACAACAAATACACATCTATCAACAAGTGAATCTGAAAATCAAGTGAATAATCTGATGAACAGAATGAACTGGTGATTATAATAGAATCAGGGGCATAGAAAGGGAATGGACTCACTATTCTTGGTGGGTAAAGGACTGAGGGAGATGCGGGAAGAGACTGGACAAAAATCGTGCACCTATGGATGAGGACCGTGTGTGGGGAGTGAGGAAGGAGTGTGGGGTGGGAACTGGGTGGAGGGGGGTTATGGGGGGTAAAAACAGGAACAAATGTAATAATCTGAACAATAAAGATTTAATTAATCAAAAAAATAAAAGCCAAAAAAATTAATAATAAATAAAAAATAAATAAAAAGTAGGTAAAGAACCCAAACAGACATGTTCCCAAGAAGACATACAGATAGTCAACTGACCTATGATAAAATGTTCAACTTCACTGGTTATAGGAGAAATGCAAATCAAAACTACAATGAGATACCAACTCACACCTGTTAAAATGGCTATTAGCAGTAAGACAAGAAATAAGTTTTTGAGAGGATGTAGAGGAGAAAAAGTAACCTTTGAGGGAATGAAAATTGATGTAGCCTCTATGGAAATAATATGAAGGTTCACTAAAAAATGAAGAATAGATTACCTTATCACCCAGAAATTCCTCTTCTGTATATCTACCCAAAAATTTTGAAAACACTTATTTGTAAAGATACGTGCATGTACTTTATGCTTAATGCAGCATTATTCACAATAACCAAGACATGGGAACAACCTAGGTGTTATTCGACGGATGATTGGATAAAGAGGATGTGGTACATACACACTAACAAGAAAAAAATACACTGCTCATCAAAAGATGAAATACTGCCATTTGTGACAACATGGATGGATCTTGAGAGTATCATGCTAAGTGAAACAAGTTAAAAGGAAAAGGACAAGAACCATATAATTTCATTTGTATATCATATAGAAAACAGAAATCAACAAATAAACAGACAAAACAAACTCATAGAAGTAGACAATAGTATGGTGGTTACCAGAGGGTAAGTGTGTTTGGGGGGGAGGATAAAAACAGTAAAAAGGGTCAAATATATAGTGATGGAATAAGATATAAAGGTGACATATTATAAATTTGTACACCTAAATCTTATACAATGTTATCCCAATAAATTTAATTTTAAAATGAAAGTAAATAAAGGTTTACATTCTGAATGATAAAAAGTTTCACTATTACTAAAGTTTAGAGAATACTAATTAATTAAGGAGAGAAAAAAAATCCCTGATGACCCATTTGATTTGGGGAGTTGGTAGAAAAGGCTTCTCTGTGAAGCAGGGCAATGAGGGACATCTGTAATATCCTCAATAGTAAAGATAAATCAATTTTTAAAAATAATAAAAAAATAAAAGGCTTCTCTGAAATAAAAATACTTGAGCTGTGAGAGGAAAGATGGGTAATTGTGAATTAGGAGAAATTAAAAAAGGGCAAGCATTGGGGGCTAAGAGAACAGAAAAAACCAGTTGTACTTGTCTTGGTGAGCTTGGTAACAGAAGTGATTTGAGAGACCGGTGAGATAACAAACAGCTGATTGGGGTCAGGATGGACAGAGTATGTGAAGCCCACAGTTTGAGCAACCAGTACTATTCTTTAAAGTGCCTCTCATGTTGGTAATTTTAAGTTCATTTGTTGGTTAGAAATTGTAATTGTTTTTGCTCACCATGGTCAGTCGTTCCAAGGATCTATCTGGTGCCTGGCATATAGTAGATGCTCAACATACACAAATGTTAGATGTATAATAAAATTTGAGACCAAAGTGTCAACTATAACACACAAAAAGAAATCTTCAAAGCTCTTGCTAAATAAGGAAACCAATGGCAATTTCTTAACTCAATAAAGAATAGTTGTTTTAAAACTGCAGACAGCAGAATATTCTACATTACTCACTAAAACATTTGGGTTAAATTTATGAAGAGACCAAGGAAGTCAACTCATTGATATTCAATCACTTGATATTCTGCTGAGACAAGTAAGATGAGGAAAGAAAATTAGCCTGAATACTGAACATCAGACATAATTACCTTATTTGCAGATACTATTGTGGACACTAAGGTGAAACAACAACATCAATATAGAACGATTACGTGGTATTAGTGAGTCAGATCTGCTGCAAAAAGGTTAGGAAATGCAATAAAGATACCAAATCACATTTGGAACAAAATAGACAATACCTTATCAGAGTAGATATTCAGTGAGTAGTTAATGAATAAATGATTGAAAACAAACAAATCAAGAGAAGTCTACAATTATGGAAAAGAGGTGGAGATCCTATGGAAAACAATTATTTTTATAGAGACCTCTAGATTCCAAAAAGAGAGAGGACAACCAACTAGAAATTAAGCATAAACGGACTGAAATAACGAATATTATACAGACTCCCGACAGCAGACCAGAGGAGCGCAAGAATCAAGTCAATGATTTGAAATGCGAGGAAGCAAAAAACACCCAACCGGAAAAGCAAAATGAAAAAAGAATCCAAAAATGCGAGGATAGTGTAAGGAGCCTCTGGGACAGCTTCAAGCGTACCAACATCAGAATTATAGGGGTGCCAGAAGATGAGAGAGAGCAAGATATTGAAAACCTATTTGAAGAAATAATGACAGAAAACTTCCCCCACCTGGTGAAAGAAATGGACTTACAGGTCCAAGAAGCGTGGAGAACCCCAAACAAAAGGAATCCAAAGAGGACCACACCAAGACACATCATAATTAAAATGCCAAGAGCAAAAGATAAAGAGAGACTCTTAAAAACAGCAAGAGAAAGAAACTCAGTTACCTACAAGGGAATACCCATACGACTGTCAGCTGATTTCTCAACAGAAACTTTGCAGGCCAGAAGGGAGTGGCAAGAAATATTCAAAGTGATGAATACCAAGAACCTACAACCAAGATTACTTTATCCAGCAAAGCTATCATTCAGAATTGAAGGTCAGATAAAGAGCTTCACAGATAAGGAAAAGCTAAAGGAGTTCATCACCACCAAACCAGGATTATATGAAATGCTGAAAGGTATCCTTTAAGAAGAGGAAGAGGAAGAAAAAGGTAAAGATACAAATTATGAACAACAAATATGCATCTATCAACAAGTGAATCTAAGAATCAAGTGAATAAATAATCTGATGAACAGAATGAACTGTTGATTATAATAGAATCAGGGACATAGAAAGGGAATGGACTGACTATTCCTGGGGGGGAAAGGGGTGTGGGAGATTCGGGAAGAGACTGGACAAAAATTGTGCACCTATGGATGAGGACAGTGGGTGGGGAGTGAGGGCGGAGGGTGGGGCGGGAACTGGGAGGAGGGGAGTTATGGGGGGGAAAAAAAGAGGAACAAATGTAATAATCTGAACAATAAAGATTTAATTAAAAAAAAAAAAAGAGAGAGGACAGAACAAAGGCTTGAAAAGACAGGTTTCAGGAGAAATTGAAGTACCTTCAAAGTACAGGGACTTCATTGTCATAAACTATATACTACAGGACTGTCCCAGTCTAATTATTCCAGAGGTAAAGCCCAGTACCCACTTTGTCTCATTTCCCTTTCATTCCAACAGCCCTTACTGGATGGAATACAATGACCTTCTCTGCAGGATATCCCTGAAGCTTCCTGTTCTGCAAGGTCTGTCCCTGGGAAGCCCAATTGAGCTTTTATTTGGCTGGGACCAGAGAATTAAGAAAAATGGCAAAAGGAACACGCTTAAAGTTTCTGGCATCTCCAGGGTTGAATTCTCAGAACTCCTCATTAAGTCAATCATTCTAGTGTCTTTTACTCTCCAAGCAATTCAGACCCCATGGGGAGCAAAGATACCTGATTTTGTGTCTGTACAAACATCAGAGGTGGGAGATGAATTTATTTCCTCCAAAGAGAAACAATTATTTCTTCTGTCTGACTTAAAAGTTAGAAGGCATCCCTAAGGAATGTTTAATTGCTCAGGAACCAAAGCCAGAAACCAACTTTCTGTTTTTCTGTTGAAGAACTTTTGGAGGTCTCATGGATCACTTTCTTTAGAAAAAAAAAAGCAGAGTTGTTAAATAGTTTGGTTCTGTTGAAAGGACCAACCAAACAAGGGTTGAAAAATGTTCTTGACATTAACTGGTGACAGGGACCCTCTATTGGCATTAATGAGGGCTCCACTTATTACCTCTAAATAGAGGGCTGGAGGCAGAAACAATACAGGTGGAGGGGGTTGAAGAATGAGTATTGGGGAAATATAGGTGACAAATATAATCCACCTATCATAATTGTGGGAAAGGGGAGGAGAGAGTCTAAAGAAGGGGTCCTCAAACTTTTTAAACAGGGGAGCAGTTCACTGTCCCTCAAACCGTTGGAGGGCCGGACTATAGTTTAAAAAAAAAACTATTAACAAATTCCTATGCACACTGCACATATCTTATTTTGAAGTAAAAAAACAAAACGGGAACAAATACAATATTTGTATTTGCATGTGGCCCGTGGGCCGTAGTTTGAGGACCCCTGGTCTAAAGCATAGTGTAAAGACAGTATGGAACATGAGAAGGTTTAAGAAAAATTTTAATGGAACATATAGGAACAGGTATAGTTTTAAAGAGAATGACCAAATTTAGTACAGACATTTGAATACACAGGAAGTGCTGAATATATAGTCCACAGGATGCAGTATATTCTCTAAATCGCTGACAATCAGTGTGCTGTAACTCTGATTTATAGAATACTAGTAGCCCGGTGCACAAAATTCGTGCACATTAAAAGGAAATTAATTGCCCTAACCGGTTTGGCTCAGTGGATAGAGCATCGGTCTATGGACTTAAGGGTCCGGGATTCGATTCCAGTCAAGGGCATGTACCTTGGTTGCGGGCACATCCCCAGTGGGGAGTGTGCAGGAGGCAGCTGATCGATATTTCTCTCTCATTGATGTTTCTAATTCTCTATCCCTCTCCCTTCCTCTCTGTAAAAAATCAATAAAATATTTTTTTTAATAAAGGGAATTAATTAGCAGATATTTTAATATTGCTATTTGCCCTTTTTCTATAATAGAAGTGTGAGAGATGAAAGGAAATTAGTAAAATGCATATGAAAATAATACATAAACTTATTAATAAATAAGCAGTAACAAAAGGATATAACAACAGAGGCATGATATAAAAAAATGATATGAAAACAACAAAAACATGATATAAAAACAACAGTGATGCAAACAATGACTGATAAAGTGATTCAACTTATTCTAATATCTCCCTGTATACCACATTAAGAGTGAAAACACTTTCAGAGTGCTTGACTAATTTCCCTTGTGATGAAGTACTTAGAACTTTAACTGTAACATTACATGCTCTTCAAACTCGAGAGAAAGCAACATGTGCAAAAACGGGTTCAGGTAGGAACATGCCTACTCTGTCTAGAGTTTGTCCTTGTGATTTATTAATAGTCATCACAAATGCTAGCATCATGGGAAACAGTCGTCAAATCAATTTAAATGGGAGGCCAGTGTCAGATGGGGACAAATTAATTCTTGGAATCAGAACAGCCTCTCCCTCTGCAGATCCTGTTAATACTTCAGCTTCGATAATGTTAGGTCATAATCTTTTGATAATAAATCTGGTGCCATTACAAAGACCCCATTTACTATTGAGATTTCTCAATAGCATGATGATTGCACCTACTTTCAATTTTAATTTATGACATGGCATTCCCAAATGAGTAATACTATTTAGAAATTCGATGGAGAAATTTTCCTTTGTTTCTTTGTTATGGCATGGGGCCACAACATTAGTAACAAGGAAACAGAATTAAAACTTTATTGTGGGGAGCTGCTAAAGTGTTTTGGACAGGTTCAAGCCTTGGACTGATGAGAGGGCACAGTCCTCTCATTGCCACGTGCAAGTCCCAGCTTGGAGTGCAGGGGCCTCCCAGCACAATTATAGCCAACAGCTGTAGTTGTAAGCTTGAACCTATGGTCCAAACACGTGGCCCCACGTGCCTGAGTGATGTGGGCTTGATAGAGTTCAGGTGCATGCAGTTGAATAGGATTGAAACCCACGAGAATGTTGTAAACATCTTGGTCACGCCCTTACTTTGCCTCTTAGCATCTGCTATAAACTAAAGGCATGGCTGTGGGCATGGTCACTGTCTCTCAGAGAAGCAGCATCCCACTGAGACCCGGCTTTCATTCTCTTGTCTGTCTTTTCTAAGCCTTTCAGCTGCCCCACTCAGGTTCACCCCATGCTGATGGGACACACTTTAGAAAGATCTGCCTCCACGCTCCCAGGGCGGGTTCCTGCCTCAAACTCCACCCTTACAGGAAACAGCTCCGGGAAACAGCTTGGGGGAGGGTGCAGCCATTGCCAAGACAACCCCTGTAGGACTGACTTCCTTCCGCTTGGTCGCTGTTCATCTATATGTGATGAACACCACCCATGGTTTTTATATAAGTAGATTTTCACACTTCCATTGCGTCACTTGGGAGTTTGTGCTTCAGATCTCCACAACTCTGGCCTCTTCAGGTCAAGAGGTCTTGACTCCTAAAGATATATACTTCCAGACACATGGCAAAAGTCCCATTGAATTTCAAACTCTAACGCTACCTGGCACTCCAGTACCTTCATGCCAAGAAGAGGAGTCACCATTCTGGCAGGGGTAACCGATCCCGGTCATCAGTGTCATTGTGTAACCATGGCAATGGGCATGCACCGGCTTTCTGCTGTTCTCACTACGTGACTGGGTGCAGCTCAGGAGCAACCACAGTGCACATACAGTGGTGAATGCAAATGTTTTTGGTCCATTGTACTGCCCACAGCAAGAGATCTGAGTGGTGTCTCCTGGGTGAGGCAGCTTCCTTTAACTCATGCGTATTTGCAAAGACCAAAGTCTGTCAGATGGCTGCCCTTCTTGCACCTGGAACAATAAGCCCTTAATCCTGAAGGAGGATCTGGTCAATGAGCATAGAATTCTCATCTATAGTCCATCCCTAGGGACATTTGAACCAACTTTTTTTTTTAGCCTTACAAGATTTTTTTATAGTATTTTTTTATTTTTTTATTTCCCAATTATAGTTAACATTCAACCTTATCTAATAAAAGGGCAATATGCAAATTAACAGTCACTGTCACAAAGATGGCGGCGCCCATAGCCACAAGATGGCGGCTCCCTGTCCTCTCATCCCTGCCAGAATCCCTCATCCCGCTGTGGCTACGAGGCAAGCGTTCTGGCCAGGGAGGGCTTCTGGGCAGGCCAAGAGCGGAATGCTTGCCTCGTCACTGTTATGCCCAGAGTTCGGGGTCCCCAACAATCCACCACCAGGGAGCCCCCTCCGATGCAAAAGCAACGAGTCTTTATTGATCAATTCTAGAATTGGCTCCCAGCCTCTATCCGGCGCAGCGGTGAGGCGAGAGAGCGTGTCCCAGGAGAACAAAGGTTATATAGGGCTAGCTATTTGGGGTGGGCTTTAGGGGTGACGTGAGTTACAGAGATTGGTCAAGGTTTTACAGCATAAGGGTCAGGAAGTGACCTTCACATTCTGAAGGTTTAAGCCATCCTCCACTATAGCCTTATTAGGACCTTAGCTACATTTCTGGAGCTTCATTGGTCCACTCAGGTGGGTGGTTGGGAGAGTTAGGACAATACCAGCATTCTTGTGGTCACTCTGGGGGTGGGGGGGCGGCTTGGCTGAGGGCCCAGCCTTGCAAGACAAGATAGAGGAGAGGGAGAAGAGTATGTCTCTGTTTCGTCCTTGAAGAGGGAGGAGGGTGTATTTCTGCTCAGTTCTTTCAAGTTCCGTTCTGTCCCTTCAGTCACCCCTGGCAACAAGGCAAGTGTTTCTGCCCAGTCTCAGAGGGCCAAATGACAGAATAGACTGGTACTGATTCAAAATGACATCTGCTCCATTGGCCTTTACCCCAGTACTAAGTCTGGAGAACTGTCTTGTAAGTAAAGTAGATCCTGTACATGACCAATTACAACCGAAGGCTCCACCAGACCGCTGCGGGTGCCCTTACCCAGCACTGACTGCCTAGGGGGCTATGGATCAGGCCTGGAGAGAGGCCTGCAGAGAGGGAGGCAGGATCTGATCCATAGCCTCTGTGGCAGCCATTGATCAGAACTTGCTTCTCTTTCTCTCCTGACCTGGCCAACAGCCGCACCTTCATTTCTCTCCAGGCCTCCACCAGGGCTGCTAATCAGCCCCACCTTTCTGATCAGGCCCTGTTGATAGGCCCAAAGACGTAGACTGGCATAGAAACTGACCAATCAGAACCAATTTTGGGTGAATGTAAGGAGCCAATGGCTGCCTAGGAGGTGGAGCTTTTGACGCTGACTGCCATAGAAACTGACCAATCAGAACCAAATTGGCCGGCAGAGGAGGGCTGTTGGGGGCAAGACCAGGCTGGCAGGGGAGTGCAGTTAGGGGTGATCAGGCAGGCAGAGGCAGTTAGGGGCAATCAGGCCAGCAGGGAAGGGCAGTTGGGGGTGAGATCAGACTGGCAGGGGAGGGCAGTTAGGGGCGATCAGGCAAACAGAGGCAGTTGGGGCAATCAGGCCAGCAAGGGAGAGCAGTTAGGGGCAAGATCAGGCTGGCAGGGGAGGGCAATTGGGGGCGAGATCAGACTGGCAGGGGAGGGGAGTTTGGGGTGATCAGGCAGGCAGGCAGAGGCAGTTAGGGGCGATCAGGCAGGCAGGCAGAGGGGTTGGGGCAATCAGGCAGGCAGGCAGGTGCATGCTTAGGAGCCAGCGGTCCCTGATTGTGAGAGGGGTGTCTGACCCCTGGGATCAAGCCTAAACCGGTATCATGCCAGTATCATGCTGTTTTGATTACTGGCCTTGTAGTACAGTTTAATATCAGGTATTGTGATACCTCCAACTTTGTTCTTTCTCAGGATTGCTGTGGCTATTTGGTGAGTTTTGTGTTTCCATATATATCTTAGAATTATTTGTTCTAGTTCTATGAAAATGCCATGATTCTTTGATTGGGATTGCATTGAATCTATAGATGGCCTTGGATAGTATGGAAATTTTAATGTTGTTAATTCTTCCCATTCATGAGCATGATACACACTTCCATTTATTTGTGTCTTCAATTTCTCTCTTTAGTGTGTTATAATTTCCCACATACAAGCTTTTTACCTCCTTGGTTAATTTTATTCCTAGGTATGGTGTATTTTATTATTTTTTGATGCAATTATAAATAGGATTGTTTTCTTAATTTCTCTTTCTGATAGTTTATTATTGGTGGATAAAAATGCAACTGAATTTTGAATATATTAACTTTATGTCCTGCTGCTTTACTGAATTAATTTACCAGTTCTAATAGTTGTGTGTGTGTGTGTGTGTGTGTGTGTGTGTGTGTGTGTGTGTGTAATCTTTAGGGTTCTCTATATAGCACTAAATAGTTATCTGAAAATAATGACAATTTTACTTTTTCCTTTCTAATTTGGATACCTTTTACTTCTTTTCCTTTTCTGATTGCTATGGCTAGGACTACCAATACTGTGTTGAATAAAAGTGGTGAAAGTGGTCATCTTTGTCTTGTTCTGCATCTTAAGGAAAAAATAAAAAGCTTTTAGCTTTTCACTATTGAATATGATGTTAGCTGTAGGTTTGTCATATATGGACTGTATTATGTTAAGGTCTATTCCCTCTATTGCCACTTTACTAAGATTTTTTATCATAGATGGATGCTGGATTATGTCAAATGTTTTCCTGCATATATTTATATAATCATATAATTTTCATCTTTTATTTGTTTATGTGGTGTATTATATTAATTAATTTGAGGATATTGGACCAAACTTAAATCCCAAAAATAAATCCCATTTGATCATGATATGTGATGTTTTAAATGTATTGCTGATTTTGGTTTGCAATTATTTTGTTGAGAAGTTTTGCATTTATGTTCATCAGGATATTAGCTTATAATTTTCTTTCTTTGTCTGGTTTTAGAATCAGGGTGGCCTCATAACATGGAATACTATGAAGCTGTAAAAGAAGGATTTCTTACCCTTTGCAACAGCATGGGTGGACCTGGAGAATATTATGCTGAGTGAAATAAGGCAGTCAGAAAAAGACAAATATCACATGATTTTACTTCTAAGTAGAATCTAATAAACATAATAAACTGAGGAACAATATAGGTCTAGTGACATGGAGACATAGAACAGACTAACATATCTCAGAGGGGAGGAGGGGGGAGATGGGAAGAGATTAACCAAAGAATTCATGTACATATATGCATAATCAATGGACACAGACAAAAGTGTGGTGAAGGCCTGTGGTGGAGAAGGGGCTTGGAGGAAGGGAGTAAAGCAGAAAATTGGGGGACATCTGTAATACTGTCAAGAGTAAAATAAAAAATTTTTAAATGAGCTTGGGAGCCTTTCCTCCTCTTAAAATGTTTAGAATAATTTGAGAAGGATAGATTTTAATTCTTATTTGAATGTTTGGTACAATTCACCTGTGAAGCCATCTTGTTCAGTACTTTTGTTTGTTGTGAATTATCATCATTATTATTATTATTATCATTATTATTGCTTTGATTTGGTTGATAATAATAGGTTTGTTAAGAATATCTGTTTCTGCCCAGCTGGTGTGGCTCAGTGGTTGAGCGTCAACCTATGAATCAGGAGGTCATGGCTTGATTCCTAGTCAGGACACATGCCTGGATTGTGGGCTCAATCCCCAGTGGGGGCATTGATAGTTCTATCTCTCTCACCCTCTCCCTTTCTCTCTAAAATTAATTAAAAATATATTTTAAAACAATATCTATTTCTTCTTGAGTCAGTTTTAGAAGATTCTATGTTTCTAGGAATTTATCCATTCCAGACAGTCTGATTTGTTGGCATGTATTGTTTGTAGTATTTTATTACAATAATTTGTATCTGTAGTGTCAGTTGTCACTTCTTTTTCTTTTCTGATTTTATTTATTAGGGTGCTCACTCTTTTTTTATGAGTCTGGCTAAAGGTTTATCTTTTTCTTTTCTTTTCAAAAAATCATCTCTTGGTTTTATTGTTCTTTTGTGTCATTTTTTAATACTCTATTTTGTTTATTTTCACACTGATCTTTCTTTCCTTCTAATCACTTTGGACTTTGTTGTTCTTGTTCTAGTTCCTTTATGTGTAGGTTACATTGTTTTTTGGGATTTTTCTTGTTTATTGAGATAGACCTGCTTTGCTATGAATTTTTCTTTTAGGGTTGCTTCCCCTGTGTCCCATAGATTTAGGGTTGCTGTGTTTTCGTTTTCATTTGTCTCAAGGCATCTTTTTATTTTTTCCCTTTTCTCATTGTTCACTTATTCATTGTTTAGTAGCATGTTATTTGGCCTCTGCATGTTTCTCAGATCTTTTCTTGTTATTGATTTCTAGTTTCAAACGATTGTGGTTGAAGAAGATGCTTGATATGATTTCAATCATCTTAAATTTATTGATACTTGTTTTGTGGCCTGTAATGTGATCTACCCTGGAAAATTTCTAAGTGCTCTTGAAAAGGTTATAGATTCTGCTGCCTTGCAGTAAAATGTTCTGAAAATATCCCTTAAATCCATCTGGTCTAATGTGTTCGTTAAAGCCAGTTTCCTTATTGATTTTTTGTCTAGAAGATCTATTTATTGATGTCAAATTGGGTGTTAAAGTTATCTACCATGACTATTACTGTCAATCTCTCTTTTTATGTCCATCAATATTTGCTCTATTTTCACATAGAGAGGATCCTATGCTGGGCATAAATATTTACAAGGACTTTAGTTCCTTGTTGGATTGATCCTTTTAATATTATGATGTCCTTCTTTGTCTCTTATTGTAGCCTTTGTTTTAATGTCCATTTAAATACTTCTTCCCCAGCATTTTTCCATCCACATTTGCATAAAATACTTTATCCATCCTTTCACTTTCATGCTGTTTGTGTCTTTTGATCTGAGTATTGGCCATGGCTGTAGCAGACAAGCTTCTGTGTGTGGGCTGTCCCCATGGAGTGGGGTTGGCACCAGAGTCTTTTGGGAACACCCTTGGGGTGTGCTTTTTGGTGAAGCTAATTGTGGGGGGTGCTCTATTGTGGTGTGAAGCTAGCCACCAGATGGTGGTTCTGGGGGTTCTTGGGAGGGGTTCTGGTGCAGGCTAAGGTCTGCTGCTTCCTTTTACTGGCCTGGGCCATCTAGTAGGAGCTACAAATGATCTGTGGTTGGTAGCTGCCTGTGCTATGCTTGGAGGTGCATGGGAGAAGCCACAGTGCAAAGCAAGGTTGGCTGCCACCAGGACCAGGCCTGCACCTGCTCAGCAAGAGACACAGGGCACACCTAGGCCAGCTCCCACTTGCTTGGGGCCTGTAGACCCTTGAAAGTTCTTATGAGACTGCAGCACAGGCAAAGGCCTGCTGCCTATCTCCTAAAGAGCCTCCAGCAACGCTCAGGGTGAGACCAGGGGCTTGCTGCGGAAAGAGCCTTTGATAGTGTGGGAATTGGGAGTGGTGGGGTGTTAGGGTCTCCAGGGTGAGGTGAGTGGTGTTCACCAGGTTAATGCAGATTCAGATTTGGTCCCCACCTGCACCTGCAGGCCCTATGGGGTGAGGGATCAAAACAGGAAAGATGGCACCAGCTTGCCAGAGGGCTCTACACAAGGACAATGGCAGCTGTCTCCCCAGCCCTCACCCTGAGGCCACACAACTCAGATTTTCCTTGCATGCATCTGGCATCCCTGAGTTTCTATCCCTCTGCTGGAGCCCAAGGCAAGTGCCTATGAGCCAGTGAATCTGTGCATGGGCCATGTAAGTGGATGCCTGGGTTTCCAGCAACCTCCATCTCACCCAGATGGAGGGAATTTCTGCTGATTTTCACAGCCAGATGTTTTGGGGGCTCCTCTTCCCAGCACTAGTGCTCTGGTCTTGGGGGCCTGGTGGAGCTGGGGCCCCTTGCTCACAGGTAGAACCTCTATAGCTGAGATATCCCTTCGAATTTTCAGCTGCCAAACATGGGTGCAGTGGCAGCAGGTGTTGTCTCTGATCCACCTACAGACCTTAACAGTGGCTTCTTCTTTATATCCTTAGTTATAGGACTATGTTCAGCTTGTTTTCAGATGATTCTCCCAGTTGATTATTCTATAATTTAATTTGTAATCTTGATGTGGTGGAGGGGTGGAGGGGCGGGGGCGGGGGGTGTAAGCACAACATTTTCTACTCTGTCATCTTAATTGGCACTCTAGATCAACATTTAACATTTTTATGTATACATTATAATGATTTGACATTTCTTATAGTCACCATGTTTTTTGTGCCTTTTGACATCTTTCAGCAATTTCACTCACTCCTGACTCCTGGCAGGTCTTAATTTGTTCCCTGTATCTGTGTGTTCATTTTTGTATAGATTCCACATATAAGTAAGATCATATAGTATTTGTCTTTATCAAACTTCTTTCAAATTAGCATAATGCCCTCAAAGTCCATAAATGTTGCTGTGAATGGCAGGATTTTTAATGGTTGAGTAATATTCCATTATATATATCACATCTTCTTTATATATTCATCCATAGATGGACACTTAGGTTTACATTCTATGCCTTGGTTATTGTAAATAATGCTGCAGTAAACATGGGAGTACAGATATATTTTTCAAGTTATTGTTTCCAATTTCTTTGGATAAAAACCCAGAAGTGAAATGGCTGGGTCATATGGTAGTTGTATTTTTTATTCTTGAGGAACCTATAGACTGTTTTCCATAGTGGCTGTACCAATTTATATTCACATCAATAGTGCACAAGGGTTCCCTTTCCTCCACATCCTCACCAACACTAATTATTTCTTATCTCTTTGATAGTAGCTGTTCTAGCAGGTGCAAGTCAATATGTCATTGTCATTTTTTATTAAAAAAATTTAATATTGACATTATTGCAGATCCTCCCTCCCCCTCTCTTGGCCTTCACCACACTATTATCCATATTCATGGGGTATGCATATATGTTCTTTAGCTAATTCCTTCACCTTCTTTATTCAGTCACCCTCACCACACCCCTTAATTTATATTTCTTTGAAGATTAGTAATGTTGAGCATCTTTTCAAGTACCCATTGGCCGACTATGTCTTGTTTGGAAAAATGTCTATTCAGATTCTCTGCCTGTTTTTAAACTGGATTTTTCATTTCAATTGAGTTGTATGTGTTCTTTATGTATATTCTGTATTAAGCCCTTATCAGATATATGATTTGCAAATATTTTCTCCCATTTGGTGGGAAGCTCTTTTTATTCTGTTGATGGTTTCCTTTGCTGTGCAGAGCCTTTTGGTTGAATGTGGGCTCATTTGTTTATTTTGGTTTGTGTGTGTGTGTGTGTGTGTTTTGTTTGTTTGTTTTTTGTTTATCGCCTTTATTTGGATCAACTTTTTGTATAAGTTTTGGGAGAAGCTCTTCCATGGCTTCAACGTGTATGTTTTAGGGGAGCGGGTGAATGAGATGCACTAAAAAGAGGAGGATCAGTGTGAAGAGCTATAGCTTCTGCTACTATATGTGGCCTCAAAGCCACAACTGATACTCAGTGACTCTCTCCTCTATCCATTCTCAATCCCCCTCACCCTTGAGTAATATCTCTGGATGGCTTTCCTGGTGGAGTGATCCTAACTCTCCTCCCAGAGGGTTCTGAGGTCCAGGGAAGTCAAATGACTTGCCTAAGATCATATACCCAGTAAGATAAAAAAAGGGGGAGGTTAATCCCCAGCACCCCAGCTCATGCCTTTTTAAAGTGAATAATTCCATAGTTCAACTAGTATTAAACATTTTGCAATTTAACTAAAAATAACAGTGAATAGAAACAAAATTAAAGTTCTCCTTTTCATCTCTGAAAGTACAAGTATTTTAAAACATAACAATAATCAAATTTGTCAAACTCATCTGTGGTGGGAGAACACTTATTAACCCAGTTGCAGCCTAGAAAGAATAATCAGGAAAGAATGTGTTGTCTGTAAACATACAGTGCACATAGATGGGAATTCCTCAAAATGTAAATTGTGGTTTTCCTTTGGGTTCCCTACCATATCTCTCGTTATTTGTATTTTCCAAGTTTTCTAACATCATTATATATCACATTTTTTACCATCAAGCACTTAAAGGTGTTGTTTTAAATGTTTAGAAAAATTAAGAAAATAAATCTAATAAAAGAATGAGTCAGTAAATATTAAAAATAAAAACATAAATCAATTAATTTTAAAAACAAGAAATATTTATATTAAGTATGATTGTATTGACTATACGTAGTTACAAAGTCAATAAAGTTATTATGGCAGTTATGATATTAAATGATATTAAACACATGTCCACATAAGACTTTCTACTTTTTTATCATTTCCACTTCTCTCACTCATATATTTCTGCGTGATTCTTTTTTTTTTTTTATCATTGAACCATCTTTGGTCCCTGAAAATGTTTCATTGTGCCCACTGGCTTGTCCATACTCAGACATACCCTGCTTCATGTTCTCCACAAAAAACGCCCTCATTTACTAAGACACTCAGAGGGAAGAGCTCAGGTACATGTTGGTGCCTTACGCTGAAATCTAGGATAGATAAATGATAGATAGGTGATAGATAGATAGATAGATAGATAGATAGATAGATAGATAGATAGATGATAGATGGATAGATAGATAGATAGATAGATAGATAGATAGATAGATAGATAGATAGATAAGCAGACAGAAAGATAGGGTGGAAGGCTATTCAATAACATGACTGTAGCTGGACCTGTATCTAGAATCTAGATCCAGCTAGATTCCAGAAAGAACAGAGATTGCTTCCCATAAATCTTCTCAGAGACTGTCTGATCCTTCCCCTATGCCCCAGGAGTGCCATTTCCTGGAATAGGCTGTTGCCTTTCCCCAGGCAAGCATGTAAGGTTTTTTTCTCCTTATCTGGGGCAGGCCATGCCTCAGTACTCCATCCATCTTGCCCCATCCTATATAGCTCAGCATCTGCCATGTGGCATGGACGATACGCATGTTGCCGAGCTTCCACACAAGACAAGCCTTATATGCAAACTCCCTTCATGAACTCTCAATGTTTTGACAGAGTTGTCAGCCTTTCTCTGGTCTCACAGCCCTGGGAAATTTTATGTGATTAGATGATAGATAGATAGATAGATAGATAGATAGATAGATAGATAGATAGATAGATGTAGATAGACAGACATAAGATATACTACATATATTAACACTAAGCCATATGACAAATTTTTCTTGGAATATTAATTTTTTCTTTAAACAAAGTAACCTGGTGATAATCTGATGTCTCTTTGTCACCGAATACATCACCATCACTGGATGATAGGTAGAGCCTTGAGACTTTTGAACTATTCATGTTGGACATGGAAGAGGGACCAAGATGTTGAGATGTTGAGGTCTCCAAGGAATAGGTAGGAGTAGATCCCTAAGAAAACCTAGCAATATTACAGGTAAATATATTAGCAGTTGGCTATGCTGAAAATACTCCTCTCATATCATATTGTGATGGGCATGCACGCTTAGCGTCATATAGTGAAATGGGTATAGATATGTAACCTTTAACTGACGTAAAGAAAATTTTGTTACTTCTTTGTACTCTATGTATCTTGATGTCAATCTGTACACTCCAGCCAAGCGTTACGCCTGTTTCTACTGAACTTTCAAAGAGTAGATAGTTTCCACTGGATTGTTCAAAGAATGGGTTGTGGTTAAAAGCTCCAGCCAGGTGTGACACCGCACTGGCTGCTGTCAAGCTTGTGACACCCTTTAAAAAGGCTGTTAGAGAAAGGCTCAGGGCTGCAGCAGGGTGGGGCTCCCTGTGTGGAGGATCTGTTGCAGTCGCTGGCCAGCTTTCAATAAATCCTCACTTGCTGCTAAGACCTAATTGGAGTTGGTGGTCATACTCTCGCAAACATTGGTCCACAACAATATCACAGATATATCACACTGAAAGATTATGAATTGTGGCACTAATGGAATTCCTGGTATTCTACATTTAAAAAATAATTTATATGTGGACTTGAGTAACTATCCAGGAAAGTCCTACATGTATTTGCCAGCTTTCTAGACTATTTTGATCTTATGATACCCTTATTCCACAATAGCCATATCAAAAGCAGAGTGAATATAGAGAATAATTTACCAGCTCTTAAATATAGCAGCCTAGAAGGAACACATCAATTCCACTCATGTTTTATTGGGCAGATAAAAACATATTGCCACCTTAACCTTCAAGGAGAAAGGAAGTGCAATTCTGTTGGGTGTCCAATAGGAGAGAATAATTAGAAATATTGCCAATCAGCAGTAAAATCTACCATAGAAATGTGCACAACATCAAAATCTATGTGGAAAACTGTGAAGACTGTTAGATTAGACTATGGGCTCAGGGTTAGCGTTCTGGGTTTGAATCCTGCTTTTGCCACTGGGTCCCTCATCTCTCTGTAACTTTGGGAAAGTTTTGTATTGTTTTTAGTTTTCTTAGAGTCTCATTTTTATCACCTCTAAAATGGGGACAGTAATTTTTCCTATTGAGATTACATAAATAACAGAGAAAAATCAGCACATGCTTATCATATAATAAGCACTAACACATCAACTTTGTTTTGATATGTATTTTAATTATACTTTATTAAAAAAACAGTAAAAAAAAAAAACAACACTGTTGGTGATACATACAAATAACACAATTCACAATCAAACACATAGAAATAAATTAAAGTGAACAATCACTTTAAACTCTCTAGGCCAACATTTGAGATAACAAAGATATAGTAAATGCCTTAAATCCAAGTTTAGAACTCACGAGTGTGAAGGTAAGGAATAAGACCAAAGACATAATTTTTGGACAACCAATAGGACAAAAAAGTCATCAAAGAAATTACTCAGAGATTAGTTGTTTAAATGTGTGTAAAAAACTGAGAGAGAGCAAATTCATAGGTCCTTAAGAACTGGATAAAAGAATAAGATCCTTTGAGATATTCAAGTGTAAGAACTTCGGAATAAAAGTGTTTGCCACTGGTACTCACAAACCTTCTCAGTCCCAGGACCAATAGATTTATCACAGACAAGAGACTGCTCTGCTAAGAAGCCTTCCCAGGGCGCCCTTTACATCCTTGTTTCTCAAGCTGTAGATGAAGGGGTTCAGCATAGGGGTGACCACAGTGTACATCACTGAGGCCACTGAGACTTCCTGGGAAGAGTGAGTCATCGAGGAAGTGAAGTAGACCCCAATGCCTGTCGCATAAAATAAAGAAACGACTGAGAGATGAGACCCACAGGTGGCAAATGCTTTTTGCCTTCCCTGCAATGAGGACATCTTCCTTATGGCTGAAGTAATTCTTGAGTAGGAGAACAGGATCCCCAAAAGGGGGAACACACCCAGCACACCAGTCATAAAGTATAACAGTATGCTATTCAGGAAGGTATCAGAGCAGGCCAACTTGAGGATCTGTGTCACCTCACAGAAGAAATGTGGAATTTCAAGATCCCTACAGAAATTCAGATGCATCATCAGAGAGATATGGAGGAGGGATGTCATGACACCAATGAACCAAGTAATAAAAACTAGCAAGCCACAGAGACGAGGGTTCATGATGACCATGTAGTGCAGGGGCTGACAGATGGCCATATACCGGTCGTAGGCCATCGTGGTCAGGAGTAGAGTGTCCAGGATAGGAAAAAACATGGAAAAATACACCTGAGTGAGGCAGTTCATGTAGGAAGTGGCTTTGTTCTCTGTCTGGATGCTCACCAGCATATTGGGGACTATGGTGGTGCTGAAGCAGATGTCAACCAAGGACAGGTTGGAAAGGAAGAAGTACATGGGGGTGTGGAGGTGGGAGTCAAAGCTGATGATTAGGATGATGAGCAAGTTCCCAAGCACAGTAACCACGTACATGGAGAGGAACAGTCCAAAGATGAGGGGCTGCAGTTCTGGATCCTCAGAGAGTCCAAGGAGGGTGAACACTAAAATTCCTGTTTTGTTTCCTGCTTTCATGTGGCTGATATATCTATGAAGGAAGATACCAGAACAACATGAATTAGCACAAACTGGCACCCTCCACATACCAGAAATGTTGACGATGCCTTTCACGCAAGTTATTGATAAAGACTGTCATTTTATCTAAGAGTCGGGTCTCTATTCACTTATAAATGGAATCCTAAAAGATGGAGTCTCTTGTCCCACCCGCTCATCTTCAGTATCCATTTTATAACAATGAAACCAAGAGGGAATCCTACCGAATAGAATTCCTGACCACCTATCTTAAGTATCCATTTTATAACAACCCTGTCAGATGGTCATGAAGCTTCAAAATGGGACAAATCAACATCATGTACCTCCTGGTAGGAGGCACTAGAAAGGACTCAATGCGACTATTGTGGGACTTTTGCCAAAGATACAGGACTTCAATCTTCAGGTTCAGGAGCATCAGACAAAGCCAAAAAGAGGGGCATTCAAATTCAAAAAAAGTCTAGGAGCTGCTCTGGATGAAAAGTGTCTAAAGAGATGTTAACCAAATGTAACGTGTGATCTTGGATTTTCTTTTGCTATAGATCACATTATTAGGATAATTGTCCAAATAGGACTGATGTCTGTAACTTTAATAACAGTATTATATCAATGTTAATTTTTAATTTCTTGATTTGGATCATTGTACTGAGGTTGTGTGAGGAAAATGTCCTTGTTTTTAGGGAATACCAACGATTTAGAGGTGCAACTTATTCTCAAATGGTTTGGAAAAAAACACATGCACACAGAAGGAAGACAGAGAAAACAGGATAAAGATAAAAGTTAAGGTGGTAAAAATGTTAACATTTGGGGGATCCAGCAAAGGATATACGTAGGAACTATTCTTTCAACTTTTCTTCAAACCTGAAATAATGTAAAAATTAAAAGTTAAAAACACTTTCACACAATGCCCAATAGTACTGGGTAGAAAAAAGAAAGAAAATCCATCCAAGAAATGTCAGAGTCAGGCTTCAAAAATTACTGTAGCCGAGGTGGCCACTCCCAGGTTTAGAGCCCACACTCACACTCACCTAGGACCTCAGCAAGAGGAATGCAGTCTCAGTGGTCCTGATGGCACATACCTTGGCCCCAGGCAGGAGCAAACACAAATATGCTCTGAAGGGTACTTTCAGCTGAAGACTTTTGCCTCAGTGTCTATGACTTTTCTTTCTTTTGACACCCTTTCCAGGTTTGCTAGTGCATGTGGATTCCTTCCAAGCTCCCAATCTTAAGCACAACACTAGCCTTTCACTCTTGCAGTTCTAACACTTTTGCCTTCCTAGGAATCCTAAACATCCCCAGCCATGCTTGTGTAAGTACTGCCCTCCCAGCTGGGTGCTCCTCCATGCCTTTGTCTTCCTGTGATAATTCTTATCCTTATCTCTTATCTGGAATATCACTTCCTCAAAGAAGCCTTCCTGAACCCTCCCTGCCCAGCAAGTGCAGTCCCCCTAGTTCATGCTTTTATAGCCTCCTAGAGTCTTCTTCATTGTCTAAGTCATTGTTGTGTTTTTGCATTTACTTATGAAATTATTTTATTAATATCTGTTCCTGCTCAGATGGCATGGCTCAGTGGTTGAGCATCGATCTATGAACCAGGAGGTCACAGTTCGATTCCCATTCAGGGCAAATGCCCATGGTGAGGTGTGCAGGAGGCAACCAATCAATGATTCTCTCTCATCATTGATGTTTCTAACTCTCTCTCCCTTTCCTTCCTCTTTGAAATCAATAAAAATATATTTTTAAAAAATCTGTCCCTCCCACAACTGAAACCTAAGCTATGCATTTCAGCTCACATGTCATAAAATTTTCTGATCCTGGTAATCCAGTGGTTTGTTCTCAAAGAGCAGGAAAAGTTGAATGAAGGTTGAAACCAAGAGCAATATATAATATAAACAAGAAATCTACAAGTTAATCTCACATTGACTACAGATGCAGCAAACTGAAAAAGGAGTAAGATGAAGCTCTCTGCTTAATAGAGATAACATTCCCTTATGAATTAATGTTCATTTGAAAGGTATAAAAATATTTAATATTAGAAAGTCAGATAACAAAGTATTTGCATGAACAGACCAATGCAGAAATAATGATAGTTTCAATATAAATGTATGTAATAAAATTTAACAGTCATTGATGGGAAGGGAAGAGTAAAATTTTAAGTATTAATTCAAGATCCATCATTAAACCCTAAAAACACAAAATAAACTCATAAGGAGAAATTATGCCTGTTATAATTATTTAATATAGTACCTAATAATTCAAAAGAAATACTGTAAGACAAGAAAAGTAAATCATATACAATAGTTTAAAACCAAAAACAAAATTGGTCGCGATTAGCTGCTGATATGATTACCTACTTGGGAACACTAAAGTCAACTTAAATAAATTAGAACTAATCAGTATCATCAGCTTTCTTTGTCTCTGCAAAGAATCATTAGGAAAGGGGGGAAATAGGTCCATTCACAATTTCAATGACAACATAGATAACACCTGACACATAGTCAGCATTCAGTACATATTTGTTCAATCAAAGAGTGTAGCTAAGCCCTGGCCAATGTGGCCCAGATGGCTGGGCATCATCCCATGCACCAGGAGGTTGCTGGATCGATTCCCAGTCTAGGGCACATGCCCAGGTTGGGGACTTTATCTCTGATGGGGGGTATGCAGGAGGCAGCAGATTGATGCTACAGTTCTCATAAGGATGTTTCTCTCTCTTCTTCTCCCTTTCTAAAAAATCAATACACTATTATTATTTTTTAAAAATAGTGTACAGTATATAACCTCATAAAAACCAAATGATGATGGGGCTGGGAGGAGAAGCAGACACTTTGCTGGAGCAGAGGTTCTCCAATTATAGAAGGCATCAGAATCACCTGGAGGATCTGTCAAAACAGATTGTTGGGTCTCATTTCTGGAATTTCTGTCAGCAGGTCTTGGGTGGGCCTGAGGCTCTGCATTTCCAGCAAGCTCCCTGGGGTGTGTTGATGCCACTGCTTCAGGCACCACACTTGGAAAATGACTGTACCACAAGAAGACAGAAAGCTCTGAGCAGGGGTGTGGAAACATTTCATACTGGAGACAATTCCTACTGACACTGAGCAAGTCACTGGTTCCAGAATGAGTTTCCATCAGAGTTGGAGGTAACAGAGACAACAGAATCTAAAAAGACAGACATAGCCAGAAAAATAAATTCCAAAGATTAAAATAAAATTTCCATGGGACATCATCAACCATGCTACCTCCTTCCCTCACCACATTTTATCTAATTTATTGATTTGAGAGAGAGAGACATCAATTTGTTGCTCTACTAATTTATGCATTTGCTGGTTGCTTCTTGCATGTGCCCTGACCAAAGATCAAGCTTGCAACCCTGGTGTATCAGGATGATGCTCTAAGTAACTGAGCTACCCGGCCAGGGACCCCTCACCACTTTTTTAATACATCTATTCATACGCCATACTCACTAGGCCAGGGGACCCACTCCACTGGCATTGCTTAAAGAAATATTTATACAAACTCTTTCTTCTCTGACTGTTAGATGCTGAGGACAGACTCACCCAGGGAATGGTAGGGAGATAGAACTTGTCACAAAGTCATGTCTGTGAGCGGCACAGGTGTGGTCTTCCCCTGGTCAGGCCTTATTGAACTATGGGTGAGGATGCTAGGGAAGTATTTATGGTTTCTCAAGCCCCAGGAGAATGATTTTTCATCATTCCTCATTAAATAAATTGTTCTTCTGATGTTCTACTCTTGAATTCACTCAGCTCCCTTGGGGTGCAGAGCAAATGGCAGAACTGAAAGCCTGTGCTTATTCTGTTTCCAGGAAGGCAGCTTTGGAGCCAGACGGACCCATACCACACCACCCCCACCTCCCCCCAACCCAAACACACACACACACACACACACACACACACACACACACCTCTTTCCTCACTTTCATCACTGTTGATCTGGCTTTGAGAAAAAGAGATTCCCCCTCAGGAATGTGTCTGTGCTCCAAAGACCTATCTCCCTGTAGCCACAGTACTTCGGGTCTCAAAGTAACACAGAAGAAAATGGAGATGCATCTCTCAGTGAATCCCTTGTGGAGATGGAGAAAGTTGTTTTAAGAGAGGGAGAGTCAACCCTATAAAACGATGGTCTGAAGACACGTAAAATACAGGCTGAACAATAAGTCTAGGGTTTAGTAATATGGAAAAAAATACAGCAGAGATTTTCAACTTTTTTCATCTCATGGCACACAAACTAATTACTAAAATTATGAGGCACACCAGAATTTTTGCTAATCTGAAAAAAATAGGCATAATTTTGATTCATTCACACCAGATGGCTGTTGTCATTTTTTATTTGACAATCTAAGGGAAAGGAGGTCAGTGCCCTAACTAAATAGTCAGGTATTGCATGTTTTAAAAATTCTGGCAGCACACCAGTTCAAAATCACTACAATAGAGCAATTTTGGTAGAGTGATGGGGAATAGTTTACTTATGGAATGCCTGGGAGTGACTTAGCAATGAGGAAATTGACCTTGTGAGTGTAGAAAACTATTGAGAACATTGGTTCTTGAAAAACACCTATACGTAATCTCAATGGTATAGTCCAGTGATGGCGAACCTTTTGAGCTCGGCGTGTCAGCATTTTGAAAAACCCTAACTTAACTCTGGTGCCGTGCCACATATAGAAATTTTTTGATATTTGCAACCATAGTAAAACAAAGATTTATATTTTTGATATTTATTTTATATATTTAAATGCCATTTAACCAAGAAAAATCAACCAAAAAAACGAGTTCGTGTGTCACCTCTGACACGCGTGTCATAGGTTCGCTGTCACTGGCTATAGTCCAATAGCCATTGAAAATATAAATATAAGTCTTCAAATACTATACAAGTAACTTCATCATTCTGTCTAGAAAAGTCTTAGAGTGCAACAACTCCATATGGCAAAATTCAAAATTATGTATGTTATGAATTTATATTTGTGGCTATAAACTGAACACACTTTATTTGAGAAATCATTTATTTTAATGGCAAAATTTTTGCATATCAGTAAAATCTGGTATATTTAAAATTGTGTATATAGCACATTTCTGTCAAAACCCTTATACATCTGTCGGTTGTTAAAACAAAGTAAAAATATGGTTGTATAAAAAAATCACAAAAAATATAAATTCCTGAAAAGATTTAAAATAGTTTAAAAATAATTTGCATTGACTCCTTTACATCTTCAATTAGTAAAAATTTGCAAACTACAATACATTCATGAAAATTCTGATGCAATCTTTACATACTCAATGAAAAATTGCTAAACACACTTCTTAATAAATTTGTAAATTCATTGACATAAAGTTTCTCAAAATATTAATTGGACAAGGTCTCGTCTCTTATACTGCAACACCCAGTAAAAGTATTTGCAATTTTTCAAATTTTGAATGAGTTGTTCTCTGATATGCTAAGAAAGGTCTTTATTCTATGGACAATTGTCCAGTGGCTAAGTTAAATTTTTCATGTTTAAAAATTTCTGTTTACTCTTTTCCTTTTAATTTCCTAACAAAATTTTAATAACTGAAATAATTTGCTTTATCATCTATCAAAAAAACAAATGCTTTCCTTTATTTTATATACAAGATTCCAAGCCATTTTATAGCTGACCGAAGGTACAAGCTCAGATCAGTGAAAAAAAAAGGTTTTAAAGTTTTGTTGGCTGTAGACCCATGTTCATCGCAGCATTATTCACAATAATCAAAAGTGAAAGGAACCCAAGTATCTTGACAGATGAACAGATAAACAAAACATGGTATATACATACAAAATAATTTTATACCGTCTTAAAAAGGAAGGAAATTCTGACACAACATAAAGCTAAGAGAAATAAGGCACTCACAAAAGGACAGATATTGTATGATTCCTCTTATGTGAAGTTCCTAGGGTAGTCAAATTCACAAAGACAGAAAGAATGGTGGTGGCCGGGGCTTGGGCGAGAGTTAATAGGCAGTTAGTATTTAATGAGGACAGAGATTCAGTTGAAAAAGGTGAAGAGTTCTGAAGATGGAAGGTAGTGATGGTGTTACAACAATGTGAATGCACTTAATGCCACAAACTGTACACTAAAAAATTGCTTAAATGGTAATTCTTACATTATAATTTTAAATATATATACATTTTTACCACAATAAAAAAAAAAAAAAGCAAGTTAAAAGAACTTCTGCCCTGGCCGGGTGGTTCAGTCAGTTGGAGGATTGTCCCATACACCAAAACAGTTGTAGGTTCAATTCCCAGTCAAGACACATACCCAGGTTGCTGGTTGGTTCATGGGTTGGGGCACATATGGGAGGCAATCAATCGGTGCTTCTCATTTACATTGGTGCTTCTCTCTCTTTCTCTCCCTTTCTTTCTCTCTCTCATCAATAAAAACATATACTCAGGTGAGGATTAAAAAATAATTCTTCTGGATATTAGTCATCTGATTTAAATTTTAATAAAAAATTTAAAATTTCATTTAATTTATTAGGGTAACATCTATAATAATAAAAGCATAATATGCTAATTAGACCAGACAGCTGAATTACCTTCTGGATGTCCTTCTAAAAAACCTTCTGGATGAAGCTATGGTGGCAGGACTGAGGCAGAGGTGGTTAGGAGCGATCAGGCAGGCAGGCAAGCAGTTAGGGGCGATTAGGCAGGCAAGAGAGCAGTTAGGGGCAATTAGGCAAGCAGTCCAGTGGTTAGGGGCAATCAGGCAGGCAGGAGAGCAGTTAGGGGAGATCAGGCAGGCATGCGAGTGGTTAGGGGTGATCAGCCAGGCAGGTGAGTGGTTAGGGGTGATCAGGCAGGCAGGTGAGTGGTTAGGGGTGATCAGGCAGGCAGGCAGGTGAGTGATTAGGAGCCAGTGGTCCAGGATTATGAGAGGGATGTCCGGCTGCCAGATCAGGCCTAAACTGGCAGCCAGACATCCCTGAAGGGTTCCAGATTGCAAGAGGGTGCAGGCCAGGCTGAGGGACACCCTCTTCCCCCCAACCCCCATTCACGAATTTCATGCACTGAGCCTCTAGTTAGTTAACAAAATTATATAGGTTTCAAGTGTACAATTATATAATGCACTAGTAGCCCGGTGCACAAAATTCGTGCATATTAAAAGGGAATTAATTAGCGGAGATATTTTAATATTGCTATTTGCCCTTTCTCTATAATAGAAGTGTGAGAGATGAAAGGAAATTAGTAAAATGTATATGAAAATGATACATAAATTTATTAATAAATGAACAGTAACAAAAGGATATAACAACAGAGGCATGATATAAAAATGACAAAAACATGATATGAAAAAACAAAAACATGATATGAAAACAAAAACATGATATAAAAACAACAGTGATGCAAACAATGACTGATAAAGTGATTAAACTTATTCTAATATTCTAATATCTCCCTGTACACCACATTAAGAGTGAAAACACTTTCAAAGTGCTTGACTAATTTCCCTTGTGATGAAGTATTTAGAACTTTAACTGTAAACGTCACAACCTCTCCCTCTGCAGACCCTGTTAATACTTCAGCTTCGATAATGTTAGGTCATAATCTTTTGATAATAAATCTGGTACCATTACAAAGACCCCATTTACTATTGAGATTTCTCAATAGTATGATGATTGCACCCACTTTCAATTTTAATTTATGACATGGTATTCCCGAAGGAGTAATACTATTAAGAAATTTGATGGGAAAATTTTCCTTTTCAGCATCATCTGTGGAATCAATGGAATCATCACTCTCCATCGAGTATATCCAAAATTTCTTTATATTTTTAAAAATATATTTTATTGATTTTTCACAGAGAGGAAGGGAGAGAGATAGAGAGTTAGAAACATCGATGAGAGAGAAACATCGATCAGCTGCCTCTTGCACATCCCCCACCGGGGATGTGCCCGCAACCCAGGTACATGCCCTTGACCGGAATCGAACCCAGGACCTCTCAGTCCGCAGGCTGATGCTCTATCCACTGAGCCAAACCAGTTTTGGCCAAAATTTCTTCACTTAATTTTTGAACATGCTCATTTTTTGGACAAAGAATTGCACATTTACATATATTTTTAATATTATCTATAGATATAGTATTCCAAAGATAGCTTCAATAATAGATCCATTACAAATCATTTCATAGGGGATTTCAATAATATCCATTCCTAAATGAAAACTGATATCAAGTTTGCCATCTCCAAGTTTTACTAACCATCCACTATAAGCAGAATCCTCTGATCTCATATTTGTTGTAAGAGACAACTTTCTGAAACATCCCCAAACATTGCAGTACTTTAAACCCGTTTGTACTATGGCTGATCCCATAGCATGTGGTACAATACTGAGACATTGTTGAAAATCCCCTCCAAGAAGGAGAACTTTCCCACCAAATACAACCTTCAGACTCATAATTTCTCTTAGTAATCTGTCTATGGCGTTTATAGCATGACTGGATGCCATGGTGCATTCATCAATAATGAGAAGTTGGGCCTTTTTAATAGTTTTAGCAACTTCACTCTTTATATTGAGCCTAGAAACTGAAGTTTCATTTAATGGAATTCATCATTTATATTGGGAAAGAAAGGTTCTTCCACCAAGAAGTAAATCTGCAGCAATTCCTGTAGATGCTGTGGGTAAAACAGTACCACCATGACCTCTAATAGAATGTATTAAAACTTTATACAGATATGCAGGTGAATAGGATTCCTAGCTGGCAGGCCCCTGACAGCAAGCTGGCCACCTGTGGATTCCGTGAGGAATGGGGCTCCCTCCTCCCTCCTGTCAGGGTCCGCGGTGCAGGTGAATGGGGTTCCTGGCTGGCAGGCCATTGACAGCAAGCTATCCAACAGCAGATTCTGTGAGGAATGGGGTTGCCTCCTCCCTACTGTCAGAGTCTGGTTTGAAGGCTGGCCACGAGCCCTGTTCGACCAGACCCAGAGTTCTACCATGCTGTGGCCTCTGCCTCAGCAACCCAGGACTGACTGCTCCTGGGCACTCCTGGTGCTCTGAAGGTGGGTTCTTCCCTCAGGCCTCACAGGAAACAGCTCAGGGAGGGCACAGTCCTTGGCAAGGCAACCCAGGACTCAGTATTTCCACGCTCTGCTCCAAGGGCGGGTTCCTGCCTGAAACCTCACCCTGGGGGCAAGTTCTTGCCTGAAACCTCATCCTCCGGGAAACAGCTGGCGGAGGGCACAGCCATTTGCAAGACGACCCCTGCAGGACTGACTTCCTTCCGGTTGGTCGAGCTTTGGGACGTGATGTTACATCCAGGGTTTTTATATAAGTAGATGTCTACATATTGCATTGTGTGTTTACCATCCAAAGTCAAATCTTCCATAACCATATATTTAACCTCCTTTCCTACCTTTCCCCCACCCTTTCCTTCTGGGGACCTCCATACTATTATCTGTGTCTATGAGCACTTTTTCTTGATGGTTTATTTGCTGCTTTCAGTTTTATATCTTATATATGGATGAATTCATATGGTTCTTGATTTTTTCTGTCTGATTTATTTTGCTTACTATGCTCTTACCAAGATCCATTCATATTGTCACAAATGTCAGTATTTTTCTCTTCTTATGGCTGAGTAGTTGCTGTTGTACATATGTACCCCTGCTTCTTTATCCAATCATTTATTGAAGGACACTTTGGTTGTTTCCATGTCTTGGCCACTGTGAATAATGAAGTAATGAACATAGGGGTGCATATATCTTTGAGAATAAATGTTTTTAAAATTTTGGTGCAGATATCCAGAATAGAGGTTGCTGGGCCATATGGTAACTAGATCCTTTTTTGAGAAAACTCCATACTGTTTTCTGTAGTCACTGTATCAGTTTATATTCCCACCACCAGTGTGTAAGGGTTCCTTTTTCTCCACAACCTCTCCAACAGTTATTACCTGTGTTGTTGATAATAGCCATTCTAATGTGTGAAGAGGCATTTAATGTAGTTTTGATTTACATTTTCCTCAGAGTGAAGTTGTGCATCTTTTCATATATCTGTTGGTCATTTATATGTCATCTTGGGAGCAGTGTCTCTTCAGACCTTCTGGTCATTTTTCAATTGGATTGTTTTATTTGTTGTTGAGGTGCATGAGTTCTATACATATTTGGATATTAATCCTTTATCAGCTTTTGCTGCATCCCAAAAGTTTTGATATGTTGTGTTGTCACATCCATTTGTCTATTATCTCTTTTGAAATCTTTTATTTCTTCTTTGACCCAATCATTCTTTAGTAGCATATGGTTTAATCTCCTCATATTTGTGGTGTTTCCTGCTTTCCTTTTGCATTGATTTTCAATTTCCAAGCATTGTGGTGGGAAATATGAGTGTTGATTTAACTGTTAAGTTTGTTGAGGCTTCTTTTGTGTCCCAACATATGGTCCATCCTTGGGAACATTCCATGTGCACTTGAGAAGAATGCATAATCTGGTGTCCTAGGATGAAAGGCCCTGTAAATGTTGATTATGTCCAGTTGATCTAATGTGTTATTTAAGGTCAGTATTTCCTTATTTTCTATTTGAATAATCTACACTAATAAAAGACTAACATACAAATTGACCATACCTCCACTATGCCTTAAGCCACGCCCACCAGCCAATCAGAGTGAGTATATGCAAATTAACCCAACCAAGATGGTGGCCGGCAGCCACGGAGCTGGAGCAAGCAGGAGGCTTGGTTGCCCCAATGATGGAGGAAGCCAACTTCCCGCCTGCCGCGGCCGGCTCTGAGCTCCTCTCAAGGCTACAAAGTTTCAATTATAGAAAGTAAATAAATCCCAGAATAAAAAAAAAAGAAAAAAAGGAGAGGCTGGGAGCTTCTGTTGCCAGTGGGGCTTGGCCAGACTGAAAACGGCCCTCAGCCCCTCACCCAGACTGGCCAGGCACCCCAGTGGGGACCCCTCCACCCTAAAGGGGGTGTGGCCAGCCTGCAAACAGCCATCAGCCCCTCACCCAGGCTGGCCAGGCACCCCAGCAGGACCCCCACCCTGATCCAGGACACCCTTCAGGGCAAACCAGCCGGCCCCCACCAGTGCACCAGGCCTCTATCCTATATAATAAAAGAGTAATATGCAAACTGACCCTAACAACAGAACAACTGGGAATGACTAGTCACTATGACACACACTGACCACCAGGGGGCAGACGCTCAATGCAGGAGCTGCCCCCTGGTGGTCAGTGCGCTCCCACAGGGGGAGCTGTGCTCAGCCACAAGCCAGGCTGATGCCTGCCAGTACAGCGGTGGTGGTGGGAGCCTCTCCCACCTCCTCAGCAGCGCTAAGGATGTCTGACTGCAGCTTAGGCCTGCTCTCCGCTGGCAAGTGGACATCCCCCAAGGGCTCCTGGGCTGCCAGAGGGATGTCTGATTGCCAGCCTAGGCCCAATCCCTCGGGGAATGGGTGTAAGCCAGCAGGTATTCATCCCATGAGGGGTCCCAGACTGCGAGAGGGCACAGGCCGGGCTGAGGGACCCCGCTCCCCCCAAGTGCAAAAATTTTTGTGCACCAGGCCTCTATCTAAAATTGTCAATGGGGTATAATTGCAGGTTCATTTTTTGTCAGTTTCTCCCATTAGATCTGTTAGTAGTTGCTTTATAGATTTTGGTGATCCCTGATTGGGTGCATATATATTAGTGTTATGTCTTCTTTTTTTTAAAATATATTTTATTGATTTTTTTACAGAGAGGAAGGGAGAGGGATAGAGAGTTAGAAACATCGATCAGCTGCCTTCTGCACACCCCCTAATGGGGATGTGCCCACAACCAAGGTACATGCCCTTGACTGGAATCGAACCTGGGACCCTTCAATCTATAGGCCGACGCTCTATCCACTGAGCCAAACCAGTTAGGGCTGTTATGTCTTCTTGATGTATTGTCCCCTTGATCATTACAAAGTGTCCACCTTTGTCTCTTGTTACCTTTTTCTTTTAAATCTATTTTGTCAGATTTAAGTCTGGCTACACCCACTTTTCTCTGGATGCCATTTGCTTGGAAAATCATTATTCCCCCTTTCACTTTGGGTCTATATTTGTCATTGCAGCTGAGATGTGTCTTAAAAGCAGCGTGTGTGTGTGTTTAAATTTAATGTGCTACTCTGTACCTTCTTTTTATTGGTGAATTCAATCCACTTACATTTATGGTAATTATTGATGTATAAAGATTTTTCATAGCTATTTTATCTGTTGTTTTCTGGTAATTCTGTGGCTCCATTGGTTGTTTTCCTTTGTGTTTCTGTCTGCTGGTTGTGTTTGATGGTATTCCATATTTTTTTCCTCTGTTTCCTCTCTTTTTGAAGTTACGTGTCTTCAGTTTTGGTCTGTGTCTGTGTGTGTTTAGCACTAGGTTTATGTAAAAAAATAATGTTCCATAAATACGGTAGTCTTTTTCTTTTGAGTGCATTTAATCTCCATTTCCCTTATAAATTCAGACCTTTACTCTCTCCCCTTTTGTTTTTATTGTTACAAATTATCCCTATTTATGCTTTAAGTTTATTTCCCAATTGCAGTAGCTAATTTTCTTCTTTTAAAAAATATTTTACCTCCTTTAACCTTTATGCTATACTTAAGCATGTAATACCCTATTCTGAATAAAGTATGCAATTTCCTGCTTCTGTCTGCTAGTTATCTAACTCACAGTTTTGTACCTTTTGATTTTTTTTGTTTCAGATAGAATAACACTAGTGTCCTGGCGCATGAATTCATGCACATTGAAAGGAAATTAATTAGAAGAAATATTTTAATATCACTATTCTCCCTTTCTCTATAACACAAATGTCAACCAAATTCCCAATCGACAATGACAGGTCAAAACACATGTGTTCAATTGGCGCAAGCAAGAGCTTTATATGTATTGCCCATGTGTGAGTCAACTTAGCCTTTTATATATACAGAATAAACTTGCTTAACTAGACCTGCTTTCTGATTTAGCTAAACTTTTTCCAGCCCAGTGAAGCACCCCAACTTCTCTTTCAGGTAATTGTAACACAGCAGTAAATATCAACATGAAGCAGATTATTATTGTAGATCATGCAGGGAGAACAAGGGGTAAAATATTTAACTGAACTGCAGCAGTGTTTGACTATATTCTGCGCAGTGAGAAAACCTAAAGTTATTTTCAAGTTCAACCATCTCTTACTTATTTTCAGTTGGGTCAAGTTTCTAAATGTTCTAAATCTCCATTTTCTGGTTAATGAAAAGAAAATATGATTCTACCGAGTCTCCTATCTACCTATTCCAGGATCAAATGAGATGAGGCATGTGAAAACACTTCACAGACATTTGGTTAAAGTGTAAAGTGTTTGCACCTGGCTATAAAGCAAGTCAGGTTCCTGGGCTGAAGAAACTCCAAGGAGGCTAGTCACTAGGGAGAGGAAGCCTGGCATTGCTACATGACATCACACCTGGCACCCACAGTGACCCTTTCCAGGCTGGGCTGTGGGCCACATTTTGCACCATGGGGTCTTGGAAGCATTGGCTGTGATGTGGTGGGATGCTGCTCCGGGGTGGTGGCAGGGCCTGTGTCCCAGTTGGGGGAAGCCAAGTGTTGGTTTATTGGCACCAGGTCTATGGTGCAGTTTATTTTTAAATGGCCAGCATGCATCATGGCAGCTCCTGCATTGAACATCGGCCCGCTGGTGGTCAGTGCACATCATAGCTACTGGTCGGACAGACAGATATTTAGTCATATATATATATTCATTCTTTATTATTTCCTAAAATGCAGGTCTGGTGGTAAATTCCCTCAGCTTCTGTATGTCTAAGTCTTTCTCTTTCATATGTAAATGATAATTTTGGTGGATATGTTATTCTTGGCTGGTAATTTCTGCCTTCCAGTAGTTTGAATATTTGATTCCACTCCCTCCTAGCTTATAGCGTTTCTGCTGAGAACACCTAAGATAATCTAATGGGATTTCCTTTATAAATTACTGTCTTCTTTTCCCTGGCTTTGAGAATTCTTTGTCATTAATTTTTGAGAGTTTTATATAATGTGCCTTGGAGAAGGCCTTTTTAATTTGAGATAATTAGGTGTTCTGTTTGCTTCTTGGATTTGAGAATCCAGTTATTTCCAACTGTTTGGGAAATTCTCATGAACTATTTGTTTGAATAGGCTATTTCCTTCTTTTCCTTCTGTTATGCCTATTATTCTTATACTAGAGGCCCGGTGCACGGATTCATGCACCAGCGGGGTCCCTCAGCGTGGCCTGTGGGGATCAGACTGAAACCAGCAGTCCAATGCCGCCTGCTGCGCCTCTCGCTGCCGCTCGGTAGGCTTGCTGCTGCTCTGCTGTGGTCTCCAGGCTGTGGCAGCCAGCTGTGAGACCTGCATCTGGCACCCATCAGTCAGTTGGGTGGCTCTCCTGCTGTGGGAGCACAGTGACCACCAGGGGGCAGCTCCTGTGTTGAGCATCTGCCCCCTGGTGGTCAGTGCACATCATAGCAACCAGTTGTTGGGTCACTTAGGCTTTTATATATAGAGATTACTCCTTCTGATGAAGTCAGATAGTTCTCAGTTATTACATTTTTTTTTTTTTACTCTCAAGTCTCTTCTTCCATCAGCATCATTTCTAGATTTCTGTCTTCAATATCACTATTTCTTCCATCTGGCTAGCTCTGTTTCCTAAGCTCACTAGTTCATTTTCATCTCTTTTATTGAGTTCTTCATCTCCAGGATTTAGTTGATTCTTTTTTAAAGTTTCAATCTCTTTGGTAAAGTACTCCTTTTGTTCATTGATTTTATTTCTGAGCTCATTAAACTTCCTGTGTTTTCTTGTATCTTGTTGAGTTTTTTAGAACTTCAGTTTTGAATTCTCTGTTATTTGAATTACATATCCCCTTTTCTTTATTTTCTAGAGATTTTCATTTTCTTTCTAAGCTGCCTTGTTACTTTGGTTATTCCCAGTATTTGATGAATTCTCTCTGCCTAAGCATGGGGATAAAATGTTTTAATTTTTTTTTTTTTTTTGAATGGCACTTCTCTAATTAGTAGGTTGATAATCTTTCTTGTTTGCCAGTAGGTGGTGCTGAAGTATAAATTTTTAAGTTTCTCTTGCATTGCTGTCTTCTCTGGATCCCTGCTCCTGTACAGAGGTAGAAAATGCTGAGTTCCCTGGGGAGGTGGGCATCTCCTCTGTGACCAGGTTACTAGGTCTCAGGGCACCACCCCTGTGGGGGAATGTGATAGACTATGGGGTTCTGATCCCATGAAATCCCAGTGCTGTCCCCTGCAGCCAGATGCTGCCGGCAGTGCTGCACTGCTGGAGTCATCTGAGGTGCCTCCACTAGGCTCAGCCATAATGGGTGAGGGGTGAGCTGAGATAGGCTGGCTGGTGCAATCGTGGCTTTTTCTCCTCCCAGTAATGCCAACTGCCTGAACTCAGCCCCCTTACCTCTGTATCTCCACCACTGTCTCTAGATTTAGCCCAAGCATGCACCTTCCCCTTGGGGGAAAATGCTTCTGCCTCTCCAGTTCTCAGGGTTGCATAAAGTGTGCTCTGTAGCCCAACACTCACTGCTACAGCTTCTTCTGGGGCCCACTGCTAGCTCTGGGAGTGTGAGGGGAGGCATCCAGGCTCTGTGGCTGTTCTTCTGCCTAGCAGTGGCAGCTGCCAGACAACCGCATTGGCACATCTGCACTCTGTCTCTGCCCACTGGGTTCAGACAAAGTATGTGCTGACCACTCAGGCAGAGATGCTCCACCTCTCTGTTCTTCAGGGCTTCAGAGTGCAGGCTGCAACCTGATTTCTTCCCTCTCCCAAGACCTGCAGTGGGCACTGGGCTGCATCTGTGGCACCTGGCTCTGCTCTTTACCCTTCCCTCCTCCTCTTTGCTCCAATTTTCCCATCACCAGATGTTTCCATGTGCAGATCTCTCAGATGTCTGTGTATTGAGCAGGGAATCCTGTGCTGAATTATAATTGTTCAAACTGTTGTAACTCCAGGGACAGAGACCAGGGGAGCCTCTCACACCACCATGCTTCTAATGTCAAAATTAATCAATTATTTGACCGCTACTAGAAATCTTATCAAATTTATTATTTCCTAAAAAAAAAAATTCCTCTTAATTGTGTCCACGTTGTCACTGAAAAATTTTTATAAAACACCTTTTTCATTTTGCTCTGTTGCAGAAAATTGTAAATGCCATCAATTACAACATTCTTTCTTTTATATTCTAGGCACAATACTACTTTCTGCATCTCCATTCAATTCTTCACTAGTGTGCATTCATTTGAAATTCAAAATCTTGCCCATACTTATTTTTAAAACTAAAAAATTTTTAATTTTATTGTAACTTGAAAATATTCCATTTAATTAGCAATTACAATGTGCATAGTATCACTGTAACTTGTGCTTTATATTCATATAAAGATAATATGTTTCATTGGTACATTAAAAACGTGTCTATTACATGGACAATTTAAAGCAAGCACTATTTTATCTTCTCTCTAGTTCTATGGGGCATCCTTGAAAAGGAGAAACCTAATTTGTGGGAGCCATACTGTCTATGCTGTTTTTATTAACTAAAGAGAGGTGTATTCAATATTTGAGAGATTTTTGGTTTGTATTCAATGCTTCCTCTGTACCAGGAAGTATAGGCCCTAGGGAATAAAAGATAAATGAGACTCAATAGTTTTTCTCCAAATACTAGATATCTAGTTATACAAGGACAAAAATAAAATGCCCTCTCAGGGATCAAGGATATCATAACTTCAGGTCACAGGACTTTTAAGTTAAATGACACGAGGATCAGCCTTAATATTGTTAAATATCTAAAACTTATTTTTCCTTTATGCACCCACCACATATTGACCCCACAGGGAGCATTGCTATCTGTCAATCATTACTCAATGCATTTGTGTCAACTCGGAATCAAGTCAGGCTCAGAGATATTAAGAACTTGCCCCATGTCACAAAGCTGATAAGTAGAGCAGACAGGATTAAGACCCTAATGTTATGTCTCTCTAAAATTGTCTGAGCTGATTACGTGACTGGAGGAAGTGGACAACTCTATTGGGATATCCAGGAGCAGGGGCTTTGCCCTAAATTACCGCATGCTGACTCTGTGCTCTTTGCCTGTGACTTCAGCCATCCATCCTTCCTATATAGTTGATGCAGCAGGCACCCCTCACTGCTCTTTGCTGTGGTCTACCAGAAAGCCCCAAAGGGAAGAGCACAATGAGTAAGTGATCTCTTCCTAGAGCATCATGGGAAGTGAAATAACTTAGGGTTGGCAGAGGCAGAACACTGGCCAGGTGCCCCAGGTCAGAAGTCAGACTGAGGATTTTAACTTGGCTTTATTCCTTTCTGCCTCATGACCTATACAGATTACATAAAAATGCCATGCTGCTTTTCTAATCTACCTATAAAATAATAAAAAGTGTGCACATAGACTTTGAGGGAAATTGTGCAGATGAAATGAAACAAGTTACATGGTACACAGAACTCAACGCCTGGCACTTAGGATCAAACACGTGGCTCTCCCATCTTCCTCCCCGTGGGTAGAAGAGACCACTCCACTGACCGTCAGGGAGGAGGTCTCCAGAAACAAACTATCAAAACAGCAATTTCTTTAATGAGAAGCAAGATGATTCAGAACCAAATAATCCTCTTGTGTCTTTCATTTCAGGCTCGCCTGTACCAGGCCAGGTGGAAATTCCCTTGAGGTGTCAGTCTATCTCTGGGCCTGTGCTTAGTGTTTCATCCCTGTTCCTCTGTCTTTATTTGTCCTCATTGGGAGAAGCAAAGATAATAGAGCCCAGACCTTCAGAAATTCCACTGTGATGTCCCAGCATCTCAGAAACTGTTGTGGCAAAGAGGTAAGAGGGGGGCAAAACTTTTACTCACATGCTCTCCTGACACATAGGCAGGGATGCACACGAGGAAAAGTCGACCAAAATCAAGTTAAAGTCCCCGGCTCTGGACAGGGCTCTTCCAAGCCTCACTAGACCTCATGTTCTCTTACTTCTATCTTTATGTCTACTGTCCTTCACTGCCTCTCAGTTCTGGGTCTTCCCCTCATAATCCTCTCTCCACTCACTTGAACTTGCCCTTCCCCAATTTTTTCTCCAACGGGACATTTCTACATCCATAGAGCATCTTCCTGCGCCTAACACGGAGCTAGGTGCTACCCATAAAGAGGCAGCTATAATGTGTTGCTCTCCTGGGAGGATTGAAATTCTAGTACATACAATAAATCAATGAAACGGCTCGCCCCATGTGTAGTTTAGTCTACCAAGGTCCAGAGAATGTCCAAAGAGAGAGTGGTTAGTGCTGCCTGGGGCTGCCAATACAGATTTCAGGACAGTGTGGAAGGAGGAATAGGACTCCTCCATGTGAAGAAGGGAGGAGGTGGACCCAGGGTGAGAGGGGCTGGTAAATGCAAAGATGCAAAGATGCAAAGCTATGAAACTGCCCAGAATGTTCCCAGAATTAAAAGATGTTGAGTATCTAATGTCAAAGCATCACTTTGGATAAAATGTGGATAAAAATGTGACTCACATGAATACATAGAGAGCATATGCCAAAGACTTATTAATGAGAAATGAGGTGAAGCTAGTTTGCGGAGCATTTGAAGAACAGAAATGTATATAGGCAGGAAAGAAATGATGGAATTAGTTTTCTAAGTTAGATGCAAAAATATAGGAAAATAAAATCAAAGCTTTTGGGGTTATCTTTTCTACCAGATAGAGATTCCCATAGGGCAATAAACAATAACTTCTGGGTAATCCTTTTACCTGAAAAGAAATAATTTGCATGTATGTTGGACAGAAATCACTTGCACTTTATTAAATTCCTATGAGCATTAAGTTCAGAGTGTAGGTCCCAAGCAGACAAAGGAACATTCCACCAGAAAGTGAGAGAATTAGGCAGGCCATGGGACAACGCTTCACAGTGCCAGTCATCCTTTTGTCTCACTGAAAAGTTCTGGGAAATTTCCTCTTTAACGCAAAGGATGGATTAGAAGCCAGGAAGAGGGTGGCGAAACGGGAGATGAAGACGGAGCAATAGGACAGGGGCCAGATCATGGAGGGCAATGGTGTCTGGGCTCTCGACTGGAGGGATATGGAGTCACTGAGTAATTTTTAAGCTGCATACGATGCCGAGATTGAAACTATCCTGACATCCCCTGAAGAATGAGCCAAATGGGTGGCAATCTATTTGTAGCACAGATGAGAGGTTAGCAGGACCTGAATTAAAGCAGCATTGAGTGAACAAAGTGCCCAGTGGCAGCTTATTTTGCCATTTTGATACCAGAGTCTTCTTAAATAATCTTCATATACTCATCTGTTTTATGAAAAAGTGTTGTAACAACAGCCATCCTCATCCATTCCTGATTCCTTGTCCTACTTTAGTTTTCATTGATTTAATATGAAATTTGAGCACTTTTTCATGTTTTTATCTACTTGTATTTTCCTTTTTTTCTATTTGTTTTTTATTATTTTTAAGAGCTTTGTAAGTTACTGCACTTTTATATTTTCTCATAAGTTATAAGTTCTCCCTCCCTCAGATTTGAATTTGCCTTTTTATGTCATGTGGTATTATTGACAAATGAATGATTTATTGTATGTACTTTAAACTACTGATCTATTCCTTCGTAATTACTTTCAATGGTCTGCTTAGGAAGTTTTTACACTTCAGGAAGTCACATACATATATTATCTATAGTGTTCTGTCCTCAATTTTGCCAGTCACTTCTTTCTTACTATTTATTTATTTATTTTTTATATTTTATTGATTTTTTACAGACAGGAAGGGAGAGGGATAGAGAGTTAGAAACATCGATGAGAGAGAAACATCGATCAGCTGCCTTCTGCACAACCCCCACTGGGGATGTGCCCACAACCAAGGTACATGCCCTTGACTGGAATCGAACCTGGGACCCTTCAGTCCACAGGCCGACGCTCTATCCACTGAGCCAAACCGGTCAGGGCCTTACTATTTATTTTGAGGTGTTTAAAAAGTTACTGAGTTATCTAAACATTGTTAATTATATCATTTACCTTTTATGGGTTAATTTGTAGTATATATATATAAAATAAATTCTCATATTGGCTAGTATCTGTTTCTTGACTGTTCAATTTGTTCCATTTATCCCTCTATATACAGGTGTGGGCAAAAGTAGGTTTACATTAGTTTGTATGGAAAATAATACAATTTACAAATAATATAAGAATAAACTGCATGGTGATGAAAAAAAATAAAAGGAGGAAAAAAAAGAACTGTATTTCACATACAACCGTAAATCTACTTTTGCCAATCCCTGTATTTATGTCTATTCCCATTCTTAAAGTGCCTGTTTTTCATCATTAATCTTTTACAAATTTTCTTGTATGTACTTTAAACTACTGAGCTATTCCTTTGTAATTACTTTCACTAGTCTGCTTAGGAAGGAAGCTCTCATTCTCATTAAGTTCAACTGACAAGCCTTCATTATAAATGGTGTCTTTGTTCTTGATTAAAGGTTTTCTATAGGGAACTGCCTCTACTATGCCCTGAAAATCTCTTCTAACACATACTTATAGAGCACCTATTATGTACCAGGTACTGTGCTAAGTGCTTGGGATATGAATGAAAATGAAACAGAAAAGTCACAGTTCTCCCAACCTAAAGAAAGTTAAAGAACTACAACACAACCATGCAGGACACAAAATGGTCTGAATTGGTCTTGGGAATTTGAGTGTATTATGGTACACTGATCATTACAATGGCAGAGGGGTAAGTTGGGACAATAATAAAGTTACTATAATATTGAAAGAATTATCTATAAAATCTTTTCCCAATAACCTTCTCTGGGTCAATCTTGAGATGGAGAATGGTCTAGTTCAAGATACTGGCAAATGTCATAAGGGCAAAGAAAAAAGACAATTAGCTTTCTCTCTCTCCTCTCCCCCCAGAGCACACCCACTAGAATCTTTCAGTGTACTTTCCTAAGCTCCAAGGCCCTTGTTTTGCCTCTGTAACATGTTTCTTAAGCCCATTTCTTCTAAGGCTCACTTTTACTACCTCTAACTTTCTAAATAAACTTTGTCTTTAAAAAAAAAAGCATTAAAGCCCTAGCTGGTTTGGCTCAGTGGATACAGCATTGGCCTGTGGACTGAAGAGTCCCGGATTTGATTCCAGTCAAGGGCACATACACAGGTTGCGGAATCGATCCCCAGTATGGGGCGTGCAGGAGGCAGCTGATCAATGATTCTCTCATCATTGATGTTTCTATTTCTCTTTCTCTCTCCCTTCCTCTCTGAAATCAATAAAAATATATATTTTTAAAAAGCATTAAATTCTGCAACTCCCAGTGATCTTCCCATACTCTATATTTCCCTGGGACCCAAAGAGACCACAGCTACAAGGCAGAAAGGAGACATTCAGGAGGCTGATTGTTCTTTCACAGGAATTATAGAGGTGGACTAGCCAGTAGTCAGGGACAATGCAAAGAAGAAGCCTGAATAGTGTGGGGCATTAATTTTAAAAAGTAGCTGTTCCAGCCCAGCTGGTGTGGCTCAATGGTTGAGTGTCGACCTATGAACCAGGGGGTCATGGTTCCATTCCAGGTCAGGGCACATGCTCAGGTTGCAGGCTCAATCCTGTGTGTGGCGTGCAGAAGGCAGCCGATGGATGATTCTCTCTTATCATTGATGTTTCTATCTCTCTTTTCCTCTCTGAAATCAATAAAAATATATTTTTAAAAAAGAGCCACTGTTCCAGGTAGTGATGGAAGCAGGAAAGGGACGGTATTATTGAAGATATTTTCGTCAACTTAAGAAAATAAAACTCTCAAATAAAACATAAAACTTAATGAGTTTGAAATAGATGGCACATTCCTGCTTTTTTACTGTCTTAACATAATTCTTGCCTCTCTTTAGGCAATTCCCATAAATGTATATGGAAGCAGGAAATCAAACAGCTACTTCAAAATTCATTCTCCTGGGACTTTCAGAAGATGTGGACCTGCAGCCCCTCCTCTTTGGGTTGTTCCTTTACATGTACCTAGTCTGTGTTATAGGAAACCTGCTCATCATCCTGGCTATCAGCTCTGACTCCCACCTGCACACACCCATGTACTTCTTCCTCTCCAACCTGTCCTTCACTGACATCTGTTTCACAACCACCACCGTCCCGAAAATGCTGGTGAACATCCAGACACAGAGCAAAGACATCATGTATGAAGGCTGCCTCACCCAGATGTATTTCTTCATGCTTTTTGCTGGGCTAGATGATTTGCTACTCACAGTGATGGCCTATGACCGGTTTGTGGCCATCTGTCACCCCTTGCACTACACGGTCATCATGAACCCTCGCCTTTGTAGTATCCTGCTTCTGCTTTCTTGGTTAATCTGCCTGACCTATTCTTTGTTGCAAAGTCTGATGGTATTAAGGGTATCCTTTTGCAAAGAGACGGAAATCCCTCACTTTTTCTGTGAACTTGCTCAGATCCTCAAGCTTGCCTGCTCTGACACCCTTGCCAACAACATCCTACAATATTTTGTAACTAGCCTGCTGGGTGTTATTCCCCTGACTGGGATTCTTTTTTCTTATTCTAGAATTGTCTCCTCCATAATGGGCATTTCATCTATTAGGGGGAAGTACAAAGTCTTTTCCACCTGTGGGTCTCACCTCTCAGTTGTCTCCTTGTTTTATGGTGCTGGCCTTGGGGTCTATCTCACATCTGGAACAAACCAACCCTCCAGAAAGGGTTCAGTAGCCTCAGTGATGTACACGGTGGTCACCCCCATGCTGAACCCCTTCATCTACAGTCTGAGGAACAGAGACATAAAAGAGGCTCTGAGGAGACTTTTTAGCAGAGCATAATCTTGGTGAGATCATGCAAGTTAAGGACAACAGAGATCCAAAGTGCTGATAATTAGTATTCCTAAATATGTAGTCTGAAGACATAGAGAAGAAATATTACCATGACATACTAGAAGCTATTCCTGACCAAAGACGAACTTGAAGTAGCACACCCAAAGGCTCACCATCTACCAAAGAAAAAGAATGGCCATTTGCAACAGCATGGATGGAACTGGAGAGCATCATGCTAAGTGAAATAAGCCAGTCAATGAAAGAAAAATATCACACGATCTCACTCATTTATGGATAATTAAGACCATTATAAACTGATGAGCAAAAATAGATACAGAGGCAGAGCAACATCGAACAGACTGTCAAACTACAGCGGGAAGGCTCGGGAGGGTTGGGGGTTGGGGGGTGGGGTAAGAGATCAACCGAAGGACTTGTATGCATGTATATAAGCATAACCAATGGACACAAGACACTGGGGGGCATGGGAGGCTAGGGGAGGGTCAAGGAGAGAAAAAAAAGGAGACATATATAATACTCTTTATAATACTTTAAGCAATGAAAAAAAATAAAATAAAAAAGAATGGCCAACCAATTACTACACCTCTTGTGGAAATAAACTATTTCAAGAACACAGACTCCTGTCCTGATTAGTGTGGCTCGGTTGATAGGAGCATTGTCCCATGCACCAAAAGGTGGAGGGTTCAATTCCCAGTCAGGACACATACTCAGGTTCAATTCCCCACTCTGGGGCAACTAATTGATTTTGTAGGTTCAATTCCCCACTCTGGGGCAACTAATTGATCTCTCTCTCTCTCTCACTCCCCCCCCCCCATCTCTCTTTCTCTCTCCTTGCCTCTCTCTAAAATCAATAAAAAAAATAAAAAGAATGCAGATTCCTGCAAGCATCAAAGGAGGAGAAAGCAAGTCAAGGAATGCAGCAGGGGAGAAGAATGACAACAAATGTCTACACATTATTAACTCATCTTTACCCCTCTGTTATGTTCTAGCTAAAACAAATCACCATACTCACTGGGCCATGTTTTCCTTGGTTTGGAACAGTTATCTGAACTTTCTCATACTGACCTCTGTGACCTCATAAAATTTTACTTAGTGTATCTTGCCTGTGGTGGCCACTGACCTAAACTGAGGACTTTAATAAGAAACTTCTTTGTAGTGTCTACTGTAAAAGAGAAAATTCTGATTTTTGTTGATCCATGAGCCAGCAGATCTGAAATAAAGAGTCCAAAGCAATTCACTTTCTGCCTTCCTTGCCTGGATCATGCTTCACCAAATCTGCTCGTGCCTGGCATCCTCTCACACGTTAGGCTTCAAATCAAAACTGTCCACTCTCACACAGACAATAGGGTGGTGGAGGCCTGGGGTGGGGGATGGGGGCAGGGGAGGTTAAAAGGGGTCAATGGGAGCAAAAAGGGGATATATGTAGTACTTCCAACAATAAAGATTTAAAAACAACACACAAAAAAACTATCCACTCTTCAGAGGCCTACCCTGGTCACCATCCTCCTACTCATTCCAGTTTTCATAGCACTTATATATTGAGGGGCAGCATAGCATAGTGACTAAGAGGGCTCTGGGCTCAAATATTTTCATCATTCACTAACAAGTGGTATAATCTTGCTCAAGTTACTTCTTTCTGCCTCCATACCCTCACCCATAATAATAGGGATGACAATACATTTCCTAGAGTTCTGGCAGGAATTAAATGTTACACATAAGGGAGCTCAGAACAGTGTCTGACACAAGCACTCAGTAATTGTTAGCCATCATAAGATCCATGAAGACCACCAAGGAGGTCTATGTTGACCACACAAAGGTGCAGAGATTATAAACAGCCAGCCAGGGACTCTTCTCTGCCTTAAATTCTATTAACTACTATAGCTTGCACTACCGTGTGTGGGAGTCGGGGGGGGGGGGGGGGGGAAGCGGAGAGGGGACAGGGGGGCACACAGTGCATGAGAGGGATCCAGTATCAGCAGAACAGAGTTAGAAAAACTGGCTGGAGTTTATCAGGCCATGGGTTTAGATGGGATTGACTGAATACATCTCCAGAACTCTGACTTAAAGCACCAAGAAAGCCACAAAGACAAGCCTCAATCCTAAGAGCACCACATGCTGGTCAGAGACTGGACCTAGAGACTAAGGATAGACCAGGAAATGGCCCCAGACAAGGACTCCCTACAACAGGGAACTGGGAAAACAAAGCATCTTTTACACTGGTTCAGTTCCATTGGGAGAATCTCTTAAACTGAGCAAAAATTAAAAACTTAAAAAAATATTTGTCTTGGGTTGTCTTGATGCCTGTAGAACCCTCTTGGTGGTCACTGGATTCAGATTCCAATGTCTGAATCCTCACTTTACCATTTATTAGGACACTGACTATCTCCAAGCAGCCTCAGGTACGTCCCTCCTTCCTCCCTCCCTCTATTCTCATCCAAGGATATTTTCTCCTTTTTTCTTTTTTTGAGAAAGAGCAGAGGGAGACAGAGAGAGACATCAATGTGAGAGAGACATTGATTAGTTGTGTCCCCCCACCTCCCGATTAGCTGGTGATCAAGCCTGCAACTGAGGTACCTGCCCTTAACTGGAATCGAACTAGGACACTTCAGTCCACAGGCTGATGCTCTACCCACTGCGCCAAACCAGCTAGGATGCAGCCTCAGGTTCCTTATGTGTAAATAGTTGTTGGGGTGATTGCAGAAAATTATTATTGTCTAATATATAAAATCTCAAAAAGTAGTGAACATCGTATTTATGAACACAGCATTTATTTGTGATCCCATCTTATGCCAAAAAGAGGTAGACCTATTGGCAGGATGCTACAAAAAAGAATCACTTTATTCAGTGCAAGGTCTTACTACCAGCCATTCTACCAAGCACCTGGTCCTGGTGCCTTAGGCAGGTTAGATGAAGCCAAGAGCATAGGACCATACTAATGAGCCTAGAGCACTATCTGATTTGTCCTCCACCTTTCAATTAGTTCCTGGTAGGGAGTACTATTCTATCACTGTTTTTCAATTTGGGTATTGTTAACATTTGGGGCCAGATAATTCTTTGGGGGGGGGGGGGGGAAGGACAGTTGTCCTATGCATAGTAGAAAATTTAGCAGCATCCAAGGCCTTATACACTAAACGCCAGTGGCTTCCCCCACCCTCACGCCCCAGTCTTAACACTTAAAAATGTCTCCAGCCCTAACTGGTTTGGCTCAGTAGATAGAGCATTGGCCTGCGGACTGAAAGGTCCCAGGTTTGATTCCGGCCAAGGGCATGTAACTTGGTTGCGGGCACATCCCCGGTAGGAGGTGTACAGGAGGCAGCTGATCGATGTTTCTAACTCTCTATCCCTCTCCTTTCCTCTCTGTGAAAAATCAATAAAATATATTTTAAAAAAATGTCTCCAGACATTGCCAAATGCCCCTAAGGGCAAAACCACTGCTGGATGAGAACCACTGATCTACCATAACTCTGAAGACTCAAGGAAAGGAAAGTGCAGGAAAAATAAAGTGAGGGGAAGACCTTGGTCTTCCTAAGGACCAGAATAGAATGGAACTAAGATACCAGTCTCTAGTCAAGAGAGTCCTTATGGAGAAGGCCTTCGGTCTAAAAAAGAAGCACCAATGCCATTGGTTGAATAAACAGATGAACACACTTTAGTGCCTCCAAACTTCAGAGGGCAAGAACCTTGCCTGTTCACTGGCTGCTTGAGGAATGATAGGACTCAAAGGGATATGAGGAGACTTTGGGGGTTCACCAACTTGACTGTGGTGATGGCTTCACAAGTGTACACAGAGGTCAAAGCTAATCAGGCCACATACTTTAAGAATGCAACTTATCAGTATAATAAAAAAGGCCTTTTTCCTTACTGTAGCCTTCCACAATTTATGAGAAGCACCTGGTAATCAAACCTCAAGATTATTAGCTCCTCTGATTCAAACAGCCCCTCTGTTCAAACTGAGGGACAAGATAAGTTACTTTCAAGGCTATCGTCTTGCATATACCGCCTGCTGTTTTTCCAACTCAGGGATAATTAGTAGAAAGTGCCCTTCTTCGTTCCCCTTCAAACAAGCCTCTTCATAACTTCTGTTCTAAGCATGTTTTACAGTTGTGGGGAAAAGACCAGTAAGAAACCTCCTTAGGACATCGGCCCTGCCCCGACTGTCTCCTGAAGAACAAACTACAACCCTCCGCCCTCCTGCCTCCCCTCCCCTCCGGATGTTTGCTCAATTTCAGCCCTCAAATCCTCCTCTCCCCCTTGTTGCTTAGCAATAACCAGGGCTTAAAAGGGGTAGCCGCTTTTTTGTTTCTTGCCCTTGTATTGATTGGCAATGCACCCTTTTCCCTTCCCTTCGGGAAAGTAAAATAAACCTCTTTGCATCTCTTCTTTTAGTTGTGAATTCTTTCACAGGCCGCATCACTGGCCAAACCCCTAACATTTATTATATGTCCATTTTAACTATATAAAGCTATTCCCTCTACACTGGCCACCTGCCATCCAAACAGTGGCCTTGTGGTGCCGGCAAAAACAGCTACCACTTATTCACTTTCCTGTGCCTACGCCCCTTCTGGATAACTCTGAATACCGTTCCACTCTGGGGTTATCCATGAGACTGCACTGAGCATCAGGGTACAAGGCAAACATGACACAAGCAGGAACCTGACAAACATGTAAACAGTGGCGCCTGAGCTGTCCTGGATCTTCCAGCAACATGCATACAGGCCCCACCTAGATAGGTGCAGGATCGACCTCAGTGAAGAGCAAGTAACCCCCAAGCCAAAGTGGCACTTGATTAAGCCCAGCTAAGCACAACCCAAATTGTCAGCCAACACAACTGTTAACTAAAGAAAGTGAGCTATATTAAAGCACTGTGCTTTGGGCAGTTCACTGTGCAGCAAATATAAACAGACCCCTTTATTCCCTTCTACTATGGGGTGCAGGTCACTTCTCAACTGAAAATCTCAATTGTCAATGGATTTCCATCAACTTTTAATTAACATTTACATTGAGAGTGGTATATAGTGTTAATGTATGTTTCTGTGTGTGTGTGTGTTATAATCTGTCTCATTTTACCTCTCCAGCTTTATCTCCTACTTCAAAGATTGTCCTTTTCCATGTCAGAGAACGTGATGTGTTTTTGCCGTGCCTTAGGCTCGGGATTGGCATACTCATTCAACACAATACACAAGCCATCCACACTTGGCTTGCACCACCTCCTCCCTGTGGCTTTCCCTGACCACTCCACAGGCAGCACCCGCTCATGGGGACTTCCTGGATGGACTATCTTATTTATTGTTTATGTCTGTCTCACCTTGACCATTATTCCTTTAAGGACAATAGTATGTCTTATTGTCTTTCTTCCCAAAGCCTAATTAGGTGTTAGACACTTAACTAATAATTCACTGGTTCTCCAGAGGGAACAATCGTGAGTGAATTGGTGTTACCCAAACATTACACAAGGCAGAGCTGCTTACTACTGAGAAGCCCCAAGAATTAGAAGCCATAATGAGGCAACACTAGGTAAGAGTATAATTAGAAGTCCCCTCCAGAGAGACTGAGCAAGATTATGATGTCTGTCCCAAGAACTAGCAGGCAGTGCAATGAGATTCAAGAGCTCTGGGACACAGGTGGAGATGGGAATTGTGTTTCCTCCTGTACTAATTAATGTGATAGAGAGACTGGGCACAGAGGGAGTAATTACACTGGATTCCAAGGCTCCTAATTAAAGAAATAGCCCCATTTTACTCAATGCTGAGAGAAGTGCTCTATTCCCCTTAGGCCTGGCATCTAGGGTATACACATTTACTTTTTCCAAACTAGGCAAGAGCCGGGCAATGATTGCTATTTCTTCACTAATGAGTATGGGAAACTATTGAGCAAGGCCTATGCAACATTCAGCACCTTCATTCAAGGATGAGAAAGTGCCCCCACCACTCACCCAAAGATCACACACAAGCATTCCAAGGGAAAAGGCTGGGTGCAGAGATTTCAGAAAGGCAGGTGTAAGATATTAATGCTTAAATGTATTCATGTGACCTGTGACCATGTGCCCCCTGCATCAGGAACGATGAGCCCAACTGATTCATCAGTTGATACAGACATGAAAGGCAGAGCAGTCAAGAAGGGAAGCGGGGTCTGAACAGAGTAAGCACTCTGACAAAGGGTCCCAGTTTCTAGCTGATAAGCTGACTCTTCCCGCCTGTCTGTCACAGATGAATGATCATCTTATTGTGGTGTGTGGAAGACTGTAGTTAATCTATGTAAAAAAAAAAATATTCAAATCTGACATCCTATGTGAGGTGGGGAGGATAGTTTTTCAAAATTGTGAAAAACATTAAGTCAAAACAATTGTCAAGGGTCTGAGTCTGGAACTTGTCTTTAGGAAGCATTTTTATTTACTTAGATTCCCAAGGAGTAATTGGGTAGGCTAGAAAAAAATCAGCTTTTATTCTGAATTCAGGAACATAGCAGTAGGCTAGTTAAAGACATAACAGAGCTTGTGTTGCTTACACTAAAGGGTGAAAAGATTTGTCTAAGCTCCTGTATAATGGGAATACAGTTGAAAAAAAAAAAATGCTAGTCGTAGCCTCTATTTAAGGAGTCTATAGAAGAACCCCCCAAAAAACAGGGGAGACAAAAATAAGGACACTAGAGAAAGCTTTAATCTCTGACACAGTAGCTACAGCAACCAGTAAACAGACTAACATTTAGCAAGAAAAAGCACACTAAAGGCCTGCTACTTGCTGTTCCTTTTACCTAACACATCATGTCAAGCTTTCAACAAAAAACTGCAAGGCATGTTAAAAAGTGAGAAAAAAAGTAAGTCTAAAATGAGAAGGCAAGCATCAGAACCAGACTTGGATATGGCAGAGATTTTGGAATTATGAGATGGGGAATTTAAAATAACTATAGTCAATATGTTAAGGGTTCTAATAGAAAAAGTGAACGTGTAAAAACAAATGGGTAACGTAAGCAAAGAGAAACTCAAAGAATCAAAAGGGAATGTTAGAAATAAAAAATGTCCAAATGAAAATACAAGGAAAGAAGAGAATGAACAGTATATCTGAGAACTGTGGGGGCAATTACAAAAGGTGTAACATGTGTAATGGGAATACTAGAAGAATGAGAGAAAGGACCAGAATATTTGAAGTAATAATGAATGAGAATTTTCCAAAATTAATTACAAACACCAAACCACAGATCCTGGAAGCTAAGAGATCAACAAGCAGAATCAATCCCAAAGAAAATTTACATTGAGGCATATTATATTTAAATTGCAGAAAATCAACATATAAATACACCCAGAATTTATTAACAAAAACAAAAAAAGGCTCTTCTATCTGGAAATTTAAAAACCTCTTATTAACTCCTGAGCGAAAGGAGAAATACACACTGAAATTACAGAATTTTAAAGAAATAATGATTTCTAAGACATATGCTCTATTCTATGGAATGCATTTTAAAGCAGTGAACAAAGGAAAATTCACTGCACAAAACACTTGACAATAAAAGATTAAGAATCAATTACCAGTTTAAAAAAAAAATAAACCAAAAGAAAGCATAAAGAAAAAATGGAGATAAAAGCAGAAATTAATGAGGAAGGTGCTGAGCACTGAGAAGCCACTTGCCAGACTTGTGGCTCTGTTACCCTACCATGACACCTCCCTTCATGGAAGTTCCTCAGACCTGCCCCAGCCTTATTGTTTATATCAGCCTTATGTTTGAATGAGAAGATCCAGAAGAATGAGCTGAAGAAGTCCTTGTACGCTATCTTCTCCCAGTTTGGCCAGATTCTGAATATCCGGTCACAGAGCCTGAAGATGAGGGCCAGGCCCTTGCCATCTTCAAAAAGGACAGCAGCACCAGGGCCTGGCGCTCCATGCAGGCTTCCCTTTCTACAACAAACCCATGCGCCCCCGTATGCCAATACCGACTCGGATATCATTGCCAAGATGAAGGGCGCCTTTGTGGAGCAGGACTAGAAGTGGGAAAAGAGGAAACCCAAGAGGCAGGAGACCCCAGCTGCTAAGAAAGTGGCACAGGGTAGGGCAGTCAGTCTCTCATCGTGGGGGCTGTCCCAGGACCTGTCCTGGGCATGGGGCCATGACTCAGGTGCCCCGCATCGTGCACACATTTGGGACCAGCCTCCCCACATGCTGTCCCCTGGCATGATCCCATCTCCAGGTCTCTAACATGGCCAGATCCCACCGGAGCCACTGCCCCCGCAGCGTATGCCAGGTCAGATGTCACCTATCCAGCCTCTTGCAGAAAACCCACTGAATCATCTCTTGTTCCTCAGCAACCTGCCAGAGACCAACAAGTTCATGCTGTCCATGTTTTTCAACCAGTTCTCTGTCTTCAAGGTCTGGCTGGTCCTAGAGCAGCATGACATGGCCTTTGTGGAGTCTGACAATGGGGTACAGGCAGGGGCCCTTTGAGACTCCCTAGAGGGGTTCAAGATCACCCAGAACTACCCCGCAAAGATCTCCTTTGTCAAGAAGTAGTGCCTTTTCCCCATGCCTGTCCACACCTCGTTGGGGACTCCCCTCCTCCCCTTGGTTCAGCCCCCTGGAGGTAGTTCCCCTCGGGAGCCTTCTTAGAGCTGTATATGTGAGTGGTCACACAGCATTGTACCTTATCTGTCACCAGACATTGCACCTGGTGCTGTTAGGCTAAAATTAAGGTATTTTTGGTTTGTTTTTGCTTGTTTTTGTTTGGAAAAAAAAAAAAAGAAATTAATGAGGAACACAGAAAAGCAATCAATCTAACTAGTCAAAATTCCATTTTTTTAAAACAAATAAACCACTCATTTGATTCAGAAAAAGGAAAGGCAAATATACAAAAAAACAGGTCATGACACAGAGTCAGAAAACATTTTTTAAATCATAAGATGACTTTGTTGACCTCTACACTAGATGAATTAGGCAATTTCCTAGGAAAATACAGATTACCAACACTGACATCATTCAAGTTAGAAAGCTTCAAACAGACCAATGACCATAAAAGAAACAAAATTCCTAAGGGACTATCCCACTAGAAAAGCACTTGACCAGAATGGTTGCACAGTGAGTTCGACCAAATCTTCCAAAACCACAGGGTACTAACGCTATATAAACTATTCCAGAGCAATGAAAAGGAAAGAAATATTACTATATCTTCTTATGAAGCAAGTATAATACAAATACCTAAGCCAGATAAAGACAGTACAAAGCAAACTATGGGCCAATTATCATTCATGAAAATCAATAAATTCTAAACAAAATACTAACAAACAGATTCCAAAACCACATTAAGAAAATAATACACCATGACCAAGTGAAATTCATTAAAATGAAAGACTTTTTGAATGCTAAGAAATTTATTAATATCATATACTAGTATTAATAAATCAGAAAAACTTTGACAAAATTCACCACCCATTCATGGTAAACTTCCAAGAGTATAATGTACCTTCTAAATATGATAAAATAAATATTTACTCTAAAACATTATCTTAATTAATGGAAAAACAAAAGGGACCTTACCCCTAGAACAAGGTAAGAATGCCCACTATTTCTGCTACTACTTATCACTGCACTAGAGGTATTAGCCAATGCAATTAGACAAACAAAAACAATCAAAGGCATAAGAATTGGTAAACAAATAAAGCTATCATAATTTACAGATGACACAGTATTATGTCTGGAAAACTCCAAAAAAGCAATAATAAAACTTAAAAAGTAAAAAAAATTCAGTCAATAGCAAGTTATAAAATTAAGATACAAAATCAGTAGCTTTCATATACAGAAACTATAAAGTCATAATGGTATAGAAAAATCTCATTTAAATAAAGAATTAAATATTTAGGGGAAACAACAAAAATTTGTTATAAGGAAAACTTGTACAAGGAAAATTTTTAAACATCCTGACAAACACTTAAGTAGATTTTTAAAAACATTCCTGACAAACACTAAAATGAAAAGACATCCCCTTGTTTTTGGATAAGACGATTTAACAAAATAGAGATGTTAGTTCTCTCCAAGTGAACTTATAAATTCAAGGCAATGCCAATAAAAATACCAACAAGATAATTTTGTGGAGTTGGACAATAGGAAAGTGCATATACAAAAGGGCAAGAATACCTAGGGAAACACTGAAAAAGAAAAACCGTGAGGGGGAAACCAGTTCACATAGACATTAAAACTTATTATAAAGCTTCTTATAATTTAAACATTGTGTCAAAAAAAAATAAAGTTCAGAATTAGGCTAAAAACACATAAAACTCAGTATATGACAAAGGTGGTATCTCAAAAGGAGATGAACTTGGGGTAAAGATGTACTTTTAAAATAAATGATCTGGATCAATGTGGGAAAAATACACAAAAATCAATTCTAGGTGAACGCTAGATCTAAATGTACATATTGAAACAATAGGACTTGTAGAAAAAAAATGTAGAATATCTTCTTGCCTTCGGGGTGGGCAAATACTCTGGAACAGAACAGCACTGTCCATAAAGATTAGATGACATTAAAATTAATTCATTTCATAAAAAAATACAAGTTAAAACATTGAAGAGACAAGCCACAAAGTTGGAGAAAATATTTGTAAAATATATCCAACCACAGGGCTCACATCTGGAATACATAATAAGAAAAAGGCAGGTAATTCAATAAAATAGCTTCTTGGAAAGCAAATTTGCACAACCACTTTGGAAAATTGGCATCATCTATGAAAAGTGAACATATGCAACACATATGACCAGCAATTTCAATACAGGGTACACACCCAAGAGAAATACATACACTGTGCACTATCAGAAATATTAAAATATGCTCATCGCAGCATTATTCATAATAGTCCCAAGCTGAAAAGTCAAAATGTCTGCCCATCAACACAAAGTGCTTAAACAAACTGTGGGATATTCAAAACAAGGGAACACAATAAAATGTACTAGCTAAAGATACTCAAAACGATATGCATCAATTTCACAAAAACATTAGGGAAAATTAAGACAGATACAAAAGAACATATACTGTATGGTTCCATTTGTATGGGGTAAGAAACAAAAACCCCAAGCCATATTGTCAGTCAGAATATTGGTCACCTACAGAGAGTAGGGAAGGGTTTGTCAGTTGAAAGAGGCAAGAAGGGGTATCAGGAATGCTGGTAGTACTTTTTCTTGCCTGATTATATGGATGTCTTCATATATTAAGGATACGTGATTATATGGATACATGATAATTTAGCTGTTGTACATGTACAAATTAAGTATTTTTCTGCATTTTAGTAAAATCTGTTTTAAATGTTACCACACATACACAAAATATCATTATACAATTTAGAAATGACTTTGGCATTACACTAATAAACAGAACATGCACAGACTTTACAGCCCAGCAATTTCACATTCCTGGAATAACTCACCAATACTCCAGAAGACCTGTGACAAAATTCTTAAAGCAGCATTGCTCATAATGAGGAAAGTGAAAACAGTCCAGTAACTAACTGCACATCAGCAGAATAGGTAAATAACTTGTGGTATACTAACAGAATCATAATCTGAAAATGAATATGAAACTAGGGCTATTGTCATTAATGTGACTCTCAAACCACCACTACCCCTACTAATCTGACCACCATTATATGTAACTTAAATTCTGCAATGGCCTGTTTATACCTTGTCCCTCTATTTAGCCTATCAACCCAGAAGCCACTGTGATCCTTTTAACTGGACACTTGCCAATCCTCTGTTCAAAGCCCTCCATATTGAGAATGAAGGCAAAGTCCTTCCAGTTAATCCTACAGGATGTCCCCATGATCAGGACCCTGATCTAGCTCTGACCTCATCATCTTCAACTCACAAGTTTGATCCACTCCACTCACACTGGCCCCTTATCCCAAGCACAAAATTTTTTCACGGCCTTTGAACTGCTGTTGAGGGTGCTCCTCCCCACATCACAATACAGCCCACACTTACAGCTCATTTACATCTCTGCGCAAATGTCACCTTACACAAAAGGCTTTCCCTATACACCCCACAGCTCCACTGAATCCCACATTCTCATCATCACATGCTTAATTTTTCCTCCATGCACTGACCACCATCAGAGATAATATATATTTACTCATTTATCAGGTGCCTCGACCCCAAGTAGAATGTAAGCAACCTGAAGGCGAATATCTTGATTCACTATAGACCAGGGGCATAGAACAAGGCCTGACAGGAATATACACTCTGGAATCAGACACCAGGGTTTAAAGACAAGCACTCCTACCTGCTAACAGGTTGGCTTCAGACAAGTCACCTAAACTTCCTTGCCTCAAATTCTCCACGTGCAAAAGAATATTAATGGCACCTGCTTCTCAGCACTTTTTTTTTTTTTTAAATATGTCAGTAGTGGAACGATCCACCCTTTTACTTGCAAAGTGTGGACAGAAAGGTACTGTATTTCTCTAGGACACTTACAAAGAGTTTTCTTCACCTTAAGAAGAAACTGGATAAAGTAAATGCCCACTTAGCACTTCTGTGAAAACAAATACAGTTCTTCAATACAAGAAGAAAGGGAAATAGATGTTTAAGTAGATCAAAGATATGAAATGCAATTTTAAAATTTGGCTTGAAGAACTTAAAAATCCATACCCAATAGTTAAAAGCTTAAGCAGATTATACCCATATGTGTAGCCGTTACAAAACTCATTTGTGGACCACACACAGTCTCTGTCACAGGTGAATGGGTTAGACAGCATCTAGCTGGATGAGGCAGAACCCTCCCTCTGCCAATAAGAAAACTAATAGAAAAAAAAAAAAATGAATATCCAAAGCAGCTTAAACCAATAATCAGTTTTATTTTTCCATGTAATAGGAAGTCTGAAAGTGAATTCAGGGATAGTATAGACACCTAAAGCCCCTGGGGAGGCCAGAATCGTTTGTGAATTTTCTGCATGATCCTTCTTAGCCTGTGCCTTGCATCCTCATGGTCATAAGATGGATCTTTTAACACAAGGTACTGGATCTCCTTGCTCGGTGAGAAGTGGGGGGAAGAACAAAAATAAAAAAAACAAGTGGAGAAGAATCCAGGTAAGAATGGCCCTTTTTTCAGGAGTCTTCTCAAAGCCCGTATATTAACATCTGCTTATTTGATAACGGACAGGCTGTGGAACATGGACTGTATGAATTGTAAGGAAACTTGTAAGAAATTTTAAAAATAGTACACCTTACTAATCTGACAAAAATTGAGTTTTCTTGATATGGAAGATGAGACACTAGGGAAGCAACTAGAAGTATATGCCACTGTTGACTGGAACATCCCAAGGACTCATCTGATGAAGACATCATAGTCTGATCACAATGCATTTGATTTAGATACTCAAACAAACAGGCACTAAAAATACCCACTGTGCCCTAACCGGTTTGGCTCAGTAGATAGAGCAACGGCCTGCGGACTCAAGGGTCCCAGGTTCAATTCTGGTCAAGGGCATGTACCTTGGTTGCAGGCACATCCCCAGTGGGGAGTGTGCAGGAGGCAGCTGATCGATGTTTCTCTCTCATCGATGTTTCTAACTCTCTATCCCTCCCCCTTCCTCTCTGTAAAAAATCAGTAATATATTTAAAAAAAAAATACCCACGGCTCACAGTAACTAAGATTCTACAGAGTCTATTGGTCAAGTTAATCATCCAAAAGGAAGTTAACACATTCTTAAGAGTGAAATTATAATTAAAATACTACATGAGGGGTGGGCAAACTTTTTGACTCGAGGGCCACAATGGGTTCTTAAACTGGACCGGAGGGCTGGAACAAAAGCATGGATGGAGTGTTTGTGTGAACTAATATAAATTCAAAGTAAACATCATTACATAAAAGGGTACAGTCTTTTTTTTTTTAATTTTATTCATTTCAAACAGGCCGGACTGCAGGCCGTAGTTTGCCCACGGCTGCACTACACACAAACATATTGTGATGTGTGTAAGGGTAATTTAGAGCATAACCTTAAAGACTAAAAATTTATGAGCTAGTGTCTATTTTCATGATGAAATACATCAAATGCAATTTCACACTCACTAGAAAATTCCTTAGAGGTGTGAATGAATTTTCATAAGCAATGTGAGGGGTCTGTGGCTGAAATCATTTCCACATAGGGATTGCCGGCAGTGTGGGTTCTTGCATTTCTTGAAAGAATTAATTACACTGGTTATATTTTGGAAGTGTTAAACAGAAATTCGCCTACCATGAGTACTAGTACTCAAGTTTCATAAAAATCGAGGAGCTGTTCTAGGACAAGGTTTCTCAACCTTGACAATATTAACATTTTAGGGCACATAGATCTTTGTTCTGGGGAGCTCCTATGCATTGTAGTCTATTTAGCAATATCCTTGATGTCTTCCAACTATATGAAGGTAATGCCTTCCCCAGTTTTAACCAAAAATGTCGCCAGAAATTGCCAAATGTCTCCTGGGGAGCATATTCACTCCCTGGCAATAACCACTGCTCTGCAACAGGAATTGGCAAATTTTTTTCTGTAAAGGGCCAGACAATGAGTATTTTACTCTTTGTGGGCCACACAGTCTCTGTCACATACTTTCTTCCTTAAAAATGTAAACTATTCTTAGCTTCAGAACCATACATAGACAGCTGGCTGTAGTTTCCTGACCCATTACCGACTTTTCCATGTTTCCCTAGTGTGCTTACTTTACTTGTAGGCTCAGAAGGTGCCAGGTGATACAACAGTAATTTTAACATTAAGTACCAGGCTAGGGTTTCTCTTCCTCAGCTGTCACATTTGTTAAGACTTAAATGTACACTGATGGCTTTTCCACACCACAGAGACACATTTTCTCCCCCAGCATTAATTCTCAGAGATGAGAAAAAAACTTGTCTTTTCAGTCATTACACAAACTGTTTATCTTTCAAGTTACATGTATTCCCTTGTGCTCAGTAAGATGAATTAATAAAGGCTTTCCTGCCTTCCTGAAACTTAAAAGGTTTCCTTCCAGTCTAAGCGCTTGTGTTTCTTAAAGAAGGTGCTATCATTGGAGCCTTTTCCACATTGATGACACTATGAGTTTTTCTCCCCGGTGAGTTTTAACATGACTCCGAAGAGATGAATGATCACTGAAGGCTTTTCCACAAGCCAAGCATTCATAGGGCTTCTCCCCAGTGTGTATTCTCCTGTGAACATTAAGGTTTGAGCCTATGCTGAAGGCTTTCCCACAGTGATCACACTCATAAGGCTTCTCTCCTGTGTGACTTCTCATGTGTGTCTTAAGAGTTGACTGGTTTCTGAAGGTTTTCCCACACTGCCTACATTCAACACGTTTCTTTACAAGATGAATGCTCATGTGTCTCCTCCGGGATAAATAATCACCAAAGACTTTCCCACAGGCAGCACATTCATAGCGTCTCTCTTGAGTGTGTATTTTCCTGTGTGCTGTTAGGTTTGAGCTGGCGCTGAAGGCTTTTCCACACAGATCACACCCGTACGGTTTCTCTCCAGTGTGAGAATTCATGTGTGTCTTAAGGATGGACTGGTTTCTGAATGTTTTCCCACACTGACGACATTCAACGGGTTTCTTTACAATATGAATTCGCATGTGTTTTCTCCGTGATAAGAGATCACCAAAGGATTTCCCGCATTCTTTACATTCATATGTTTTCTCTACCATGTGGTTCTTCTTGTGCAAATTATAGTTAGACTTCCATCGAAAGGCTTTTCCACACTGTGTGCACTCATAGGGTTTCTCTCCAGTGTGATTCCTGACATGCTCTTTGAGATGTGATGGATGCTGGAAAGCTTTCCCACAGTCTTGACATTCATAGGGTCTCTCTCCAGTATGTGTTCTTTTGTGTGCAATGAGGTGGCAGCTCCTGCCATATGCCTTCCCACATTCATCACACTTGTAAGGTCTCTCCCCAGTGTGAACTCTCATGTGTATCTTTAGGGAGGAGAGGGTTCGGAATGCATTTCCACATTGACTGCAATCAAAGGGCTTCTCTGTGAGGTGAGTTCTTGCGTGACTCCTAAGGGCTGAGGGATCATTGAAAGCTTTCCCACAGACATTGCATTCATAGGGTTTCTCCCCAGTGTGTATTCTCCTGTGCCGTGTAAGAGAAGCACTTGTGGTGAAGGCTTTTTGACACTGATGGCATTCATGCATTTTTCTCCCATTGTAAATGCTCACATGTTGCGTTAGATGTGGTCTGTTTTTGAAAACCACCCCATAGTCCCGGCGGTGATAGGGCCTCCTGCCAGTGTGTCTTCCCATTTGCTGAGTAAGATGAGCACCCATACTGAAGACTTCAAACAGGTGAGCATATTCAGTGGATTTCTCTCCAAGATGAGTTCTTTCCTGTTGATTTAAAGATGAGTGCTGACTAAGGCATTTCCAATATTCATTTCATTCCTCAGAATTATCCCCACATAAACTGACATAAATTAAGCACATCATTATGACTATAGATGTCATCATTATGACTATAGATGTAAAAATACTAGTCCTGCCCCTGTGGGCTCTATCAAGTAGAACAGGTGAATGTTATGTATGCCCGAAGGTACCATGTGTGTAACCACAACAAAGCTTTTTACAAAATAGACTTTGTTAACTGTTTAAATCTGAATTGAACTCCAACACTCAATTACCTAAGACATAGCTATAGAAATTTTTACTCATCAGAACTCTTAAGTGAAAAGTTTGGGGTTAGTAATTGGTAATATTAGTGTCTCTAACACTGCTTCCTCTTGGGGAATGCCACCTGCCTAGTTCTTGAGCTCCTTTTCTAACTTAAGCTGCCCCACTTATCTCCTAATACGGAAGAACCAGAATTACCCCCCCAAAATCTTACCATTGTCATACCACTAGGTGTTTCATCCCCAAAAATATCTTCCATGAGAATAGACCACTTGGTTTTAGAAGGAATCTCCCAATCTGAAACAAATTGGAAAAAGATAAATTTGCTGATACAAGAAAATGGTAGAACGCTGGTGACAAAAATAGGTGATTTTAAAAAAAATACCAATTCTAAAAAAGGAAAGATGAGGTGAAAAGGAAGAATGCATGGGTAAAAATGACTGAAATATTTGACTGTGTGATATTTGGCAATGACAAGGGGTAGACATTTATGTCAGCACACTAAGAAGTAATTCTTCAAAGACCAACATTAATGAAAGAAAAAATATAATCAGGAATGTTGAATTTAAAAGGATAGAAAAAAGTTCCGTGTGGACATGTCAAATTTAAAGGTGAAAGGATAGTGAAACCAAAGAATCTGTCAGAGAATGGAGGAGCAATGAAAGAGAATGAGCATTTTATATATTCCTGGGTGAAATTTCCTAATGGATTTCCCTCCACCCCAATCACTGAGAATAGCCACTACTCAGAAGCACTTATGATGCAGGTCCTTACCGGGACATGTGCCTTGGGGAAGTCCCCTCTCCTCTGTTCTCAGCTCCTCTTCTTGCTCCAAGTGGAAGATGAGGCTGGGTTTCCCCACCTGACACCCTACTCACGGGGAAAGATACATGTTGAGGGAGGATCGTGCAGAGGACACGTGTTCTGAAGTCAAGAGTTCTGAAGATGGACAAGACTGACTTAGGAGCAGCAAAATGATGGTGACAAATTTCTAAGGGACACAGTGAAAGGCTGTCATAAAAATCAAAACCACAAACACCCACATGTTTTGTCCTTCAATAGATTTCTTAACTCAGAAGTTAAGGATTTCTTAATTCAGAAACCTATGCCCAAGCTCAGACACATTTGACAACCTCCAAGGTCAATGCAATAAACAGGTCTCAATATCCATGGGAGACACCAAAGGGTAGGCACCAGGTCACAATTGTGTTCCAAATCCCCACCCTGCTCCTAGGTTAAAGCCAAGTACTTAAAATTATTTGATTCATAAGTGAAGAAGTGATGCCAGTCTTACCCACTGAGGCAAGGTTGCTATAGTTCTCCAGCATCACATCTTTATATAGTTTTCTCTGAGAAGAATCCAACAAGGGCCACTCCTTCTCAGTAAAGTCCACTGCAACATCCTGGAAAGTCACTGAGTCCTGAAACACCACATTTGGGATCAGTGAGAAAAGAGCTTGTGTTCAAAGATGGCAGAGGCTGAAGACTGGATATGAAAGATTCAAATCATAGGATTTCAGTATGGGGTTCTGGTGTCTCAAAATTTATTCCAGAAGCCAGTCAGCAGCTGTTCTGTTTTCTTTATGTGGTGATCTTACCCTGTCTCACTGCTTCAAATGCAACTCTGACATGGGATCAAAATCTCTCTCCACTTTTAGCCTGGCCTGAGCGCTCAAACCATATTATAAGAGAAACATTTGCTATGTAAGTCACTTTCCCTAAAAACTTTGATACTGCGACAGCCTTGAAACATTATTTGGCTCTGTCTCTTGATCCCTGATCAGGTATCAATTAACCAGAATAAAAATCTAAAAGAATTTCATTATGTGATATTGGGGGTGTCTCCCACCTTCAGGGGCCCAGAGATATTGGCGTACCTGGGAAATGACATTAGTTGGCATATGAAGCTCCAGGCCATTACAAGCAAACAGGTCCATATTCTGGTGACAAGAATGGTCTTTTGAGGCAAGAGGAATTTCTGACTCCTGGATATGGGCAGGTTCCTGGATGGATATAGCTAGAGAAGACAGGATCCATGAGAATAAAAGCTTGCTTGACACTCACAAATTACTACAAACTACTAAACTATAAGCGTGCAGTGCACATTCCCCATCAAAATACACACACACCCCACATTCGGTAAGAATCCAGAGCAGCCCTGCGCTACTCAAGGACAGGAAGAAGGGAGGTGGGCCAATATACCTGTAACAAAAGTAATATGTTTTCTCAATTTATGAGTGAAGAAATTAACTAAGAGAAGAGCTTTGCTCAGATTTATCAAAATAATAAATGAGGCAGTTCAGGGTTACTACCCATACCTGTGTTTTTCTTTTCACACCAATTACACACACTCCCTCTCTCACCCAAACTCACAAAGATCCTGCCTAAATCAGACAGTCACCTCAAGAAGCTCTCCCAGGACTTTGCTCCCACTACTTTCCAGTTGATTCATCCTCCCCTGGCAGGATGAATCCCTCTGTCCTTGGGAAGTGGCAGTGGCCACTTAAGCTTGAATTCTGAGAGCATTCTTCACTCCTAGAACTTACCACTTGTGGGAGAGAGATCAAGAGCTGCCATCCTGTGAGAATGATAATAAATTTGCCTGAACAACAGGGCACTAGCATCAGAAAGCTACTCTCTTGTTCTTATAGGAGTCTTCGAGCAGGCATCTGTAGTAAATGAGAAAAAGATTACTAGAAGAAATCAAGACTTTCTATCTCTCCTGCTCATGGGACAATTCTGACTTCTGCTTTCCAGTAGTTCTCCTTTTGAGCAGCAAATTCTGTTTGATCCTAAGCCTTTCCCTTGCTTAGGCAAGACCGCCAGACAATGTGGTGGACAACCCTGACTCCCATGTAATGTGTCACCAAGTACAACTCTGTTAAACTCCCTCGCTCATTAAACATTTGTGCCCCAGACTTCTGTTCAACTTTGATACATGCTATGGTTTAGGATCATTCTAGCATCCATGAGGATGGTCCATCTAGGACTACATGTATTCCAATCTCCAGTGCTATTTGGCCCCCCACTCTACATCAACATACACAACTGCACCCAACACACAGGCCTTGATATCTCTAGTTGCCAACTTTATCTAACAATGATTCAGAAATCTACACTTCTACACAACATTCTTCTTGCATGCACTCTTTCACTTTATAGAGGATTCCAGACCACTCATGCTTCTACAATCTCCCTCACAGCAAATTCCTCTTCTCACTGCTCCACCTATCAAGCCAAGATTTATCACAATCCATCACTTCTACAATCTGTCCAAATTCCTCTGCCTATTATAACCCTGAATGAGCAAAAGACCAGCCCTGGCCCCAACCGGTTTGGCTCAGCGGATAGAGTGTTGGCCTGCGGACTGAGGGGTCCTGGGTTCAACTCCGGTCAAGGGCACATGCCCAGTTGTGGGCTTGATCCCCAGTGGGGGGTGTGCCGGAGGCAGCCGATTCATGATTCTCTCTCATCATGGATGTTTCTATCTCTCTCCCTCTCCCTTCCTATCTGAAATCAATAAAAATATATTTAAAAAAAAAAAAAAAGACCAGCCTGGATGATTCCAACCATCTACCTCATCTCTAAAGATAGTTGGGAAGACTAGTCCACACACAACTGGTCACCTTCAAAACTCAAAGTTGTTAACCCCAAAGGAGTATCTACACTAAAGGAAAGCATACTAGGCATCCAATCTTCCAATATCCCCATAACCAGGTAAAAACCTCAACAGTTTTTCTGAATAAAAAACTGTCTTACCATTATCCTCTTTCAGCAAATAATCTTATGTTCCTTTCATAGTAATCACAACCAGAAAAAAATTGATCTCAGCAAAGACTAGAAAATGACACAAAAAACAGTTCCATATATGATAGCAGAAAATAAAGTATCTCATAATAATTCAAAAGCTGTGGATGACCTTTACAATAAAAAATTGAAACACTGATGAAAGAAGTTAAAGACCTAAATAAGTGGGGAAAAATATCATTTTCATGGACTACAAGAGCCATTATTAGAATATTCATGCTATCCTAATTCAGCTGCAGATAGAATACAGTTCCTAGCAAAATCCCTGCAGGCTTTTTCTCTAGAAACTGACAAGCCAAATCTAAAATGTGTATTAAAATGCAAAGGATCTAGAAGAGCCAGAACAATATTAAGAAAAACAAACTTGAATGATTCACACTACAAACTTCACCACAGTAATGAAGAGTTATTGGAATAAGTATGAATAGATCTATGGGACAGAAGAGCATTAGAAATAGAAATACAAGTGCAGAGTCAAATAATTTTCGATAAAAGAACAAAGCAATTCAATTTTTTTTAAAAAAAATGTTTTTATTGATTTCAGAGTGAGGAAGGGAGAGGGAGAGAGAGAAACATCAGTGAAGAGAGAGAATCTTGGATCAGCTGCCTCCTGCACACTCGCTATGGGGATCGAACCCGCAACCCAGGCATGTGCCCTGACCAACCAGGAATTGAACCATGACCTCCAGGTTCATAGGTCGATACTCAACTACTGAGCCACACTGGCTGAGTAGGTAAGCAGTCTTTTAAAAAAATTCATTTTAAAATTATATTTGACATGTAATATTATATTAGTTTCAGGGGTACAACATTGTGATCAAACATTTATGTAACTTACAAAGTGATCACCATTGTAAGTCTAGTACCCATCTAACACCATACACAGTTATTACAATACTGGAGGCCCAGTGCATGACATTCGTGCAATGGGGCGGGGTGGAGGGGTGGGGAGGTGTCCTAAGCCCGGCCTGCGACTTTTACCAGTCCAGGAGCCCTGGACATCGGGGGATGTCCAACTGACAGGGAGTGGGCCTAAGCCGCAGTCGGTCATCCTTAGCGTTGCCACAGAGGTGGGAAAGGCTCCCATCACCACTGCTGTGCTCACCAGCCGTCAGCCCAGCTTGTGGCTGAGCAGCGCCCCCCCTGTGGGAGCGCACTGACCACCAGGGGGCAGCCTCTATGTTGAGCGTCTGCTCCCTGGTGGTCTGTGCACGTCATAGCAACCAGTCATTCCACCATTAGGTCGATTTGCATATTATCCTTTTATTAGATAGGATTATTGGCTTAAAGCAAAACGGGACAGCTATCCTATCTAATAAAAGTATAATATGCAAATTAATCATCATTCTGTCACAAAGATGGCGGCGCCCATAGCAACAAGATGGCGGCACCCAGTCCCCTCAACCCCGCCGGAGTCCCCCAGTCCTGGGGGGGCAGCTGCTGAGAGTGGGCAACGTGAGCTGCCTGGCAGAATGCTTGCTTCATTGCTGCGACGACGAGGCAAGTATTCTGCCCTGGCTGCGGAGGGCCTCTGGGCCATGGAGAGCCTCTGGGCAGTGGGTATGGAGCGGCCAGGCCCCACAGAGAGCAGAGAGCCACGGGGAGTGGGCTTAAGCCGTCATGGCTCCTGGATTGGAGAGGGCTCCCCTGAGGTCTCCCAGATTGGAGAGGGTGCAGGTCGGGCTGAGGGACCCACCTGTGCACGAATTTCGTGCACCAGGCCTCTAGTATTTTTAATAAACAGTGTTGAAAGACTCAATGGAAAAAAGAAACTTTGACTTATATTATCACTGCATACACAAAAATTTGAATTAAAAAAATCCATTTGAGATGAATTGGACACCAGAAAATAAAATCCACAGAAACTATTTTAATGACCCTTGAGTTACATAACAATATTTTAGACTAGACACAAATAGAACTAGACAAAAAAATGCAATAAGCTAAACTCTACCGAATTTAAAAATTTTTAATCATCAAATAACATTATTTAAAAAATGAATAAGCTGGCATAAAAACAGACACATAGATCAATGAAACAGAATTGAGAGCCCAGAAATAAATCCACACATACATGCTCAACTAATTTTAAGACAAAGTAGCCAAGAATATACCATGGGAAAGGACAGTCAGAGATTGGTGTTGGGAAAATTGGGCAGCCAGGTGCTAAAGAATGAAACTGGACCATTATCTTACACTATACACAAAAATTAACTCAAAACAAACTAAACACTTGAGTGTACTAGTAAGACATGAAACCATAAAAGTCCCAGAAGAAAACAGGCAGTAAGCTCCTTGACAAAAGACTTGGCAATGATTTTCTTGGGTTTTGACACCAAAATCAAGCAAAAATGAAAAGTGGGACTACATCAAACTAAAAAGCTTGCCCTGCCCTAGCTGATTTGACTCAGTGGATAGAACTTTGGCCTAAGGACTGAAGGGTCCAGGTTTTGATTCCAGTCAAGGGTACATGACCAGGTTGCAGGATCAATCCCCAGTAGGGGGCATGTAGGAGACAGCCAATCAATGATTCTCTCTCATTGATGTTTCTATCTCTCTCTCTCCCTCTCCCTTCCTCTCTGAAATCAGTAAAAATATATTTTAAAAATTTCTTAAAAAAAAAAAAAAAAGCCTGCCCTGGCTTGTGGCTCAGTTGATTGGGATGTCATCCTATACACCACGAAATTGTGCGTTTGATTTTGTCAAGGCACATACCTAGGTTGCGGGTTCAATCCCCAGTGAGGGTGCGTATGGGTGCTAACAGATTGGTGTCTCATCACTCCTTTCCTCTATCTAAAAATATATCCTCAGAAGAGGATTAAACAAAAAAATAAACAAACAAACAAAAAAACAACTACAAAGTTTCTATACAGGGAGGGAAACCATCAACAAAATGAAAAGGCAACCTACTGAATGGGAGAAAATATCTGCAAGTCATTCATATCCAAAACATGTAAAGAATTCATACAACTCAACAGCAAAACAACAAACAATCCAATTAAAAAATGGGCGGAAGACCTAAACAGATATTTTTCCAAAGACATACAAATGGCCAGAGGGCACATGAAAAGATGCTTAACATCATCAATCATCCAGGAAATGCTAATCAAAACCTTATACCTGTTAGAATGACTATTATAAAAAAGACAAGAGATAGCAAGTGTTGCCCAGAATATAGGGAAAAGGGAACACTTGTGCTCTGTTTGGTGAGAATGTAAACTGGTACAGCAACTATGGAAAACAGTATGGAGTTTCCTCAAAAAATTAAAAACAGAACTACCATGTGATGCAGCAATCCCACTTCTGGGTATTTACCTAAAAATGAAAACACTAATTTGAAAAGATATCTCCACCTCCATGCTCATTACAGCATTATTTACAATGGCCAAGGCATGGAAACAACCTAAATGTCCATTGATGAATGAATGGACAAAGCAAATATGAAATAAATATATACTAGTATATATGTGTGTATATGTGTGTGTGTGTCTATATATGTGTATACATAGACACACACAAATATATACATACATATATATATATATATATATATAAAAATATATAAAATGGAATATTATTCAGCTATAAAAAAATCTTGCCATTTGTGACATAGATGGACCTTGAGGATATTATGATAAGTGAAATTAAGTCAGACAAAAAAATTCTCACTTATATATAGAAACTTAAAAAAAGCAAAACAAAACAAAAGCCAAGGTCAGAATATGGAGAACACACTGATGGTTGCCTGAGGCAGTGGTGGTGGATAAAAGAGGTCAGGGAGCCTGAGGGAGGCAACCAATCCATGAGTCTCTCTCTCTCTCTCATCATGTTTCTCTCTCTCTGTCTCTCCCCCTCCCTTCCACTCTGCCTAGAAATCAATGAAAAAAAATATATATATCTTTGGGTGAGATTTAACAACAACAAAAAGAGGGGAAGAAAGAAGTACAAGTTTCCAGTTATAAAATAAGTCATGTGATGTATAGCATGGTAACTATAGTTAATAATATTGTATTGCATACTTGAAAGTAGCTAAAAGTGTGGATCTTGAAAGCTCTGACCACAGGAAAAAATTTTTGAAACTATGTATGGTGATGGATATTAATACACATACCTGACAAAAATTTCATATTCAGATTAAAGCATTCCTACAAAACAATAAAAAAAAAGGCTAGAACCAAGACACTTCACGAAATGTAACGACAAATATAATAATCATGACAAAAGGTACTCAGCATCATTTGTTATCAGATAAATGCAAGTTAAAACATCATTAGTTTTTCATCAAAACTAATAGCATTTCAACCCACCAGAGAGGCCAAAATAAAAGACCATCAGCATAATATCCCAAGAATGTGGCATACACCCTATCCTATATAATAAAAGCCTAATATGCAAATCGACCAAATGGTGGAACAACTGGCAGAACAACCAGTTGCTATAATGCACACTGACCACCAGGGGGAAGATGCTCAACGGAGGAGCTGCCCCCAGCTTGCAGGCCCTAGGCCGGCCAAGATGGGTGCCAGCGGAGTCCCCCGATCGCTCTGCTGGTCACCCCGCAGATCTGCCCTGATCGCCGGCCAGGCCTAGGGGCCCTACTTGTGCACGAATTTCATGCACCATCATATAATGATGGTGGAAATGTGAAATGGTTCAAACATTTTGCCAGTTTCTTAAATAGTAGGCCTACTATTTGACCAAGTAATTCCACGTCTAGATATTTACCCAAGAAACATTCTGATTCATAATAGCCAAAAAGTGTAAACAATGTAAATATCCATCAACAAGAGAAAAAAAACAAAATGTGACATGTACAATGAAATACTCCTCAGCAATAAAAAGAAACTACCCAGACACACAATATATGTTGACAAACAGAAGATAGACACAAGAAATTTTCTGATTCCAATTACATGATGTTCGTGAATAGGCAAAACTTATTTAAGTCAATGGAAGAACTAATTTAAGTCCACGGTAAAAAAGTGGTTGCCTTGATGGAGAACATGAGATGGTATTGGATAGACTGAGGAAAAACTACATGTATTTTTTTAAAATATATTTTATTGACTTTTTACAGAGAGGAAGGGAAAGGAATAGAGAGTTAGAAACATTGATGAGAGAGAAACATTGATCAGCTGCCTCCTGCATATTCCTGACTGGGGGGGGGATGTGCCCACAACCAAGGTACATGCCCTTGACCGGAATTGAACCTGGGACCTTTCAGTCCGCAGGCTGACCTCTATCCACTGAGCCAAACCGGTTAGGGCTACAGGTATTTTTTTTTTTTTTTAGTTAGTGGTTATACAATGTACACAACTGTCAAAAACAATTAATCAAACTGATCACCTAAGATCTGTGCATTTTCTTGTAATCTATAGAGTTAAAAGAAATTTTTCTTACTTTCTGGTCTCTAGTTATACAAAAATTCCTCCCACAACTAACCTATTATCTCTTCCTCTCCTATTACAAACAAGAAATGTCTGCCCTCCCTTCTAAGGCCAACGTCTTCAGAGTAAATATATAAGTAAAATAAATTCAAAATGTTCAAAGAAAAAAGTAGAATAAAAAATACTCAAATCAAAGGTAACTAGAAAAAATAAATGGAAAAAGATAAGGCAAATTCAACAACCAAATATATTAACACATAAAATGTTAATGGACTGCCCTAACCGGTTTGGCTCAGTGGATGGAGCGTCGGCCTGCAGACTAAAGGGTCCAGGTTTGATTCCGGTCAAGGGCATGTACCTTGGTTGTGGGCACATCCCCAGTCAGGGGGCCGTGAAGGAGGCAGCTGATCTATGTTTCTTTCTCATTGATGTTTCTAACTCTCTGTCCCACTCCCTCCTCTCTGTGAAAAATCAATAAAATATATGAAAAAAAAAAAAACGTTAATGGACTAAATGCTTCAGCCAAGAGGGTGTGGCTTAGTGATTCCCGTGAACCAGGAGGTGATGGTTTGATTTCCGGTCAGGGCCATGCCCAGGTTGCAGGCTCCTTCCCCAGTAGCGGGTGTGCAGGAGGCAGCTGATCAATTATTCTCTCCCATCATTGATGTTTCTATCTCTCTCTCCCTCTCCCTGTCCCCTCTCCCCTCCTCTCTCTAAAATCAATAAAAATATATTAAAAAATTAAAAAAGAAATGAAAATGCTTCAACTAGAATAGATACTCTCAAAATGGATTAAAAGTAATTCAGTTATATGCTGTGTCTAAGAGATATCTAACACATAGGAATATAACAAGAATGAAAATTTAAAAATATATAAGGCACACACTTTTTTTAAAGCTGGTTTAAAAATATTAACACAAGACAAAATGGATTAAGGCAATAAAGCTCCGAGAGAAATCCGAGATATTACATAGTGAAAAGTATAACTGAAGAAAATGCTGTGTATGCCTGAATATGTTATGACACAGCCTCAAAAGTATGAAAAAAATTAAAAAGGACAGACTCTAAGCACCACCAGAGCTCTCATTAATACAGTTCAGGCATGTAATTCAATAGCTATACCTAGTCTGATTAAGATGAAACAGTATTTCCTAACTATAAAATCCAACCATACAAGCACAATGTGTCTCAGAAAATGGCATCAATCTGACCAGTGCAATAAAGTTAAGCAAACTATGACTAAAGACAACAACAACAAAGTCATAGGAATGAAAATTTGAAAATTAAAAGAGAAAATTCTAAGTAATTCATAGGTCAAGGAAGTCATAATATTTAGAACTGAAATACAATACTACATACTGCACTTCTGTGGGATGTTACAGATACCCAATGTAAGAAATTAGACACATCCCAAAAAAAAGTAAAAGGAAGAAAATTATATAGAAAGTTTGAAATAAAAAAAAAACCATATTATAAAGTGCTTCAATCAAGTCTAAAGTTCTTTGAGAAAACAAAATTGACCAAATTCTGACAGGATTTATATTTTTGAAAGAAATATATATATATATATGTGTGTGTGTGTGTGTGTGTGTGTGTGTGTATAATATATATATATGAAAAACTTAACATTACAGATGTAGCAAGCATTAAAAATATGAGCACATTATTAACAACTTTGACTATACAATTTAAACCTTAGATGGCATGAATAGAAATTTTATCTACCATAATGAAATAGAGAATTTAGATGCCCTATAACCCTTAAAGGAACGGAAACAACAGCTTTAGGACTTCCCACAAAGCAAACTCCAGACCTAAACCGTTTTTCTTGGTACAGTTCCCTTTATGAAACAAGTCACTCTATTCTTAGGCAAAACACTGCCAAGTTTAGAAAAAAGTTTATATGGCTGGCATAAACCTGAATAGGACAGGAAAATTACAAACACAGATCCAAATCACCAAAAAATGATACAATAATAAGTATCCTTCCCAAGTAATTTATTTACCAATGCATATTTAATGTAATATTAGAAGTGCTCATTGATATAATTCACCACTCTATCAGACAAATAAGAAAAGCATATTATTCACTCATTCATTCCATGTACCTATCACAAGCCAGGCATCCCTAGGTGTTTGAAATACATCAACAAACAGATATCCAAGTAGATGCTAGAAAGAAATAATCACTTGTAAAAAGCTACAGCTGCTCATGAGGAAAAAAAAGAAAAGCTCTTAAACTAGGGAAAGAAGGGAGCTTCCTTGACCTAATAAATACTATCTTAAAAAAGCTTCCAGGCCCTGGCCAGGTAGCTCAATTAGTTAAAGTTTTGTCAGACACACCCAGGTTTCAGGTTCCATCCCTGGTCAGGGCACACATAAGAAACAACCAATGAATGCATAAATACGAAGAACAAATCGATGTTTCTCTCTCTCTCTCAAAATCAATAAAAAATTTTTGAAAAAATAAAATTTAAGCCACAAGGTACCTAAAAAACAATGGGTATGTGTACGAACTCCACCTACAAGATACTTAGAAATCTCTAAATTAGAATGTGTAGTTGCATCCGTATGGAAAAAAGATGTGCATGAAAATAGTTCAGAGCGTGAGTACACTAAAAAAATAATTACTAAAACTGGAAAATGTATTTTGGGGGAAATGCATATAAACAGTAGAATCCATAAAAAAAATCTTGGAGAAGAGGAGGATGCAATTTAGGAGCACACAGGTTTCTGAGGTTTCATAATCTTTTCTTGGCCTGATTTGTGGATTTGCTTTATTGCTGTCCTTTTAACTGTGTCTATGTGTTTTCATACATTTTTTGGCACATATGTCCTATAGAAAGATAAATCAAAGGAACCAAGTAAGATGGTAAAAATCAATGCAAACTGTCAGTAATCACAATAACTATTAATGGACTAACTCTCAAGTTAAGTAACAATGCCCAACTGAATTTTTAAATCTAGTTATAGGCTATTTACATACGAGTCAACTAAAATTAATAAAATAAAAACAGACAAGTGCACCAAAAGTTTGAGTATAAAAAGCATTAAAGACAAATGCTGCCAAAAACAATGTGCCTGTGTTAATAGTAGACCAAACTAACCACAAAGAAAATTGACCACAAAAGCAAAAGAAAGGTAATTCATCCTCAAGGTCTCTAATTCCTGAGCCTCCATAATATCCCGAACTCACTCGGCCTGGCTTTTCTGTCTCCACCCCAAGGTGTCAGGTGTTTGGTTTTCGTTTGTTTTTTGACCAGTCATCAGCGCCTAAATATGTCGCTAAATATGGTTCTAAATTTCAGTCCTCGCGTCTCCACAGGGACTAAAACACACTACTGGCCGGGCCACCTCGCGTCCCAGTCCCAGGTCCCCCATAACTCATTGCCTTGCAGGCCTCTGGTGTTCTCAGAGACGCCGAGAGTAAAGGGTTAAACGAGGAAAGCCGGGCTTACCCTACTGAGGGTAACGTCGTGGGGGGCAGAGGTCACGGAAGCTGCCGCCGGAGGGCCGAGAAATTCAAACGGAAGGTCCAGTCGGCCGCAGGGAGGCGGAAGGTCACCAACAACTGGAGGAAATCGCAGGGGAGCTCTCTACAGCCTAGGTGTAAAGCGACTATCGCCTCCGGAGAATAATGGCTTCCGTTTCACTTCCGCCTTCTAAATCACGCGTGACTCCTTGGCTGCTCTAACCCGGAAGCACAGAGCGGAAAGGATTCTGGGAAATGTAGTTCTGAGCTTAGGCGGGCATGCTGGTCAGGCTACCCAGGTGGATTCTGATGGTTGAGCACCTGTCCCCAACTGCTAATTGTTTGAGAGCCTTGGGACTCACTTTTCAAGCTTCTTATAATTATTCTCTCTATACTCGCAACGACTCTCAACGCTTTAAATACAATTTATACACTTAAGACTCAAACATCCACCTGCAGCCCTACACCTCTAACCCGAATTCCAAACTGAATGAGACATTCTCTACTTGGATATTTTATAAACACTTTAAAATGTCACAAATCAAACTCCAGATTCCACCTTCTCAAACTCAGATAACAGCGACCTTATCTTTCCACTTGTAAACTTTGACAACACCCTCAACCCTTTTGTTTGTCCCACTGATCCATCAGAATGGTTAGTTTTACCTTGACCAGTAACCCAGAACCTGATCACTGTGCCAGAAATTTTTTCCATGCCCCTGTGTCAACTCAAGAGAGGTCATGGCAGGACTCATAAAAGTCAGGGTTAGCACTTCATGGTCCTCTTTTATGATACCTGAGCCAGAAAATTAGGAGGCACAGCTTCCAGGTAAAGACGTTTGTCTGGGTGGTGTGAGCATTAATGGAGCACAAAGAAATATCCACCTCCTAACAAAAGTTCTAACCCTAACTCTCCCAAGAGACTGACATCTCCAGTAAATTGCTTACCACCTGTTTCTCCTTTTGCATAAAAGGGCCACATCCTAAAGTTGTTGCAAGACTCAAAAGAGAAATGCAAGTAACTGATTACTTCTCATCAGGGATAAGAAGTTGGCAGTTTAAGCCCAACTGGAGAGGTGAGCAAAGGTGAAAAGACTCCAGGGCAGGAGTGTCAGAGACAGCAGGAGCACTGCTCAGCACTACTGGTCTGACTGACTTTGAGTCCATGTATATTCTTCTAAATTCTCCCATTCAATACACCAAGCACAGGGAAGATTCCTTCTCGAACCCTGCCTTCTCGGGAAAGGGAAATCTTTGTGTATTGTTGGTGGGATTGCAAATTGACTTGGCCACTATGAAAAACAGTATGGATGTTCTCAAAAAATTCAAAATAGAATTACCTTAGTGACCCAGTAATTCCATTTCTGTGTATTTATCTTTAAAAATTCAAAACACTAATTTGAAAAGATATATGCACCTCTATATTTACCACAGTGTTATTTAAAACAAATGGCAAGATATGAAAGCAACCTAAGTGCCCATTAATACATGATTGGATAAAGATGTGGTACATACTATATACAACAGCCATAAAAAAGAATGACATAGCCCTAACCAGTTTGGCTCAGTGGATAGAGCGTCGGCCTGCGGACTGAAGGGTCCCAGAATCGATTCCGGTCAAGGGCATGTACCTTGGTTGCGGGCACATCCCCAGTAGAAGGTGTGCAGGAGGCAGCTGATTGATGTTTCTCTCTCATCAATGTTTCTATCTCTCTATCCCTCTCCCTTCCTCTCTGTAAAAAATCAATAAAATATATTTTTTTAAAAAGAATGACATATTACATTTATGACAACATAGATAGATGGACCTAGAGGATATTATGCTAAATGAAATAAGTCAGACAAAGAAAGACAAATACCATATGATTTCACTTATATATGGAATCTAAAGAGCAAAATGAATGAACAAACAAAACAGAAACAGACTCATAGATACAGAGAACAAACTGATGGCTGCCAGAAGGGAGTGGATTGGAGGTCTGGGTGAAAAAGATGAAGAGGTTAAGAAGTTCAAATTGTCAGTTTCAAAATAGTCATCAGGATGTAAAGTACAGCATAGGAAATATAGTCAATAATATTGTAATAACTATGTGGTGACAGGTGAGTACTAGAATTATTAGGGAAATCATTTAGTGAATTATGTAAATGTCTAATTATGATAGGCAATTAGACAGACATGAACAAAGCAATGGAGATGGGCCAGGTACTAAAGGTCACCAGGGCAGAAAGCCTCAGTTGCTTATTATAGAGTGGGACCTCAGCCCCATAGCATATCTCTGGTCATTCGACTGGGACCCCCAACCCCCACCTTTCATATTGCTGGTCATTCCATTTCCAGCGGTTCTCAACCTGTGGGTCGAAACCCCTTTGGGGGTTGAACGACCCTTTCACAGGGGTCACCTAAGACCATCAGAAAACACATATATAATTACATATTGTTTTGTGATTAATCACTATGCTTTAATTATGTTCAATTTATAACAATGAAACTGGGGGTCACCACAACATGAGGAACTGTATTAAAGGGCCGCGGCATTAGGAAGGTTGAGAACCACTGGTTTAGACCCTCTGACCTTCATCCTTAGAGATCACTTCTAAGCCTTAGTTGTATCTCAGCTCCAGGCTCAGCAAAGCAGCAACACCTGACAAGTGATGCCAAGGTTGACCTCAGGAAAAGCTGCATTGAATAATGACCCTGGCACTGACCAATCAATCAGTGGAGACCCCAACCCTGAAAGGGCACACCTGGAAAGCTGCTGAATAGTCTATTGAGAGCTTCCCCTGGGACCTCCCCTAAAATCTCCACCCTTAAAACCCTTAGATCAGCGGTTCTCAACCTGTGGGCCATGACCACTTTGGGAATCTTTTTAAAATCATGATTTCTGGGCCTCAGCATCCGGAAATTCTGTTTCATTATGGGGCGGGGCCACAACATTAGTAACAAAGAAACAGAATTTCCAGAGGATGATTCCCAGGTGATTCTAATGTGCAGCCAATGTTGAGAACCACTGGACTAGATAAATAGGCTGTGCTGCTACTCCAGGTATTGTGCCTGCCTATACAACCTACGGGCACCTGCTCTTGAGAACTATTAAAAGTCTTGTTTTCACCATACTTCTGTCTCCAGTCCATTATTTTAATTCAGACAGGTGAGCATTTCTCATACAGATGTTGGATATTTTCCGTTTGCTACTAGCTCATATTCTTCCCTGCCCTATTGCCCAAGAAGGCTAATCTTATCATCTAAATTAAGAGATTTATTTGCCCTCTGGCTTCCTGTTGGGTTGTGTCAATGGGGTAGGATTAGCAAGAGGGAAGAAGGATGAGATTTAGATATTTATTCCCTTGTGTCCTTCCCTGCAGGCCACTGAGGGCTGGCTGATGGCAGACCAAATTCTCTACTCCTGTAATGCAAATTTCTCTTAATAGCCATCAATTACTGCACAATGCCTTGTGATTTCCCCAAATCCTGCCTATACTTTTGTAAATATGGCCTTATTACACTCTTCTCAAGTTATTCTAAATTCAGTGTGTCATCTGAAGCCTATTGGGACTTGATGGATATCATAAAGGGTAGCAGGATTGGCACCAGAAAAGAAACTCTCAAAGTAGGGGTCGAGGACCGGGTTGGTTACACTTTGAAAAGCTCCGGGATGACCTCGTTGTGAGGGGAAAATGGGGCTTGGGTAACACATGGCAGAAAGTGGCATCACAATTACTCAAGTTATCATCAATGTCAGTCTTGTATGAGGTGCAGGTGAAAGCACTGGGAAAGCAAGTAATGCAGTCCCACTCATTGCTGTGGCAATAAGTGTTGTAACATTTGTAGAATCCCTCGCTTAAGACAGCCAGAGAGAGACACACACACACAGGAAAAGGAAAATATTAAAAGTTGTGAACCGCACCTCCAATAAAAGAAAAGAACAACTGCAGTGATTTTTCTCTGAGTATAATAGTTGTTAAAGAACAAAATTCAACCGAGCAAATTTGTGACAGACTCACATTTCTCTGGAATGTGATTACTAAACCCACCCATCCCTGGAATGGCGATGACTCACTGACCTTTCCGTGGAATGAGATTACTAAACCCACCCATCCTTGGAATGGCGATGATTTACTGTAAATGTGATGTGGCCCCACCCCAGAAGGAACACCTTGTATGGACATATACATTGTCTAACCAACCAGCTCTCGCCAAGCACCCCAAGCCCTTGTGCCTTTCTCATTCTCCTTAAAAAGAGTTCTAATCGCTGCACATTCTGCTGCTCTCCCTTTTCGAGACAGCCCGGCAGGTCTTTCCTCTGATAAAGCTTGTGTCACCTGATTCTGGCCTCCGACTGATCTTTCAGTTTGAAGATCCAGTTGGCTCTAATAAGCTATTCGTGAATTGGACAGCATCCCATGTAGCAACCAGAAGGGTGCTCCAAGGGGTTGTACAAAATGGAAAGTTTTTACCAGAAGAAGAGTGGGCAAGAGGGCTACTAACAAAAGAAAAGAATGGATTGTTTTTAGACCAGGACGTCAACTACTAGGGGGAAGGGAATGGCAACCATTTTCATCATATGGATTTCCTGCTATTTCTATTGGGGTTAGAGAGGGCCCATGTGACAGGTGATATCATGGTGTTGACCAGGAAATTCCAGACTTTTTGATTAAATGTCTGGGAGAGGTTGAAGCAGCAACTAGGTCAGGTATTAAATCTAGGTTTGGTAGCATTAGCTTTAACACAAGTGACTCCATTTTGGGCTAGTGTTTTCTTTCACATCACCATACTATTACCTCCATCCTATCACATAGCCGTGTAGTGACCATTTATTTTTTTCATGATGAGAACATTTGAGATCTACTCTTTTAGCAACATTCAAATGCAAGATGTAGCATTATTAGTATAATCGCATCGCTACACATTACAACGCCAAAGTTGTTAATCTGATAACCGTAAGTTTGTGCTGTTTTTCAGTTGAGCTCACTCTCTATTCCACCTCATTTTGTGGTCTTTCCGTCCTTTGTTCCTTCCTTCCTTCCTTCCTTCCTTTCTTTTTTTTTTTCTTCCTTTCTTTTTTTTTTTGGTCAAAGGCAAACAACAAAAACTGAGCAAGTAAGGAGGTTGACTTTATTCGGGCTATTGCAATAGGGAAAACTACCCACATTTGAAAATCAGAGTGTCTCCGCAGGGTGGTTTTGTTTTAAAATTTTATAGGGAAAAATAGGCGAGTTATAGGTGGAAGGATTGCACATTTGGTATTATTGCTGTAATCAGGGGAGTCTGTTAGCTGAACAAGAAATGTTTACCTCTGTGTCTAGATGGTTTGTTGGAAAGGGGACAAATATTTCACCTACTCATTTATGAGACAAAAGAATGGGAATTTGGAGGGGTTGTGTCTGGCCTTGTTATAGGTAAACAAGCTGATCATCAGTGAGTCTTATCCATGTCACCTGGGAAAGGGAGGTTCTTTGTGGTTGTAAGTCATTCCTGAAACATGGTTTTCCAACAGCACAAGTAAAGTTCAATATTGTTACTCTGCTCTATTTGAAACACAGATACAAATGTCTGCTTTACTCTAAGACACCTTACCTGTCTTCAATTAAAACATTATTTTATTTTTTGAGCAGTGGTTCTCAACGGAGAACATTTTGTAGTGCTGGAGTTTATTTTTGTGGTGTCACAACTGGGTTTTGGTAGGGTGCTACTGGCATCTAATGGTGGAATCTGGAAATGCAGCTAAACATCTCAAAGGCGCAGGAGAACCTCCCACAGAAAGAAATGGTCACAAATTCGTACCTATCAATAGTCGCTTTAGCCCTGACCGGTTTGGCTCAGTTGGCTCAGTGGATGGAGCGTCGGTCTGCGGACTGAAGGGTCCCGGGTTCGATTCCAGTCAAGGGCGTGTACCTTGGTTCCTGGCACATCCCAGGTCGGGGGTGTGCAGGAGGCAGCTGATCGATGTTTCTTGCTCATCTGTTTCTAACTCTCTATTCCTCTCCCTTCCTCTCTGTAAAAAAAATCAATAAAATATATTTTAAAAAATAATCACTTTAATGTTTCAATCAAAATACATAGGGTAGATACATAGGGTAGCACTGGCCAGCATGGCTAAGTGGTTAGAGCATTAGCCTGTGCACTGGAGGGGTCAGGTTCAATTTCAGACAATGGCATGTATCTTGATTGCAGCCTTGATCCCTGGCCCTGGTTGGGGTGTGTATGGGAGGCAACCAATTGATGTGTCTCTCTCACATCAATGTTTCTCTCTCTCTCTTTCTCCCCCTCCCTTCCACTCTCTCTAAAAAAACAATCAATGGGAAAATATCCTTGGGTAAGGATTAACAAAGGACAGAAAGAAAGAAAGAAAGAAAGAAAGAAAGAAAGAAAGAAAGGCCCATATATATGCTCTCTACAAGAGACCCACTTCAGAATGAAAGATACACACAGACTAAAAAGTAAAGGGATAGAAAAAGATATTTCATGCAAATAGAAAAAAAGCTGGGGTAGCAATAATTATACCTGACAAAATAGACTAAAACAAAGGCTATAGTAAGAGACAAAGGACACTACACACTGATAAAAGGAGCAATCCAACAAAAGGACATAACTTTGGTAAACATTTATGTACCTACATAGGAGCACCTAAATATGTAAAGCAAATCTTGATGGACATAAAAGTAATAGAGTCACAGTAGGGGATTTTAACACTCCATTGACATCACTGGGTAGATCTTCTAGACAGAAAGTCAACAAGAAAACAGTGGCCTTAAATGACACACTAAGTCAAATCAATTCAATTGGTATCTTCAGAGTATGGCACATCAAAGCAGCAGAATGGGGATTCTTTTCTAGTGCACATGGAACATTTTCTAGGACAGACCACATATTAGGACACAATACAAGTCTCAGTAAGTTTAAGAAGATTGAAATCACATCAAGCATCTTCTCTGAAAGATGCTATGAAACTAGAAATCAACCACAAGAAATAAAAACTGAAAAAACACACAAAATCATGGAGGCTAAATACCATATTACTAAATAATGAATGGGTTAATCATGAGATCAAGGAATAAATCAAAAGGTACCTTGAATCAAATGAAAATGAGAACACAACAACCCCAAATCTATGGGACACAGTGAAAGCAGTCATGAGAGGGAAATTCATAGTATTACAGGCCTACCTTGGGAAACAGAAGAAAACTCAAACATTCTATCTTTACACTTAAAGGAACTTGGAAACAACAACAAAATGAAGCCTAAAGTGAGTAGAAGGAAGGAAATAATAAAGATCAGAGCAGAAATAAACAAAATAGAATCTAAAAAGCAATATAAAAGATCAATGAAACCAAGAGCTGGTTCTTTGAAAAGATAAACAAGATTGACAAACCTTTAACCAGACTCATCAGAAAAAATAAATAAGATCAGAAACAGAGAGGAGATGTAACTATATGCCAACAAATTGGAAAATCTGGAAGAAATGGATTAATTCCTAGAAAGATACAATCTTCTAAAATTGAGTCAGGAAATTGGATTATACAGATTACAACTAGTGAAACTGAAGCAGTAATTATAAACTCCCAACAAACAAAAGTCCTGGACCAGATGAATTCACAGATGACTTTTACCAAACATTCAAGGAACCAATACCTATCCTTCTCAAACTATTCCAAAAATCTCAAGAGGAGGAAAAATTCCCATGCTCATTTTATGAGGCCAGAATTATCCTAGTTTCTAAACCAAATAAAGACACTACAAAGAAAGAAAATTATAGGTCAATATTTCTGATGAATGTAGATGCTAATATCTTTAACAAAATTTTAGCAAGTTGGATCTAGCAATATATAAAAAAGATCATATACCATGATCAGGTGAGATATATTACGGGGATACAAAATTGGTACAATATCCACAAATCAATAAGCATGATATACCACATAAACAAAATGAAGGATAAAACCCACATGATCATATCAATTCATGCAGAAAATGCATTTAATAAAATCCAGCACCCATTTATAATAAAAATTCTCAGCAAAGTGGGAATAATGAGAACATATCTCGCCCTAACCAGTTTGGCTCAGTGGATAGAGCGTCGGCCTGCGGACTGAAGGGTCCCAGGATTGATTCCGGTCAAGGGCATGTACCTTGGTTGCAGGCACATCCCCAGTAGGGGGGTGTGCAGGAGGCAGCTGATCAATGTTTCTCTCTCATCAATGTCTCTAACTCTCTAACCCTCTCCCTTCCTCTCTGTAAAAAAATCAATAAAATATATTTTAAAAAATTGAAGTATATTTATTATACCTCAATATAATAAAGCCATATATGACAAACACACTGTCAACATCATATTCAGCCGGTAAAAACTAAGTGTTTCCCTTAAGATCAGGAAGGACACAGGGATGTCTGCTTTAACCATGCATATTCAGTCCTAGCCACAGTAATCAGAAAAGAAGAAGAAATAAAAGGCATCCAAACTGGAAAGGAGGAAGGAAAACTGTCTCTATTCACAGGTGACATGATATTATATATAGAAAACCCTAAACACTCCACCAAAAAGCAACTAGATTTAATAAATGAATTCCATAAAGTAGCATAATATAAAATTAATATCCAGAAATTGATGGAAACTAAGAAAACTTCCATTTACTATTGCCACAATAACAATAAAGCTACCTAGGAATAAATCTAACCAAGGAGGTAAAAGTCCTGTACTCAGAAAACGATAGGACATTGAAGAAAGAAATGGAAGAAGATGCAAAAAAGTAGAAGCATATACCATGCTCATGAATTGGAAGAATTAACATCATAGTTCCTACTATCCAAAACAATCTATAGATTCAATGCAATTCCTATTAAAATATCCATAGCATATTTCACAGATCTAGAACAAATATCGTAAACATTTATATAGAACAAAAGAAGACCCTGAATAGTTGGAGGTATCACAATACCTGATATCAAACTATACTACAAGGCCATTGCAATCAAAACTGCATGGTACTGTCATAAGAACAGGCATAGAGATCAATGGAAAAGAACACAGAGCCCAGCAATCAACCCATGCCTTTACGGTCAATTAATATTTAACAAAAGAGGCAAGAACATAACAATTGGGAAAAAAAACAGTCTCTTCAATAAATGGTGTTGGGAAATTTGGATAGGTACATGGAAAAAAATGAAACTAGAACACCAACTGACACCATACACAAGAATAAACTCAAAACAGATAAAAGACTTCAATATAAGTTGTGAGACCATAAAACCATAAAGTATAGAAGAAAACATAGGCAATAAAATCTCAGACATCTCTTATACCAATATTTTTGCCAATATTATCTCCTAGGGCCAGGGAAATAAAGGGAAAAATTTAAAAATGGAACTACCACAAACTAAAAAGCTTCTGCACAGCCAAAGAAACCATCAACAAAATGCAAAGGGAACCCACTGTATGAAAGAACATATCTGCCAAGGATACATCTGATAAGGGGTTAATTTTCAAAATATATAAAGAACTTATACAACTCAACATCAGGAAGATAAACAATCTAATTTAAAAATTGGCAATGAACCTGAATAGACACTTCTCAATGAGGACATATAGATGGCTAATAGACGTATGAAAAAATGCTCAACATCACAAATCCTCAGAGATTTGCAAATTAAAACCACAATGAGGTATCACTTCACACCTGCCAGAATGGCTACCATGAATAAACCAACAAACAAGTGTTGACGAGGATGTGGATAAGAGGGAACCCTTGTGTACTGTTGGTGGGAATGCAGACTAGTGCTGTCACTGTGGAAAACAATATGGAGTTTCCTCAAAAAATTAAAAATGGAACTGCCTCTTGACCCAGAGACCTCATTTTTGGGAATCTATCCTAGTAATTCTGAAACACCAATTCCACCAAATATATGCATGCCTATATTCATAGCAGCGTTATTTATAATAGCCAAGATCTGAAATAGCCCAAAGTGCCCATCAGTAGAGGAGTGAATAAAAAGTTGTGGTACATTTATAAAATAGAATACTACGCATTGGTAAAATAAAAGAAGGAAATCTTACCCTTTGCGACAGAATGGATGAACCTGGAAATTATTATGCTAAGTGATACAAATCTGTCAGAGAAAGATAAGTACCTATAATGTCACTTATATGTGGAATTTAACAAACAAAATAAACTGTCGAACAAAATACAAAAAGAGGCATGGATACATGGAATAGACTGACAGCTGTCAGAGAAGAGGGGGAGGAAGTCCTGGATAAAAGGTGAAGGGATTAGCCAAAGAACATATAGATATAACCCACAGACACAGATAACAGTGTGGTGATTGTCAGAGAAAGGGCAGGGGCAGGGGCTGGGTGGAGGTAGGCGAAGGGGATGAAATGGGGACATATGTAATAGTGTCAATAAATTAAGAAAGTTAAACGGATCCAAATGTTGGGGAGGCAGGGGGCGGTAAAATCGCTTCTCACCTTTCCATTGGGAAAGAACCAGGCTTTAAAGGTTGGGCAAAAATGTCTGAAAAAACTAAATTTATTCTGAGGTGCAGAAAAAAAGCAGGCTCAAACAACTTTAAAATGCAACTTCATTTCCCTCTTGGAATTATTGATCATTACTCATTTGTTGGTTACCTATTATTTAAATCACTACAGCTGAACTTGGATTTTTATATGAAGTTTGTCAAATTTTAGTTATAAAAATTCAGGGAAGGAAGAACCTCAGATATTAGTTGAGAAACAGAATAAGGTAGGAAGCAAACTTTTCATAATGGGCTATCTAGTAAACATCTTAGACTAGGTGGGACTAAAGAAAAACTCATTTCTCACTGTGTCTCCTTTAATGTCATACTTAATACTTCTTCTTATCTTTAAAATTGATTTTAAGAGAGAGGAAGGGAGAGAGGAGGAGAAGGAAGAGGAGGAGGAGGAGGAGGAGGAGGAGGAGGAGGAGGAGGAGGAGGAGGAGGAGGAGAAGGATGGGGAGGGAAACATCAATTTGTTATTCCACTTATTTATGCATTCATTGGTTGATTCCTGTATGTGCCCTGACCAGGGACTGAATGGCAACCTTGGCATATTGGGATAATACTCTAACCAACTGAGCAACCTGGCCTAGGCCAGTACTTCACTTCTGATACTCTAGCCACAGATGTGTGTGTGTGTGTAGGGGGATTCCCACCACACCAAACAACTATCAGATTTTCTGGATATCAGCTGGGTGTCCTACAATTTAACTCAGTCTGACACTACCTACCCAGAGATAGCATCTCTGACAGGTTATGGGCTTAGTCCCAAAAGACTGCTCTTCCCCGCCCCTCCCCCCCCCCCCCCACCTCCATTACCTATTTCAAATGCCAATGGCAAGTCCAGCTTGTCACCTATATTTCTGACAGCTGTACATAGGAGGCTCTCTCAGCCCCCTCCTTGGTTTGATTTTGCTGGAGCAGCTCACCGAACTCAGGAAAACTGGTTACTTACTAGATGAGTTCTTTATTACAAAGGACACTAAGGGATACAGCCAGATGAAGAAACACATAGGGCTGGGTCCAGAAGGGTCCTGAGCACAGGAGCTTCTGTCCTGTTGAGTTTGGAGCACGTCACCCTTCCAGCCCATACAGACGTTCTTGTTCACCAACCCAGAAGTTCTCCAAACTCCATTCTTTTAGGATTTTGTGGAGGCCTCATTAAATAGGCACAACCAGTTCAATCATGGGTCATTGGAGATTGATTCACCCTCCAACACCTCTCCCCCACCAGTTGAGATATAACTGACATATAACATTGTGCCAGTTTAAAGTGCACAACGTGTTGATTTGATATACTTACATATTGCAAAATGATTGCCATAATAGCATTAGATAACATCGCCATACATCTCATAGATGCCTTTTTTTATGTGTGTGGTGGTGAAAACACTTAAGATCTACTCTCGTAGCAACTTTCCAACCCACTAATCACAGGTTGGTCCTTACGGAAATCAGACACTTAGTCAAGAGTTGTGTCCCAGGAACTAGGGACAAAGACCAAATAATTGTTATTGTATCATAGAGACAATAACAATTGTTCACCAACCCAGAAGTTCTCCAAACTCCATTCTTTTAGGATTTTATGGAGGCCTCAGTTCCTAGCCCCTCATTCATACAAGCTTTCTCCCCACCACATTCTTAAAGATTACATAGAACACACCTCAGAAAATAGGTACTTCTGCTTAGAAAGACTGTTCCCTTCCTGAAGCCGGCTTTTAGTTGGTACAGAAATAGCTTCAAACCCAAGAAAGCATTGATTGAAGGACCTGTATTCAGAACTTCTGCTGCCGGTAATTGTAGATTGGGAAATTTGGACCAGCCCTCTAGCTAAAGATAATGAAGTCTGATGTCATGTACATTAAAAGGTGTAACTTAAAGCACCAAAGATTTCAATGCTAGTAAGAAGTCACTGCAGTGGAATCTGCAAAAGTTGAGCCCTGGCTGGGTACCTCGGTTGGTCGGGATATTGTTCTGATGGACCAAGGTTTGGGGTTTAATCCTCAGAAAATCTGGTCTGAGCATATGCAGGAATCAACCAGTGATTCCTGGTGGAACAACAAATTGATGTGTGTGTTTCTCTCTCTCTCTCTCTCTCTCTCTCTCTCTCTCTCTCTCTCTCTCTCTTCCTATCTCTATCTAAACAAAGAAAAATAAAGTTGAACCCATAGACCCAGGGGCAGGTGGTAGGGAAAATGGGAAGATGTTTGTCAAAGGTACAAACTTCCAGTTGGAAGATGAATAAGTTCTGGGGGTGTACTGTCTACAGTATGGTTACTATCCTACATAATAAAAGCCTAATATGCTAAGTGCCTGGTCATCCGTTCAACCAATCAAAGTGCAATATGCTAAGGCCTCTCAACCACTCGCTATGATGTGCACTGACCACCAGGGGGCAGATGCTCCAACCAATAGGTTAGTTTGCTGCTGATGTCCGGCCAATCAGGACTGAGCGAGATGAGCCAGACATACCCTGGAGCCCTCCTGTGGTCCCTCCCCAGCTGGCCAACCTCCTGTGTCTCTCCCCGGCCCTGATTGTGCATTGGTGGGGTCCCTCTACCTGGCCTGCACGCAATCCGGGACCCCTCGGGGGATGTCGGACAGTCAGTTTCGGCCTGATCCCGCAGGCCAGGCTGAGGGACCCCACTGGTGCATGAATTCGTGCACTGGGCCTCTACTAATTAATACTGCATTGTGTAATTGAAAGTTGCTAACAGAGTAGATCCTAAATGTCTCTCCCTAAAAATAAAAGGTAATCATGAGATGTGTGGAGGTATTAGCTAATGCCATGGTGGTAATACTTTGGAAATACACCTTAAATTTACACAATGTTATATGTCAGTTACCTCTCAATAAAGCTGGGGGGAAATGGGGACTGGGAAAGCTAAAGGGGGGGGGAAATTACTGCCTGGAGATTAGGAGAGGATAGCGCTCCAGGCAGGTGAGCCAGATACTCTGGCTGAATTCTTCCTTGAGGTGGTCTAGAAGAGGCAGCTGAGTGACTAATATGAGCTTTAGGTGTCTGCAGACTCAGGAATGAAGGGTATCTTGGGTTGATACCCCAGAGGAATATCTCTTAGAAACAGAGGAGAACTGGAAGCAATCCAATGGGTGTATGGACTACAGCCAGGTTTCCCCCCACCTGGAAGGACCAGAAAAAGCTCATGTACCTACAGAACATTACTATCAGACAAAGTAGACTTTAATGTAAAAACACCTGCAGAGATAACAAAGGTAACTTTATAAACATAAAAGATTCAAGGCACCAGGAAGACATAACAATCTTGAATATTTGTACTCAATAGCCCATTGATTGAACTACAAGCAGAAATAGACAAATTCAGTACCACTCTGAGTGATTTTAACATACTTCACTCCATAAATGATACAACAAGAAGACAAATAAATCAGTCAAAATAAATAAGATTTAAACATGATTTAAAAACTTGACTTATATAGAAACTTGGACATATATAGAAAATGCACTGAGTTGACAGAATTTCATATTTATCAAAATACGACATTTATTTTTCATGACAGACTATGTTCTAAGTTTGACCACAAGTGCTACAAAGGCAAGTCTCAATAAATTTCAAAGGATTAAAATTATACAGGGTATTCACAATGCAATATATTATAAATCAATAACAAAAGCATAAGGAGATCCTACATATGCCTGGACATTATGAAATGCACTTTTATGTAACTCATGGATTAAACAAAAAAATCTCAGTAGAATCTACTCAAATATATTTCTCTGTTTAGATTCTAGCACAAAGGAGAACAAAATAAAGAGAAAGATGATGATGACTCAAAGGGGAGGGTGAAATGAGAATTTATTTAATCAATATTTTAATGTGGAGGCAAATGAGTTTTTACTACAAGTTCACTAACATCCAATAATTATTCATTAAATTTTACTAGTACTTAATAGAAACATATATATTAAATTATCTCATATATCCCAATATATGAGAAATATTCCCAATATCACTATTAAGTGTGTAATTAATATTACCCTGCCTATTTTGTAGATGGTGAACTGAACTCAGAGATAAGTTAGCTGATTTAATACAAAGCTATTTGACTAGAAAGTCCATGATTAACCACTTTGCTAGAAGAATTGAATTATGGAAGTGTGATGATTTCTGGCATACACAGTATTTCATGCCCTTCGACTCATCTAGAAGCTCACACCCAAGGCAGATGACAGAATCATGAAAAGGAACCTGTTCTAGAGATGAACTTCCTTAAAGCTCCCTTTATGTCTCTAGATGAAGGGGTTCATCATGGGAATGACTACTGTGTACATCACTGAGGCCACTGCCCTGCTCCTGGAGGGGAGAGAGGATACAGAACTAAAGTAGACTACAACACAAGTCCCATAGAACAAGAAAACAACAGTCAGGTGAGACCCACAGGTGGCAAAAGCTTTATACTTTCCACCAGCTGATGGGATTCCCAGGATGGAGGAGACAATTCGAGTGTACGAGAAAATGATCCCCAAAAGGGGACCCACACCCAAAAGGCTGGTCACTAAATATGAAAGGATGTTGTTGCTGAGGGTGTCAGAACAGGCAAGTATGAGGATCTGAGCGAGGTCACAGAAGAAGTGGGGGATTTTCAAGTCTGTGCAGAAGGACAGATGCAACACCATCAGACTGTGGAGCAGGGCGTTTATAAAGCTAATGAGCAAGGAAAGAAGAACCAGCAGACCACAACGGCATGGGTTCATGATGACCGTGTAATACAGAGGGTGGCAGATGGCCACATAGCGGTCATAAGCCATCACAGTGAGGAGCAAATTGTCCATACACATAAAAAATAGGAAAAAATAGACCTGAGTGAGTCAGCCTGGGTAGGTGATGGCCTTGTTTTCTGTCTGGATGTTCACTAGCATCTTGGGGACTATCGTGGAGGTGAAGCAGATGTCAATAAAGGACAGGTTGGAGAGGAAGAAGTAAATGGGGGTGTGGAGGTGGCAGTCAGAGCTGACCCCTAGGATGATGAGCAGGTTTCCAAGCACAGTGACCAGGTACATGGTCATAAACAGCCCGAAGAGAAGGGGCTGTAGCTCTGGGTCCTCTGAGAGGCCCAACAGGAGGAATTCTGCTACTTCTGTTTGGTTTTCTGACTCCATGTTATGGATGAGTCTGCTGGAAAATAGAGACATGAGTTACAGTGAAACAGACATCACTTGTTTGACACAAGTCGTTGAGCTGTGCCTTAAATTCTAGTAATATTTAAACGTTTCCCCCCTTCAGGTTTCTCTACTCATTCCTTCCTTCACCGAGTAATTTTTGAGTGACCTGTATGCATCATATATTTTTCCAGTAGTATAATTAAAAAAATGAAAACAAGCGCTGTTTTATTTTATTAAGGAACTATCATGGCCGCATGCCATTTTAAAATCTAGGATTAAATTCTAGTAGTTTTTTCATATGGCACCAAACCTGGTTAGATGACTTAATTTTCTCAGAGAATAGTACTGCCCTCCAAGCAGTCTTTTTTTAAAAATTGATTTTAGAGAGAGGGAGAGAGAGAGAGAGAGAGAGAGAGAGAGAGAGAGAGAGAAATATAGATTTGTTGTTCCACTTATTTATGCATTCTTTGGTTGTTTCTTGTATGTGCCCTGACTGGGGATCGAACAAACAACCTTGGCGTATCAGGATGACGCTCTAACCAGCCGAGCTATGCAGCAGGGCTCCTCCGAGCACTCTTGAGTTCATTCAAACCCTAGCATCTTTGCGGAGAAATCTTCCCAAAGGAACCAGTGAAGTCCAGCACATCCTCGTGGATCACTTCAGGGGCATTCTAGCCAATAAACGCCCAAGTCCTCACTCTGGCAGTCAGGATCCTGCATCATCTGGCCCCTGTAATAGTTACACATGAGGTGATGTACTTTCAGCAATCGCCGCCTCCTAAAACTAATACTGCACATTGTGGTTGAGTCAATAAATTATTAATTAAGTGTGAATAATTCTAAGAGCTGGTATGCAAATACCAGCACAAAACATTATGGATCAAAATGTGTCATTTTCTGCTCTAGGCAAAACCGAACTATTCATTTCAGGGTGTGTGCTTTGGAAAGACACATATTCTTTTATTATTTTTTATTTCTTTATTATTATTTTGTAGGGAGCACATGTTCTTGGCATAAGTGAAGGAAGACTGGAATGCATGGAGTGTTGAGAAAGCAAAGGAGATGAGTGAGCATTTTTTTTTTCTGCCCTTGTACTGGAGGGAGTGGGAGAGAACTGCTGAATTAACCCAAATAACATTCAGCCACTTTACAGGATCACAGCTCATATGATGGTTTATGAGGGAGGAAAGACATAGTCTATTGATGAGAGAAAGAAAAGAGGTTGAGCAATGTTCATAGGACATTTGTGTCCCTCAAATGAATAGGATGCTTTGTGAATTAGATAAGATAAGGTCTTACTACTAGGGACTTAATGGATATTTTAGAAATATCAGCTATAATTATTGCCATTGCTATTATTATTTTTTAATATCAACATAATTGCTATAGTAGGCTGTGTGGAAACTGTTGAGATTGGTTTAGGTTATTTCTTTTCCCTTCACTGTCCTGATACACGGGCTGTTACCTGTTTCAACAGTCACTATTCCGTAAACATGAGTGGAGGTTATTATACACTTAGAAATTTTATTTTTTTTTATTTTTTTTATTATTAAATCTTTATTGTTCAGATTATTACATTTGTTCCTCTTTTTTTTCCCCCCCATAACTCCCCTCCTCCCAGTTCCCGCCCCACCCTCCGCCCTCACTCCCCACCCACTGTCCTCATCTATAGGTGCACGATTTTTGTCCAGTCTCTTCCCGCATCTCCCACACCCCTTTCCCCCCCAGGAATAGTCAGTCCATTCCCTTTCTATGTCCCTGATTCTATTATAATCACCAGTTCATTCTGTTCATCAGATTATTTATTCACTTGATTCTTAGATTCACTTGTTGATAGATGCATATTTGTTGTTCATAATTTGTATCTTTACCTTTTTCTTCCTCTTCCTCTTCTTAAAGGATACCTTTCAGCATTTCATATAATCCTGGTTTGGTGGTGATGAACTCCTTTAGCTTTTCCTTATCTGTGAAGCTCTTTATCTGACCTTCAATTCTGAATGATAGCTTTGCTGGATAAAGTAATCTTGGTTGTAGGTTCTTGGTATTCATCACTTGGTATTCATCACAAAGTGTATTCATCACTTTGAATATTTCTTGCCACTCCCTTCTGGCCTGCAAAGTTTCTGTTGAGAAATCCGCTGACAGTCGTATGGGTATTCCCTTGTAGGTAACTGAGTTTCTTTCTCTTGCTGTTTTTAAGATTCTCTCTTTATCTTTTGCTCTTGGCATTTTAATTATGATGTGTCTTGGTGTGGTCCTCTTTGGATTCCTTTTGTTTGGGGTTCTCCACGCTTCTTGGACCTGTAAGTCCATTTCTTTCACCAGGTGGGGGAAGTTTTCTGTCATTACCTCCCCAAATAGGTCCTCAATATCTTGCTCTCTCTCATCTTCTGGCACCCCTATAATTCTGATGTTGGTACGCTTGAAGCCGTCCCAGAGGCTCCCCACACTATCCTCGCACTTTTGGATTATTTTTTCATTTTGCTTTTCCGGTTGGGTGTCCTTTGCTTCCTCGCATTTCAAATCATTGACTTGATTCTTGCGGTCCTCTGGTCTGCTGTCGGGAGTCTGTATAATATTCGTTATTTCAGTCCGTGTATGCTTAATTTCTAGTTGGTTCCCCAATATAAGATCGAGGGTCTCATTAGTTTTCTTGTAGATCTCATTAAGTTTATCGGCAGCTTCTAAACAGTTCTTGAGAGACCTTAAAAGTGTGGTTCTGAACTCTATATCTTCCATTGACAATTTTGTCCTGTTTCTTTGTCTCCGCATTTTGTTATGCTTCCTTGGTGCACCCCCTAGTGGTCTTTGTTCGCAGTCTTATAGTTAAATCTTGATTGTTGTAGCTAATTCCAGGGAGGGTTTGACCTCCAGGCCAAGTGGCTATGAGAATCAGCTGTGTCAGCAGTGAGAGAACTTCTGTCCTCTAGGGAGGTGCTAATCTAGCCTTTGCCTGAGGCTATCCGGCAAATGCCTGTGTGCAGGGCTTGGGCAGGGCGGGTCGCACAGGATCAACAGGGTGGGCCGGAGAGAGCAGTTATGGCAGCTCTCAGTCCTGTCCCCAGGGGCTCTGCCTCTCTGAGTCCCAGCACCTGCTGCAAAGCTCAGAGAGAAAGCTGCACTCGCTCTGACCGAAGCCAGACAGTCCTGCTTCTCCTGTTTGAGTCTGGGTCCCTAAAGACTCGCCCGTATCTGGAGCTCAGAGTCTGCGACTCCCTCCCGATTGAAAACGCCAACCGTGCCCTCCGCCACCAGCCCGCTCCGCGCACTCCGCACCTCAGAATTTGACTTCAGCACTGCGCCTCCTCTGAGTGTCCGTATGCGTTTCTCTTTCCTCCTAGTTGTAGGACTTCCACTCAGCCAGCGTTCCTGTGGTTCTGGGTGATGTCCCTTCCGTTTTTTGGTTTCACTTTTGAAGTAGTTGTTCAAAGCAGCAAACTCCGGCGTTAACCTATGCCGCCATCTTGGTTCTCCTAGAAATTTTAAAATTCAACATAGAGACTTTATAATTTTTCTGTGCTAGAATGTTAAAAAGTTTCTCAAACAATTAAAATTGAATTACTATATGATCCAGCAATGCCACATCTGAGTATATATCCAAAAGAAGTGAAAGCAGGGTCTCAAAGAGATATTTATACACACATGTTCACAGCAGCATCATTTACAGCAGCTGAAAGATGGAAGTAACCCAAATGCATACTGAAGATGATTGGGTGAGCAAAATGTGGACTATACATAAATATTTTCAGCCTTAAAGAGAAAGGAAATTCTGCACTAGACTGATAGCTTAGTTGGTGGAAGCACCATCCACATGCACCAGGGTTTTGGGTTTAATCTCCGGTGAGTGCACTTACAGGAAGCAACCATTGAATGCATAAATAGGTGAAATAACAAATCTCTCTCTCCTTCTCTTTCTCTCTAAAATCAATAAATAAAAATTTAAAAAAGAAAGGAAATTCTGACACATGCTACAACATGGATGAACCTTGAAAACATTATGGTAAATGAAATAGACCAATTACAGAAAGACTAATACTGTCTGATTCCACTCATGTGACATACATACAGCAGTCAAATTCATAGATGCAAAAAGCAGAAGGTGGTTGCCGGGGCCTAGGGGGACAGCAGAATGGGGACTTAGTGTTTTAGTTTTGCAAGATGAAAAGAGTTGTGGAGTTAGGTGGCGGTGATGGCTAGACAATAATGGGAAGGTACTTAATACCACAGAACTGTCACTTCAAAATGGATAAAATGGTAAATTTTATGTTATGTCCATTTTTCCATGATTAAAAAGTCAATTAATTAATTAAAAAATGAATGAGCTTTTCTGATTTGCTTTAGTCATGCTCCTGTCCTTCAGGGTGCTTCGAGAAATCACACGCCCCTCACACTTCATGGATGTTCTTAGGGACACAGCCCCATCCTCACTTTTTTCTCACCCTCCTCCCTCAGCCAGGGAGTCCTTCAGATCATGGATTATGTAACATCATTTGTGGAAACTCAGATCTTACCTCCTCCTGTTCTTGGTAGGATCACATCTGCATTCAGTTTAGAAAGCACTCGGTGAGTGGTCTCCTGGGAGAGTCCATGGCATACGCAAGGCTTAGATCCTCACCTCCTCTGTGCCCCCATTCTGCTTCAGGATCCTGGAAGTCTGATCCTTGGGCCCTTCCAGAGAGGCCAAAGGGATTACTGGGTGGGTGGGTCTCTGAGGGCCTCCCAATTATTCTTAGGGATGAAGCAGTAGGGACCATCCATAGGGAGCCCTGGGGTCAGGGGTGAGAAGAGAATGAGCATCTCAGAGCTCTCAACACCCAGCTTTCATGCTCCACAAACCAGTGGGCAAAATAGACAAAGACTGACACATGGATTATTCTCAGGGGAGACAGCAATTACTTTGGCTCTGTGGCTGCCAGACTTCCGTGTACATCAGAATCATCCAAAGGGCTAAAACCCGGATGTCTAGGACCAACTCAAAAGTTGCTGACTGATCTGGGGTAGGGCCCAAGAGAAGCATAGTAACCTCTGTTTTGTAAAAACTGCTGTTTGAAATTTCCACTAGACATAGAAGGTTCTTTGTTCTGTGAATTAATTCTGCTATTATTGGCTTCTGTAAAACATGCTTGCTCTAATGATAGGGAAAATAAGCTTAGCTATCTGACCTTGCAAGCTGCTCTGCTGCCGTCCCTAGCTACCCCCATACCAGGTGTCGGTTAGTTATCTGTACTCAAGGCTACCGAACTGCACTCAAGCCTACAGGCTTCCTGCGGGATACCTGCTTAGCATATATAGGGCTCTTTCGAAACTTGCAAAAGGGACCAGAAGTCCCATATTTAGGAGACAAAGACATTAGAAACGTATAAAGGGAAAACTTCCTCCATGATTGCGTTGCTCAGACTCTGGAAGCTTTCCTCTGAGCCCGCTAGCATAATAAAAGACTCCAAATTATTGGCTTATTAAGGCGTCCTATGTTCAGCTTGCTGATTTACAATATAACACAAGAATGTCATTTCTTAAAAGGCATCCAAATTGGAAAAGAGGAAGTAAAACTGTCCTTATTTGCAGACGACATGATATTATACATACAAAACCCTAGAGACTCCATCAAAAAGCTACTGGACTTAATACATGAATTTGGCAATGTAGCAGGATACAAAATTAACCCCAAGAAATCCGAGGCATTTCTATACACCAATAGTGAACTTTCAGAAAGAGAGATTATAAAAACAATCCCGTTTACCATCGCACCAAAAAAATTAAGCTACCTAGGAATAAACTTAACTAAAGAGGTAAAAGACCTCTACTCAGAAAACTACAGGACGTTGAAAAAAGATATAGAGGAAGACATAAACAGATGGAAGAACATACCGTGTTCATGGATTGGTAGAATCAACATCATTAAAATGTCCATACTACCCAAAGCAATCTATAAATTCAATGCACTTCCCATTAAAATACCAACGGCATACTTCATAGATCTAGAACGAACTCTCCAAAAATTCATCTGGAATAAAAAAAGACCCCGAATAGCTGCAGCAATCCTGAAAAAGACCAAAGTAGGTGGGATCTCAATACCAGATATCAAGATGTATTACAAAGCCACTGTTCTCAAAACTGCCTGGTACTGGCACAAGAATAGGCATATAGATCAATGGAATAGAATAGAGAGCCCAGAAATCGGCCCGAACCAATATGCTCAATTAATATTTGACAAAGGAGGCAAGAACATACAATGGAGCCAAGATAGTCTCTTCAATAAATGGTGTTGGGAAAATTGGACAGATATATGCAATAAAATGAAACTAGACCACCAACTTACACCATACACAAAAATAAACTCAAAATGGATAAAGGACTTAAATGTACGACAGGAAACCATAAAAATTCTAGAAGAATCCAAAGGCAACAAAATCTCAGACATATGCCGAAGCAATTTCTTCACTGATACAGCTCCTAGGGCACTTGAAACGAAAGAGAAAATGAACAAATGGGACTACATCAAAATAAAAAGCTTCTGCACAGCAAAAGAAACCATCAACAAAACAACGAGAAAACCCACTGTGTGGGAAAACATATTTGCCAATGTCATATCTGATAAGGGCCTAATCTCCAAAATTTATAGGGAACTCATACAACTTAACAAAAGGAAGATAAACAATCCAATCAAAAAATGGGCAAAGGACCTAAATAGACACCTTTCAAAAGAGGACATTCAGAAAGCCAAGAGACATATGAAAACTTGCTCAAAGTAACTAATCATCCGAGAGATGCAAATCAAAACAACAATGAGGTACCATCTCACACCTGTCAGACTGGCTATCATCAACAAATCAACAAACGACAAGTGCTGGAGAGGATGTGGAGAAAAAGGAACACTTGTGCACTGCTGGTGGGAATGCAGACTGGTGCAGCCACTATGGAAGACAGTATGGAGTTTCCTTAAAAAACTGAAAATGGAACTCCCATTTGACCCTGTGATCCCACTTCTAGGAATATATCCCAAGAAACCAGAAACACCAATCAGAAAGGATATATGCACCCCTATGTTCATAGCAGCACAATTCACCATAGCTAAGATCTGGAAACAGCCTAAGTGCCCATCAGTAGATGAATGGATTAGAAAACTGTGGTACATCTACACGATGGAATTCTATGCTGCTCTAAAAAGGAAGGAACTCTTACCATTTGCAACGTCATGGATGGAACTGGAGAGCATTATGCTAAGTGAAATAAGCCAGTCAATGAAGGAAAAATACCACATGATCTCACTCATTCATGGATAATAGAGACCATTATAAACTTTTGAACAATAATAGATACAGAGGCAGAGCTGCCTCAAACAGATTGTCAAACTGCAGCAGGAAGGCCGGGGAGGGTTGCGGGGCAGGAGGTAGGGGGGTAAGAGATCAACTAAAGGACTTGTATGCATGCATATAAGCATAACCAGTGGACATAAGACATTGGGGGATAGGGGAGGCTAGGGGACTGTCTAGGGCGGGGGGATAAAATGGACACATATGTAATACCCTTTGTAATACTTTAAGCAAAAAAAAAAAAAAAAAAAAAAAAAAAAAAATTGTCATTTCTAACAAGTACCCAGATGATGCGGATACTGCTGGGGACGGGGCACCACACTTTGAGAACCACTGCTGTAGAAATTTCGGAGGCATGCTGTAGGATTCAGCCACCCCTGAATTTAAATCCTGTGCAGAGCCAAGGAAGAAAATCCTTAAATAGCCTTGAGCTTTTTGTTTTCTCTTATCTGTGTCATGAGAATGAGAATATAGCACCGACATTCCAGGAATGCACTTGAAAGAAAAAATAAACAGACAGCAGAGTGTGTGCACATTATTTACATTATTTATATCACTATTAATAGGACCTGAGAGGATCTTCCCCTAGAAGGGTGTGTGTTTGAGGGGATAAGGGGAAAGGAAAGGAAGATAGAGAAGGAGGAGGAGGAAGAGAAGAAGGAGAAAGGGGAGAAGGAGGAAGCAAAAAGAGAGAGAACATCCATGAGACATCTGTGAGATGTGAGGAAAGAGGAATAGTTTGACAATTCCATGAGGACCCTTGATCACATCAAGAAGCAAGTTGACCGACCTTCTTCCCTTGAATCTCAGTGTCACTTCTGAAGGATTGAGTCTCAAACCAGCATTGTGAGGACAGAGCAGCACAAGTCCTCTCCTGGCCTTTCTGGGAAATACAGGGGTGCATCAGAGCAGCCTGGAATCCTTAGAAATTTTTAGAAATATTGATTCCTTTGAGAAGGGAATTGGTTTCTGCATTTTAGGGTCAGAGAAAGGAGCCGGTGGAGCCAGAAACAATTGCAAATGTGGTGCCAGTGGACTTGGAACTATGCCAAGTCGTTAATGAAAAATCAGGAGTAACTTTAAACAGCAATTCTCAAGCTTGACCATGCATCAGAGCCACCTGGCGGGTTTCTGAAAACACAGATTGTGGCTCTGGCCGGTGTAGCTCAATCGGTAAGCATCTCTCTGATACTCTAAGGTTGCAGGTTCAATCCCCTATCAGGGCACATACAAGTATCAACCAATGAATGCATAAATAAGTGGAACAAGTAATCAATGTCTCTCTCCTCTCTCTCTCTCTCACCTCTCCCCTCCCCCTTTTTCTCTCTTTGAAATCAATCAACAAATAAAAATTAAAATTTAAATAACAAACACAGATTGTTGGGCCCCACCCCGGAGTTTTAGCACACCTAGGAGAGGCCTGAGAAATTACATTTCCAAGAACTCCTCAGGTAATGCTGATTACGGCTGGCTGGCTTGGCTGCTTAATTTTCAGGTTCCAGTGCAAAATAAAAAACAAGGGACCCCTTGTTCAAAAATTTCAAGACAGTGACAACAGAGCATTAAACTAAGAGTGGGGTCCTCTGCAACTGCTCAGGTCGCAAGCCCGTGACCCCAACTCTGGCTGCTGGTCTGGGGACAATATTCAGAGTACCGTCGATTTAGATTTCATACTTAATTACCCCGGGACTACCTCCAAGTGGGGATCATAATAATAAATAAGTTGCCCCCTGTCCTCCAGAACTTACAAGGGATTTCTGAATCTCCAGGATTTCCCAACAGAATATCACTGAGGCCGAGTTTCTTCCTAGAATTCACGTGAATGTTGAAGACAAATTGGTCCTCGAGGATTTCAGGGAGACAGTCGTGCATTTTCCGGACAAGAATCTTTAAGAAGAGACAAGGTGTCTTTCTGGCAGGGGTGACTGTGTTAATGGGGAACAGGTAGTCTTTATAGCTTTTTTTTCTGTCCCTAGGGGACTTATCTCCAAAGCTCCTCATTAGCCAAATTGTTCTCTTTATTCCAATCTTGCAGTAGAAGGAAGGGAATCACTAACTTGCTAATTACCTGAGAGAGAGTAAGCAGGAGCCCTTTCCTCTCTCCTGCTTCTGTTCTGTTCCAGAGTGAAAGCTCACAGTCTGGGCTGATCAAGATGCCCAACAGCGAAGACAATATCCTTCACCAAGTACCACTCACTTTTCCAGAAGGCAGTTTCCCAAACATCAGTCATTCCTGACCGTCTTCATGGTTGTTGCCAATAGTCTCATTGACTTGAAAGTCGACTCTTCATTGGTTCACATTTTTAACTCAATCCAATCCAGCAAAATGTGTGTGTGTGTGTGTGTGTGTGTGTGTGTGTGTGTGCATGCACTTGCTGTTGATATTCAGTTGACCCTTGAACAACATAGGGGATAGGGGCACTGACCTCCTACATAGTGGAAAATCCCCATATAAATTTTGAATCCCCCAAAATGTAACTACTGTTGACCAGAAGCCTTACTGGTAACATAAGCAGTTGATTAACACATGTTTTGCATGTCATCCTATCTAATAAAGAGGGAATATGCTAATTGACCTTCATGCTGTCGCAAAGATGGCAGCACCCACAGCCAATGAGGGAATATGCTAATTGACTTCCCTGCCCTCAAAGATGGCGGCACCCACAGCCACAAGGTGGCTGGCAGGGGAGGGCAGTTGTGGGCGATTAGGCCAGCAGGGGAGGGCAGTTAGGGTGATAAGGCCTGCAGGGGAGGGCAGTTGGGGGCAACCAGGCCAGCAGGGGAGGTCAGTTGGGGGTGACCAGGCATGCAGGGGAGGGCAGTTGGGGGCGACTGGGCTGGCAGGGGAGGGCAGTTGGGGGCAATCGGGCTGGCAGAGGAGCAGTTAGGCATCAATCACGCTTTCAGGGGAGTTGTTAGGTGGTGATCAGGCTGGCTGGCAAGCGAGCGGTTGGGAGCCAGCAGTCTTGTATTGTGAGAGGGATGTCTGACTTCCAGTTTATAAACCAGCAGTTGGACATCTCCTGAGGGCTTCCAGATTGGAGAGGGTGCAGGCTGGGCTGACGGACACACCCCCCACCCCCCTCACCCCCCAGTGCACAAATTTGGTGCACTGGGCCTCTCGTATGTATTATTTGTTGTATTCTTCCAATAAAGTAAGGTAGAGAAAAGAAAATGTTATTATTAGAAAATCATAAGGTGCTGGGGTAAGGGGGAGTAGGGGAAGGTGGATAACGGGGATAAATGATGATGGGCAGAGATTTGAGTTGGAGTGGTGAACACAGTGCACAGATGATGTGTTGTAGAACTGTGCACCTGAAACCTATATAATTTTGTTAACCAGTGTCACCCTAATAAATTCAATAGAAAGTCAAGCTCGTGCTTGCTGCGTTCCATCTTCACCATGCAGCTAGCTCTGCTACATGCAAGTCTAATAGTGTGACACCTGCTCACAATGGCTTCCCACCAGCCTTAGAATTAAGCCCTTGCTTTCAAGGTTCGTAGTCATCTGGCAAGGACACTTGCAGTCTAATTCACCTTTATTCTCTCTTTCTTCTCTGCCACACATTTGGGTAGGGAAGCCTATCAAGGAAAGGTTTGGGTTTCAGTTAGCTGCTGCCTTTGGGGGGTGGGGAGAATGCGTGCCTATATTTTAAAATCTCAATTGTTGTGCGGGAAGAGGGAGAGGATTCTGTCAGGTTCTGCTTGATTCCAACCCAATTTACTCATTCAACTGTTTTGGGCATTTAAGTTGTTTATAGTTGGAGTAATTTACAAATAGTTCTACTATAAACATTTTTATACATATTTTTTTGCTCACAGTTGTACATATTTTTGTTGGAAATATATTTAAGAGTGCAATTTATGGGGCCCAGGGAATACACATGGTCACATTTATTTAATATGACCAAACAATTTTCCAAAGTAGTTTGGAAACCAACCAATATACAACTCCACTATCTTGCCAATATTTTACATTGCCTTTTTCACTTTGGCCATTTTCATGAGTATGTAGCCATACCACTTGAAATTTTTATTAATTTATTGATTTTAAAGATAGAGAGGAAAGGACAGAGAGAGAGAGAGCAAGAGAGAGAGAGAAACATCAATTTATTGTTATACTTCTTTCTTCTTTTAAATAAAATATGTATTTCTTTATTGATTTCAGAGAGGAAGGGAGAAGGAAAGAGAGATAGAAACATCAATGATGAGAGAGAATCATTGATCGGCTGCCTCCTGCACACCCCCCACTGGGGATCAAGCCCGCAACTCAGGCATGTGCCCTCGGCCGGAATCGAACCTGGGACCCCTTAGTCTGCAGGCCGACATTCTATCCACTGAGCCAAGCCAGCCAGGGCATTGTACTTCTTTCTTATATGTATCCTGACCGGGAATCAAAACCATGGTATATCAGGAGGACACTCTAACCAACTGAGCTACCTGATCAGGGCCAGGACTACCACTTTTGGTTTTAATTTTTTGACTTTTTAAAACTTTTATTGAACTACTCTTACACCTACAGAAAAATTGAATTAATAATACAGAGAGGTCCTGTATATTATTCAAAGTTTAGCAATGTTAATGCAATCATTTTATCAATTGCTTCCTTTATAGATAGTGCTTTTTTGTGATCTCTATAAGAGTGTTGGTTTTAGGATCTATTTTTTAGACAACCTCTAAAAACCTGGCCAAGTAACTAGTAAATTGGTTTCTTTGCTCCTCCTTTCCTACAATAGTACTAACCTCATTTATGAAGGGACTTTAATTAAGAAAAGAGAAAATTTTCTTAGAGTGGCTTTGTGGAGATGATCCCATGATACCTTCTCTGCATCTCTGAGTCTCTGTCCCTGTGGAGACACACACTCTGGTTCTCTAGTCCTTTAATGATACTCAGAGAAAGCTGGGAATTGGTCTAAGGAGAAGCCCACCAGTTCCCTTAGGTTCAGATCGAAGAACTCAAGCATGAGATTCCCTGGAGGTAAGAGGAAACATGTAGGAAGAGAATGACGCATATACCTGTCTTCTCAGGGTCAGCAATCAGTCACCCAGGAGTTCTCTTCTATGAGCTGTGCTCCTTAGGAAATGAACTGCCTTGGGGGAAAATGACAGTACACATTTGGATAATGAGGAGTTTTGGGAATTGAGCCCCCAAGGCCACAGAGACTGCAACTAGTCTACCTGTGACCCTTCTACTCAACAGCCCATCCCAGGTCAAAAACCAGCACACCTGAGTCTCCTGAGATGATCCTTCTTTCCCAGAAGCCCAGCTACCTTCGTTGGTCCACCTGCCCTTCCTGGGGACAGATTTCCCACCTCCACACTTCAATTTCCAGAGGAAAGACGAGTTACTCGTTGATGGCTCCTAGGTAATCTTAAGTGCCCCAGTAAATGCTGTGAAATATTGGACAGTTGTTTTTTTTCAACCAGCCTATCTGGAGGACATCCAAGAGGTAAGAGAAAGTTCAGTAAGATTAACTTATAAAGTGAAATTTGAAACTAATTTCATATATTTACTTTCCCTGTTTCATCTAATTTGCAATCAGCTTTCATCATTTCTGGCTCCTATTGTGTCTTCTAAATTCTAGGGACTCTTTCCCCACCTGAGCATGGATTAGCCTCTTCAAAAACCAGACAGATGTTCTACCATTCTCTGGTTTCCCTCATTTATTTGGTCTTGAGTAGGGTAAGGGTGGAGTACGTTTGGCTTCTCGATTTTTCCATATTTGGTTCAGATTTCATTCTTACAGGAGAATCAAGTCTCATCCTTCTCTCCTTACTGTGTGGACTCTGGGATTGGAGATTGAGATTCACTCGTTTACATGTTCAACCTTTCTTTGAAAACACCCTACACAAAACATTATTTTAAATAAAATAAATATTTTAAACCACCAGAACAGCACAAGTGAGCAGTAAATAAACAGCATGCAACCACTTTCCAGAATTAATGCTGAAATTTTGCCCTATATGCTTCAGGCACCTTTTTAAAATAATAAAGTATTATACATTACGTAAAGTCTTCTTTATTTTCTTTTATTTTTAACTGAGTTTCAGACATCCAACATCTACACAGAAAGGCCTTTCTTTGCCTTCATATAGGGATAACTTATGTCATCATGGAAAAGTCCTCTTTATTATTATTTATTCCCCTCCTTCCCTCTCAGATGTTACCACTCTGTGGAATTTGGTGGGTATTTGCCACACTTATTCTAACACTATTATTACATGTGAATGTGTCTCTATAAAGACTTCTCTACCATGGAAAAATTATAACAAACCCAAATGTCCATTGATGTGAGAATGTATGTTAAAATTAATGAACCAGACCTCCTTATATCAATCTTGATAAATATAGGAACTACAATTTTAAGCCAAAAACAAAGTTGCTGGCCCTCGCTGGTTTGGCTCAGTGGATAAAGCATTTCTCTGTGGATTGAAGGTCCTGTGTTCAAGGGCACATGCCTGAGTTGCAGGCTTGATTCCCAGTAGGGAGCATGCAGGAGGCAACCAATCAATGATTCTCTCATCATTGATGTTTCTCTCTTTCTCCCGCTCCCTTCCTCTCTGAAATCAATAAAAATATATTTTAAAAAACATTGCTGAATTAAATACACAAAGAATAGATGGAAAACAAAACCTTGGGACAGAGGGTGGTATGAGGTAGGTTGTATGGGAATATAAAGCGAGGAAAGAAGAAGAGAGAGTAAGAGAAGAAAGCAGGAGAAAACATCTATAACTGATTTGGTCTAAAAATATAGACAAGTTTAAGGAAGTTTCCCTTATGTAGTGTTTGATCATCACCTTCATCTTTTCTATCAGGATCATCAACAACATGAAATCAGGAAACCTCTCTGATACTGCAGAATTCCTCCTCCTGGGACTGTCAGAGGACCCAGAACTGCAGCCCGTCCTCTTCTGCCTGTTCTTGTCCATGTACCTGGTCACTGTGCTTGGCAACCTGCTCATCATCCTGGCCATTATCTCTGACTCCCACCTCCACACGCCCATGTACTTCTTCCTCTCCAACCTGTCCTTGGTTGACATCTGTTTCACCACCACCACAATCCCGAAGATGCTGGTGAACATCCAGGCACAGAGCAAAGCCATCAGCTACACGGGCTGCCTCACTCAAATCTGCTTCGTCCTGACTTTTGCTGGATTAGAAAATGGAATTCTGATAATGATGGCCTATGATCGATTTGTGGCCATCTGCCACCCACTGAGGTACAACGTCATCATGAGCCCCAGACTGTGTGGGCCGCTGGTCCTGCTGTCCTTTCTTATTAGTGTTCTGGATGCCCTGCTCCACACTTTGATGGCACTACGGCTATCCTTCTGCACAGACCTGAAAATCCCCCACTTTTTCTGTGAATTAGCTCATATTCTCAAACTCGCCTGTTCTGATATCTTCATCAATAACCTCTTTGTGTATTTAGTGACCAGCTTGCTGGGTGTTGTTCCTCTCTCTGGGATAATTTTCTCTTATACTCGAATTGTGGCCTCCATTCTGAAAATCCCATCAGCTGGTGGAAAGTATAAGGCATTTTCCACCTGTGGGTCTCACTTAATAGTTGTTTCCTTGTTTTATGGGACGGGTTTTGGGGTATACCTCAGTTCTGAGGCTACACACTCTTCCAGGAAAAGTGCAATTGTATCAGTGATATATACAGTGGTCACCCCTATGATGAATCCATTTATCTATAGTCTGAGGAACAAGGACATGATAGGGGCTTTGAGTAAGCTCATCTCTAGAATATCATCTTTTCATTGATATGTCAGCTGCTTTGGGCTTACACTGCTCGAATATGACAGAGAGAAATAAATAATGAGAGATCCAGAAAGCCTAACCAACCTCTTTGAATACCCCATACCAGAGATCAATTGGTTAAGGGTGAGCATTTTAGAATCAGACCCTCTGAGTTTGAATCTTCCCTCTGTTAAACCAGTTCTAGGTCTTTAACAATTTATTTCAACTCTCTAAGCTCGGTTTCCTCATCTACGAAATTGGCATAATTATAGTAGTTTACATGTTGAGAAGATTTGAGATACTTCATTCTATCTGTGAGGATTTATATCTTCAGCTGCAATAAGGCAAAAGTCTCAACTCCAATCGTGTCAAATGATAAAAACAAGTATCTTCCCCCAAGAAAAACTTCCGGGATCAGGTAGGTCCAGGCACAAAACCACAGGGCTGCATTTCATTCTGCCACGTGTTGGCTTCCTCCTTGACCCACAAAACAATGAACAGGGCTTTCATAAGCTGAAGGTAAGCTTTGCATAGGCCTGAGTCATGACTACCCATCATGACTTGCCCAGTGAGGAATTTATGATCAGGTCACCCTGTGAAGTTACTTTCAATTACATTTATTACAGAGTCCATTTTCATCTTTACTGTGAATTTACTCACACCTGGAGAAGTTCCTTCCTTAGCCTATTAGCACCCATAGAAATTACTTCCTTCTTTTCATGTAACTATTCCCCTTTCATTTCTCATACATATCCCATACCTTTACCTCCTCTTTGGAACAATATTTGGGTTTCTGCCTAAATCACTGCTTCCTGAATAGCTATTGTTTTGGATCTCAAGTAATAAATCTTAGACACCTCCCTTACCCTTCTTAATCCAGAATGACATACATACCTCATTTTGCCTTACTGTCTTGGAAATGTTCATGCTAATGTGAATTCTCCTTGCTTACCTATTAAAAGATGATATTCTCTTGTTAATTTGCCTAATGTCATTTTAATTATTCAACCCCAGAAGAACTAAGAGGGAAAAGGGAAAATTCCCCCATCCTCAATATTGCTATAGCACCATAATTAACCTTGCTATTTTATAAAGCAATTAGTCTACTTTGCTCTTCTTTGCCATCAAGTCAAACATTTTTCTCCATTGCTCCTTCATATAAATATATATATATATATATATATATATATATATATATTTGTATTGATTTCAGAGAAGAAGAGAGAGGGAGAAAGAGATAGAAACATCAATGATGAGAGGGAATCATGGATCGACTGCCTCCTGCACATCCCCTACTGGGGATGGAGCCTGCAATCCAGGCATGTACCCTGACCTGGAATCGAACCAGGACCTTCTGGCTCAACCACTGAGACACACCAGCCAGGTTTATATAAATTTTTATTTTTATTTTTTAAAATATATTTTATTGATTTTTTAGAGAGAGGAAGGGAGAGGGATAGAGAGTTAGAATCATCGATGAGAGAGAAACACTGATCAGCTGCCTCCTGCACACCCCCTACTGGGGATGTGCCCACAACCAAGGTACATGCCCTTGACTGGAATTGAACCTGGGACCCTTTAATCCGCAGGCTGACGCTCTATCCACTGAGCCAAACCGATCAGGGCTATATAAATTTTTAAATCTGCTTTTCACATACAATAACATCCCAGAATTTTTATTAAGTCTATAATGATATTTAAGGCAAATAAAAGCTCTGTGCTATTTCACACACACACACACAAACACACACACACACCCTATCTAATAAAGGAATGTGCTAATTGACTGCCACACCCTCACAAATGGCGGTACCCACAGCCAATAAAGAGGAATATGCTAATTGACTGCCATGCCCTAACAAGATGACTACGCCCACAGCCACAAGATGGCGGCGCCCAGTCCCCTCAGCCCTGCCTCATCCTGCTGGAGTCCCCCAGTCCCCTCAGCCCCACAGGGTAAGACAGTTGGGGCCAATTGGTCTGGCAGGGGAGGGCAGTTGGGGATGACCATGCCAGCAGGGGAGCAGTCAGGCATCAATCAGTCCGGCAGGGGAGCAGTTAGGAGACTATCAGCCTGGCAGGCAGAGTGGTTAGGGACAATGAGGTAGGTAGGCAGGCAGGCAAGTGGTTACGAACCAGCAGTCCCGGATTGTGAGTTGAACATCCCCTGAGGGGTCCCAGATTGGAGAGGGTGCAGGCTGGGCTGGGGACACAGCCCCCCCACCCCCTGTGCATGAATTTAGTTCACTGGGCCTCTAGTATCCTATATAATAAAGAGGTAATATGCAAATTGATCACTACACCCTCACAAGATGGCTGCCCACAGCCAGGCTGGCAGAGGTGTTAGTGAGGGACAACAAAATGACTGAACAAGCAGGCTGAGTGGGGCAACCATACCGGCAGGGGGGTTAGTGAGGGACGACCAAACAACTGAACATCAGGCTGTGTGGGGCTACCAGGCCGGAGGGGGGTGGGGGGGCAGTTGGAGGCAACCAGGTTGGTGAGGGGGGGGCAGTTAGACGCAACCAGGCTGGTAGAGGGGGGCAGTTGGGGGTGACCAGGTCAGCAGGGGGGACAGTTCAGGGCAATTAGGCTGGCAGGGTGGGCAGTTGGGGGTGACTAAGTTTGCACGGGGGGTAGTAAGGGGTGACCAGGCAGGTGGAGGGGGGCCGTTAGGGATGATCAGGCCAGCACGCAGAATCAGTAAGGGACGATCAGGTCGGCATGGGGGGCAGGCAGTTAGGGGCGACCAGGCAGGCAGGCAGGTGAGCGATTAGGCAGGTCCAGGATTGTGAGAGGGATGTACAACTGTCAGTTTAGGCCCGATCCACAGACATCCCCTGAGGGGTCCCGGATTGAAGAGGGTGCAGGCCGGGACATCATCCTGCACGAGGTACACCCTCCCTGCACAAATTTTGTGCACCAGGCCTCTAGTATATATATTCAAAAATAAAATATTCTTTCAATTTATTTAGGTCTTCTTTATAACATGTCCTTCAGTAACATGTTAGAGCTTTTCTCATAGTATACTTTCATTTCTTTTCTTTAAAAATTTTTTTATTGATTTCAGAGAGAGGGAGGGAGAGATAGAAACATCAATGATAACAGAGAATCATTGATTAGCTGCTTCCCTCAGGCCCACCCTGGGGAAGGAGCCCACAACTTGGGCACGAGCCCTGACCAGGAACCTAACTGTGACCTCCTGGTTCACAGGTTGATGCTCAACCACTGAGCAAAATCAGCCAGGCTATCACATCTTCTTTTAGAACAACTTCCAGGTAGTATTTATCTAATATTGTTAAAGTTACCTTTTAGATAGCACAATTCTAAATAAATTTCCCCTTAAAAAAAAGAAATCAGTATTTGTAGAGTGATTTTGAACCTAGCAGTATTGCTATATTCTTGAGGCATCTTAGCAGGTGATAAAGGGCATGCCAAAGTCCAGCTATTGCTTTTTTGTGGTTGTAAACCTTTGAGAGATTTTAGGAAAGTTTTCAGTTTGAGCTGAACTTGTGAAGACCAGCTACTGAAAGAATTTCAGGCCTGTGTGTGAGATGGGTGGGGTTGGTTCTTGGGAAATTACTAGGGTGAGGTGAGTTTGAAGGAGATGCAGATTTGAACCTACCTGCACTTGCAGGCCCAGTGGAGTGACGGCTCAGCAAAGAAACAATGGTACCTGCCTGCCTGCTGTGTGTTGAGGGGAGCGGGTCTCACAAATGAACAATATCGCCTGTCAATACTTCTGTCCCAGCCAGAGCTGCCCCATCAGCCCTCACCCTGAAGCCACACTCGTTAGCTCTTTCTGTATGTCCCTGGTGGTTCTGAGCTACGGCCCCAGGGCTGAAGCTCAGAGTGAGTGAGTTTGTCAGTGAGAAAGTTCACACATGGGTCCTCTGAAAGGAAAGCAAAGTGTCTACCTAATCCGCCATCTTGACTCAAAGGCCTAAGGCAGTGATGGCGAACCTTTTGAGCTCTGCGTGTCAGCATTTTGAAAAACCCTAACTTAACGCTGGTGCCATATCACATACACAAATTTTTTGATATTTGCAACTGTAGTAAAACAAAGATGTATATTTTTGATATTTATTTTATATGTTTAAATGCCATTTAACAAAGAAAAATCAACCAAAAAAATGAGTTCGCGTGTCACTTCTAACACGCATGTCATAGGTTCGCCATCACTGATCTAAGGTGTACAACTTGCTAATTTAGCACAAATATATTGTGAAATGATTACCACAGTAGGCTTAGTTAACACTTCCATCACCATACATCATTACCATTTCTTTTTGTAATGAGAATTTTTAAGATATACTGTTTTAGCAACCTTCAAGTATATAATACAATATTATTTACTGCAATCAGTATTCTGTAAATTAGTTCCCCAGAACTTATCCATCTTAAAATTGGGAGTTTGTACCCTTTGACCTAAATATCTTTCATGCATGCTCTGCCCCTAGTAACCACCATGCTATTCTCTTTTTCTATGAGTTAAGCTTTTTTTAAGTTTTCACATATAAGTAATATCAGGTAATATTTGTCTTTCACTGTCTGATATTTCACTTAGCATACTGCCCTCAAATTCCACTCATGGGGTCACCAATGGTGGTATTTCTTTCTTTCTCATGACTGATTTATATGTCTTCTTTAGCTAATCATCTATTGATGGACACTTAGCTTTTATTATATTCTGGGTATTGTGAATAATGCTGCAAAGAATATGGGCATGCCAATATCTCTTCAAGATTTTTTAAAATTTCCTTTGGATATATACTCCAAAGGGGATGACTGAATCATATGATAGTTCTATTCCTAATTTTTGAGGAACATTCATACTATTTCCATGCTATACCAATTTACATTCCCAACGATATTGCACAAGGTTCCCTTTTCTCCACATCCTCACTAAATTTTACCTTTTGTCTTTTTAAAATATATATGTATTTCTTTATTGAGTTCAGAGAGGAAGGGAGAGGGAGAGAGATAGAAACATCAATGATGAGAGAGAATCATTGACTGGCTGCCTCTTGCACGCCCTCTACTGAGGACCGAGCCCATAACCCGGGCATGTGCTCTTTGCTGGAATCAAACCCAGGACCCTTCAGTCCGCAGGCCGATGCTCTATCCACTGAGAAAACTGGCTAGGGCAACTTTTGTCTTTTTTATGAAAGTCATTCTAATAGGTATGAGATAGTATTTTGTGGTTTTGATTAGTGATGTTCAATATCTTTTCATATATCTGCTGGCCATCTGTATATCTTCTTTTTTTTTCTTTCGTGACTTTATCTACATTTGATCTATTTCCTATATCATTCATTTCCACTCTCTTTTTTTTTACTTCTTTTTTTTTCATATGCTAGTTCTATTTTTTTTTATTTTATTGCTTAAAGTATTACAAAGGGTATTACATATGTGTCCATTTTTTCCCCCCTGCCCTAGACAGTCCCCTAGCCTCCCCTATCCCCCAGTGTCTTATGTCCATTGGTTATGCTTATATGCATGCATACAAGTCCTTTGGTTGATCTCTTACCCCCCTACCTCCTGCCCCCCAACCCTCCCCGGCCTTCCCGCTGCAGTTTGACAATCTGTTTGAGGCAGCTCTGCCTCTGTATCTATTATTGTTCAAAAGTTTATAATGGTCTCTATTATCCATGAATGAGTGAGATCATGTGGTATTTTTCCTTCATTGACTGGCTTATTTCACTTAGCATGATGCTCTCCAGTTCCATCCATGCCGTTGCAAATGGGAAGAGTTCCTTCCTTTTTAGAGCAGCATAGTATTCCATCGTGTAGATGTACCACAGTTTTCTAATCCATTCATCTACTGATGGGCACTTAGGCTGTTTCCAGATCTTAGCTATGGTGAATTGTGCTGCTATGAACATATGGGTGCATATATCCTTTCTGATTGGTGTTTCTGGTTTCTTGGGATATATTCCTAGAAGTGGGATCACAGGGTCAAATGGCAGTTCCATTTTCAGTTTTTTGAGGAAACTCCATACTGTCTTCCATAGTGGCTGCACCAGTCTGCATTCCCACCAGCAGTGCACGAGTGTTCCTTTTTCTCCACATCCTCTCCAGCACTTGTCGTTTGTTGATTTGTTGATGATAGCCAGTCTGACAGGTGTGAGATGGTACCTCATTGTTGCTTTGATTTGCATCTCTCGGATGATTAGTGACTTTGAGCATGTTTTCATATGTCTCTTGGCTTTCTGAATATCCTCTTTTGAAAGGTGTCTATTTAAGTCCTTTGCCCATTTTTTGATTGGGTTGTTTATCTTCCTTTTGTTAAGTTGTATGAGTTCCCTATAAATTTTGGAGATTAGGCCCTTATCAGATATGACATTGGCAAATATATTTTCCCACACAGTGGGTTTTCTCGTTGTTTTGTTGATGGTTTCTTTTGCTGTGCAGAAGCTTTTTATTTTGATGTAGTCCCATTTGTTCATTTTCTCTTTCGTTTCAAGTGCCCTAGGAGCTGTATCAGAGAAGAAATTGCTTCAGCATATGTCTGAGATTTTGTTGCCTTTGGATTCTTCTAGAATTTTTATGGTTTCCTGTCGTACATTTAAGTCCTTTATCCATTTTGAGTTTATTTTTGTGTATGGTGTAAGTTGGTGGTCTAGTTTCATTTTCTTGCATATATCTGTCCAATTTTCCCAACACCATTTATTGAAGAGACTATCTTGGCTCCATTGTATGTTCTTGCCTCCTTTGTCAAATATTAATTGAGCATATTGGTTCGGGCTGATTTCTGGGCTCTCTATTCTATTCCATTGGTCTATATGCCTATTCTTGTGCCAGTACCAGGCAGTTTTGAGAACAGTGGCTTTGTAATACATCTTGATATCTGGTATTGAGATCCCACCTACTTTGTTCTTTTTCAGGATTGCTGCAGGTATTCGGGGTCTTTTTTTATTCCAGATGAATTTTTGGAGAGTTCGTTCTAGATCTATGAAGTATGCCGTTGGTATTTTAATGGGAAGTGCGTTGAATTTATAGATTGCTTTGGGTAGTATGGACATTTTAATGATGTTGATTCTACCAATCCATGAACACGGTATGTTCTTCCATCTGTTTATGTCTTCCTCTATATCTTTTTTCAACGTCCTGTAGTTTTCTGAGTAGAGGTCTTTTACCTCTTTAGTTAAGTTTATTCCTAGGTAGCTTAATTTTTTTGGTGCGATGGTAAATGGGGTTGTTTTTATAATCTCTCTTTCTGAAAGTTCACTATTGATGTATAGAAATGCCTCAGATTTCTTGGGCTTAATTTTGTATCCTGCTACATTGCCAAATTCATGTATTAAGTCTAGTAGCTTTTTGATGGAGTCTCTAGGGTTTTGTATGTATAATATCATGTCGTCTGCAAATAAGGACAGTTTTACTTCTTCTTTTCTAATTTGGATGCCTTTTATTTATTTTTCTTGTCTGATCACAATGGCTAGTACTTCCAGTACTATGTTGAACAGGAGTGGTGAGAGGGGGCATCCCTGTCTTGTTCCTGTTCTTAGGGGAAATAGTGTTAGTTTTTGTCCATTGAGTATGATGCTGTCTGTGGGCCTCTCATATATGGCTTTTATTATGTTGAGGTATGATCCTTCTACTCCCGCCTTACTGAGAGTTTTTATCAAAAATGGGTGTTGAATTTGGTCAAATGCTTTTTCTGCATCAATTGATATGACCATGTGGTTTTTTTCTTTCAATCTGTTTATGTGATGTATCACGTTTATTGATTTACGGGTATTGTACCATCCTTGCATCCCTGGGATAAATCCTACTTGGTCATAGTGTATGATCTTTCTGATGTACTGCTGGATCCGATTTGCTAAGATTTTGGTGAGGATTTTGGCATCTATGTTCATGAGGGATATTGGCCTGTAATTTTCTTTCATTGTGTTGTCTTTACCTGGTTTTGGTATTAGGGTGATGCTGGCTTCATAGAATGAGCTTGGAAGTGTTCCTTCCTCTTGGATTTTTTGTAGTAGTCTGAGGAGGATAGGTTTTAGTTCTTCCTTGAATGTTTGGTAAAACTCCCCTGTGAAGCCGTCTGGTCCTGGGCTTTTGTTTGCTGGAAGCTTTTTGATGACTGCTTCAATTTCTTCCATAGTTATTGGCCTGTTGAGATTTTTAGATTCTTCCTGATTGAGTTTTGGAATGTTGTATTTTTCTAGGAATTTGTCCATTTCCTCCAGGTTGTCTAATTTGTTGGAGTAGAGCTGTCCATAGTATTTTTTAACAATCATTTGTATTTCTGTGGGGTCTGTTGTTATTTCGCCTCTATCATTTCTGATTTTGTTTATTTGGGTACTCTCTCTTTGCTTCTTGGTGAGTCTGGCTAGAGGTTTGTCAATCTTGTTTATCCTTTCAAAGAACCAGCTCTTGGTTTCATTGATTTTCTGTATTGTTTTTTTGGTCTCTATGTCATTTATTTCTGCTCGAATCTTTATTATCTCCTTCCTTCCGCTCACTCTGGGGTTTTCTTGTTGCTCTCTTTCTAATTCTTTGAGTTGTAGAGTTAGGTGATTTACTACCATTTTTTCTTGTTTTTTGAGATAGGCCTGTAGAGCTATAAACTTCCCTCTCATGACTGCTTTCATTGTGTCCCATAGTTTTTGGATTGTTGTGTCTTCATTGTCATTAGTTTCCAGGATGTTTTTAATTTCTTCTTTGATCTCATTGGTAACCCAATCAATATTTAATAGCATGCTATTCAGCTTCCAGGTGTTTGAGTATTTTGGGTTGTTTTTATTGTAGTTTATTTCTAATATTATGCCATCGTGGTCTGCAAAGATGCTTTTTATGATTTCAATCTTCTTGAATTTGGGGATACTTTGCTTGTGACCCAATATATGGTCTATTTTTGAATATGTCTTATGAGCATTTGAATAGAATGTATATTCCCTGGCTTTGGGGTGAAGTGTTCTGAAGATGTCTATTAAGTCCATCTGATCTAGTGAGTCATTTAGGATTGCTGTATCTTTGCTGATTGTTTGTCTAGAGGGCTTATCCAGTGCTGTCAGTGGTGTATTAAAGTCCCCTACTATGATTGTATTGTTGTCGATCTCTCCTTTGATATCTTCCAGGAGTTTTTTTATGAATTTGGGTGCTCCTGCATTGGGTGCATATATGTTTACCAGGGTTATATCTTCTTGTTGTATTGATCCCTTTAGTATTATGAAGTGGCCTTCCTTATCTCTTGTTATGGCCTTCCCTTTGAGGTCTATTTTGTCCGATATAAGTATTGCTACCCCAGCTTTCTTTTCCTTTCCATTTGCCTGAAAGATACTTTTCCATCCTTTCACTTTCAGTCTGTGTGAGTCCCTTCTAATGAGGTGGGTTTCTTGTAGACAGTAGATGTATGGGTCATGTTTTTTTATCCATTCAGCCACTCGATGTCTTTTGTTTGGAACATTTAGTCCATTTACGTTTAAAGTTATTATTGAAAGGTACTTGTTTGTAGCCATTTCTTTTTTTTGTGTGGCTGTTTTCTTTCTGAGCTTTTTATTTCTTCTTTTTATACCAGACCCTTTAGCGTTCCTTGCATTGCTGGCTTGGTGGTGATAAACTCCCTTAGCCTTTTTTTGTCTGTGAAGCTTCTTATTTCCCCTTCCATTTTGAATGATAGCCTTGCTGGATAGAGTATTCTTGGATTCAGTCCTTTGCTTTGCATCACTTTGTAAATTTCCGTCCATTCTTTTCTGGCCTGATGTGTTTCTGTTGAGAAATCATTTGATAATCTAATGGGAGATCCCTTGTATGTAACTTTCCATCTCTCTCTTGCAGCCTATAAGATTCTCTCTTTGTCCTGAACATTTGCCATGGTAATTATGATGTGTCTTGGTGTGGGTCTTTTCGGGTTCACCTTGTTTGGGACTCTCTGGGCTTGTGTGACTTTTTTCTTCCCCACCTCAGGTAAGTTTTCTGATATTATTTCTTCGAATAGGTTTTCTAATCCTTGTTCATCTTTCTGTTGTTGTGGTACCCCTATTATTTGTATGTCGTTTCGTTTCATGTTGTCCCAAAGCTCCCTTAGGCTCTCCTCCTGTCTTTTAATATTTTTCTCCAATTGCAGTACATTTTGGGTGTGTTTTGCTTCCTTGTCTTCTAATTCAGTAATTCGGTCCTCCGCTTCTCCTAGTCTACTGTTGATACTTTCAGTGGTGTTTTTCATCGCAGCTATATCACTCTTCATTTCTTCTTGGGTCTTACTTAAGTTGTTGATTTTTTCATCTGTTTCTTCTAGCTTCTTCCATATGTTATTGATTTTTTTCACCTGTTTCTTCTTGCTTCTTGCAAAGGTTGTCGATTTTTTCCTCCATCCGGTTTATGCACTCTAGGACCCTTATTCTGAATTCTTTTTCTGTCATGTTGCATGCCTCTGTATTACTTAGCTGCTTTTCTGGAGAGTCCTCCTTCTCTTTCCTTTGGGGGTTTCTTTGTCTGCCCATGTTTGATCTCACTGACATATTTAGACGTTGAGTTGTTCAGTGGCTGCTCCCTGGGTGGCAGTGACTCTTTGGTCTGTGGTTGCTCTTTGGGCGGTTGCAGTAGCAGCTGCTCTTCAGTTGGCAGAAGCTCCTCTGGTGGGTGCTGTTCACAGCTGTGGTGGCTCTTCTGGCTGGTGGAGGGAGGCTTCACATACAGCTGCTGTTCCTCAGCAGAGGGTGTGGTGCTCAGGAGGCTGCTGTTGCTTGGATCTGCTGTGTTGATTTAAAGGCACAAAATACAACACAACAAGGCACCATGTACCAGGCACTAAACACAAATATATTCACAATATTAATTACCCCAAATAAAGGTGACCGCCCGAATTAAGAGAATTAGGGGATAAGGAAGAAGGAAGATAAAAGAGAAAAAAGAAAAGAAAAGAAAAGTAGGGCCCAAAAAAAGGAGTGCAAAAATGAAATTGGAAAAAAGGAGGGGGGAAAATAAAAGCGAGAAAAGAAAAGAAAAAAAAGAGCGAAAAGAGCAAATGAAGTGGAAGAGGGGAAGAGACTTTTTATATGATGAGAATTCTCCTATAGAACTGCCACTAATCCCAACAAATTCCAGCAACAGCTCCCTGGAGATGGATGCAAACTAGAAACAACCAATAATATAACGATGAAAATAGAATGGAGAACACTAATCCCAAAATAAAATAAAGAGAAAATAAAATGGCACTTTAAAAAATGGTAAAATGGTAGCAGTAATAATACTGGTTAAAAATAATAAGGTAGTAATTAAAAGGGTAAAATCAGGTGATGGAAAAAGAAGAAGAAAGAAAGAAAAAAAAAGAAGAAAAAAAATGAAAAAAAATTGGTTTCTTAGTTAAAAGGTGAAAAAAGAAAAAAAAAATGCAGTATTGAAGGTCCTTCGGTTCTTGTATTCTTCAGTCTGGCTCGCCTTTAGTCCTGCCAGGTATTCAGGAGAGTGTTGAGTTTCCCTGCGATACACTGTTCCTCTGTGTTGTAAACCACAGTCCTTATTTTATAGCAGGCCGTATTTGTTTCCCAGACTGCCTTATTTTGTGTTTAGCAAAGAGTCAGTTTGTGGCTCAGCCTCTGGGTGACAGTGTTCTGGGGTTGGCCTCTGAGGCTATAGGGCATCTCTATTGCACTTAAAAGTGATTTGGAGAGGTCAACTATCCAGAGCTGGTTCCTTAATAGTTACCCGCTCTGTGTTGTTGCTGGGATTGCTGTATATCTTCTTAAGAAAAATTTTTATCTAGTTCCTCTGCCCATTTTTAAATTGGATTATTTATTCTTTTTATATTAGTTTTTTGAGTTCTTTATATATTTGGTATACTATCCTGTTATTAAATAATTAGTTTACCAGTGTTTTCTTTCATTTCAGTTAGTCCTTTCATGTTGTTGGTGGGTGTATTTTTTGTGTTTGCTTTTTTTGGGGTGGATTTTGTTGGTGTTTTTTTGTTTTGTTTTTGGTTAGTTAGTTAGTTTGTTTATTTGTTTGTTGTGACCAAATTTTTAGTCTGATTTAGACCATCTTGTTAATTTTTGCTATTATTTCTTGCATTTAATATTATTATTGTTACCAAGACCAATGTCAAGGAGTTTTCCCCTATGTTTTCTTTTAGCACTTTTGTGGTTTCAGGTCTGATGTTTAAGTCATTGATTTACTTTGAGTTAATTTTTGTGAGTGGTGTAGGCTAGGGGTTCAATTGAATTCTTCTGCATATGCAGATTTCCCACCACCATTTATTGAAGAGAATATCCTTTCCTCTTTGGATATCCATGGGTCCCCTGTCAAATCGAAGTTTAATATATTTTTATTGATTTCAGAGAGAAGGGAGAGGGAGAGATAGAAACATCATTGATGAGAGAGAATCACTGATGGCTGCCTCTTTCATGCCCCCCACTGGGAATCAAGCCTGCAACCCAGGAATGTGCCCTTGACCGAAATCGAACCAGGACCCTTCAGTCTGCAGGTCTGATGCTCTATCCACTGAACCAAACCGTCCAGGGCTGTCTTAGCTTTTCATACCTATTATGTAGTTTGTATTTTTGCAGTTCCCTAATGTGTAGAAGTCACTCAACCAGCTTCTGGATTTCTCTCTGAGGGAATTGTTCTGTGTGTACCTGTATATCAGTGTGTTCCTGGGATCAGGGAAGTCACAAACCCCCTATTCTTCCACATTGCTGACATCAGTGAAAAGTCATTAATTAAGTTTAAGCTTTTAACACGGTCGGTGTTAGGGCAAATTTATTTCATATATATCATTGGGAAAAATAAAAGAATGATAAAATATACATTAGACGCCAATGAAAATGACAGACGTGTAAGGCAAAAATGATCAAATACTGGAAATGAAATACTGGCTCTGTCCATCCAATAGGTCTCCCAGGTCTCGTTGCTTCCTCCTTTCTCTCTGTCTCTTCCACTTCTGTTTTATAACAATACATGGCATTAAGGCCACCTGATAAGCCAGGATAAGTATGATCTCTGCAAAAACCTCCTTCCCTCCCAAATAAGCAACATTCAGACGTTTATCAAATAAGTTCATAATCACATATTGGGGGTGGGGGTTAGGATATGGACATATTGTCTTGAGGGTTGCCACTAATGCACAATAGATGTCCTCCGGTTGACTCCATAGAAAATCCTGTTATCATTTGACCCAGATAAGGATTGTTTTCTGTCTCTGGGCATTATGTTAAGTATGACACTTATATTTGCTGCCATCCCTTCTTAGTGAACCTGAGAAAAACCATTCTTAGAACGAATTCACCAAATAGAGGAATGGATGATTTCTACTCTCCTGTTCTTGAAGTCCTTACCTCTGAAGTCCTTATAATGACAGACAACTCTCTTAATTGTTTGACCATATAAACATATGTTTTAGGAATTTCTTTTCTTATTAGATCCAAAGGCTTTCTCACCGATGAAGTTCAATAACCTCACAATCATCTCTCACTACTGAGATGATATAATCATGCTAATTTTATAGATAATGAAACTGAGTATGGTGGATGCTAAAGTTGCTCAAAGGTTTCAACAGATCCAGGTTTCAACACCAAGTTAAAATGCATTTGGTCATTATATTCTGATCATTTAAGAAAAATTATCTCAGAAATTGCTAAATTTCTGAAAAAGAAAGGTGAGCCTCCTTGCTTCATCGTGGGCCTAACTTTGGGTTTCAATTGACGTGGCCCTATAATGGGAGAAGGGGGAAGACGGCTTCTAGAAGTGACCACAGCTGTGCTTCCATTCTTTTTCCTGTACTGTCCATATTCTACTCCTATACCTCTTCTGAGAGTTATTTATTTAAATATTACTAATCCTTTCAGCACTGCCTCAAGTTCTAATTATATAGAACCTGAGTTAAGAATTAAAATAATTTGTTAAACAACACAGAAATTCAGGAAATTCAGGTTTCAACACCAAGCTAAAATGCATTTGGTCCTTATATTCTAATCACTTAAGAAAAAATTGGTGATGGAAGAATTAGGCATTCAGGATCTCCCAATATTTTTATCACTATTATTCATTCTAAAAATCCAAGTTGAATTGGATGACACAGTCACAAACATGAAGGTATTCTATCAATGAGTTTCTTCAAGGCTCCCTTCATGTCCTTGTTCCTCAGGCTGTAGATAAAAGGGTTCATCATTTGAGGAATCACAATGTACATCATTGAAGCCACTGAAGTCTTTCTAGGAGAGTCAGTAACTTCAGAGGTAATGTACACTCCAACAACTGTCCCATAGAACAACAAAACAACGGAGAGGTGAGACCCACAGGTCAAAAAACCTTTATACTTTCCACCAGCTGATGGTATTCTCAAAACAGAGGAGACAATCTGAGTATAAGAGAAAATGATCCCCAAGAGAGGTATACCACCAAGGAGGCTAGCCATAAAATATATGAAGATGTTATTGATGAGGGTATCAGAACATGTAATCTTGATGAGTTTAGCAAGTTCACAAAAAAAGTGAGGGATTTCCAGGTCCTTGCAGAAGGAGAGCCGCAACACCATCAGACTGTGGAGCAGGGCATTCCCAATGCTAATGAACACGGAGAGTGCAATCAGCAGGCCACAGAAATGGGTGTTCATGACAACGGTGTACCTCAGTGGGTGACAAACGGCCACATAGCGGTCATAGGCCATTGCTGCAAGGATAAAATTTTCCAAACCCACAAACACCATGACGAAGCAGATCTGGGTGATACATCCTATGTAGCTTATGCTCTGATTGTGTGCTTGGATGTTCACCAGCATCTTTGGGATCGTGGTTGTGCTTAAACAGATGTCATTAAAAGACAGATTGGAGAGAAAGAAGTACATGGGTGTGTGCAGGTGGGAGTCAGAGACAGCAGCCAGGATGATGAGCAGGTTTCCCAGAATGGTGGCCAGGTATATGCACAGGAACAGGTAGAAGAGGAGGGACTGCAGTTTTGGATCATTGGTCAGTCCCAAGAGAAAGAATTCTGAAACATCTGATTCGTTTCTGGGCTCCATGTTGTGGGTGAACCTGATGGAAAAGATGGAGTGAAAATTAAATACTAGTAAGTGGTTCTTAGATGAGCAGCAGCAGCATTTCCTAGGAAACTATTAGAAATGCAAATTCTCAGAACCACTCCCCTCTTACTGCTGACCAACCTTGCATAAGGACCAGCAACCTATGAGATGTAGTACTTTTTAAAAAAAGAAAAATATATTTGTGTATTGAGAACCCATATGAATATACAAATCTTTCCCCCTGCTAATTTTCTAATTTTCCCTCCATCATCATCTCCTACACCTCCTCTTCCCTTCACTCACATTTTGACCCAAAAATTTTTTTTGAACTCACAAAATAGTTGATTTTTTACAGAGAGGAAGGGAGAGGGATAGAGAGTTAGAAACATCGATGAGAGAGAAACATCAATCAGCTGCCTCCTGCACACCCCCCACTGGGGATGTGCCCGCAACCAAGATAACATGCCTGTGACCAGAATCGAACCTGGGACCCTTCAGTCCGCAGGCCAACACTCTATCCACTGAGCCAAACTGGTTAGGGCTTGACCCCAATTTTTTTTTTTAAATATATATATTTTATTGATTTTTTTACAGAGAGGAAGGGAGAGGGATAGAGAGCTAGAAACATCGATGAGAGAGAAACATCGACCAGCTGCCTCCTGCACACCCCCCACTGGGGATGTGCCCGCAACCAAGGTACATGCCCCTGACCGGAATCGAACCCGGGAACCCTCAGTCCGCAGGCCGACGCTCCATCCACTGAGCCAAACCGTTTTGGCTTGACCCAAATTTTTAAGGCTCAACATTTCTGTTTCACATATTGTGCCAGTGCCAAGACTGAAACAAAGAACAATACACGGCATCTCTTTCAGAAATATTCTTTTGCCCTCAAACAGTCAGAAAGATGAGAATGAAGTAATTTAATCTCTCTCAGAGAATATTGTTCCCCAAACTTTGACACCTCCAGAATCACCTGGAGGGCTTGTCAAATCACTGATGAGCTAGCTTATATTATGACCCAGTTACCTGTAGGAAACTTAGCTAAATGAAATTAAGTTATGAACACAGGAGAGAAGGTCTGAGTACATACATGTTTTCTGATTATAGAGTTGATTGACCCATTGTTGTTAATGCTCTGAAAAATAGAGAACTGGCATTTCTAAACTGTCACTCAGTTTTCATAATTTCCTTTAAAATTTTTAATATTTCATCTTAAAAAATGCTTGAATCTTCTCACTTACCTAAAAGGTATGTCCACCTCTGTCCATGAAGTAATGTGTGGCATCCATTCAGGTATACACTCAGCACCTGAGCATGTATTTAAAAATGTGTCTATAAAACTGAAGCTCCTAAGTTTCCTCCGTGGAATCACTACTTGTCTGGATTTGATTTTCATTCCCAGAGAAACTGGACATCTATGGAGATGATATTCACTATCTCATTCTAAGAGGACTTTTTCTCCTAAGCTGCTAAGTGGCATATCATTAAAAAAAAAAAAAGAATGCTAAATGAGAGAAAGAATTAAACCCATATGCTCATAGAAGAACATACAAATAGCAGCAAGTTTTGGTCCTTGAAAACAGAGACTTAAAGATAATGCAGATTTGTAAGAGAACTAGTGACCCGGTGCACGGATTTGTGTATGTTGGAAGGAAATCAATTAGAAGGTGGCCGGTGGGTGGACTGGGCAAGAAGGTCCAGACACACCTTAAAGCCAACCTCCCATTATCCCTCCTTGGCTGGCTGCACCTGGGGTGGCGCTGTGGCTCTAAGGGCACCTGCAGAGTGAGTGGGGTTCCTCTGGGAGGTAGGATCCCTTGGCCTGGCCTGCGGGGATTGGGCCGAAACCGGTTCTCTGACATTCCCTGAGGGGTCCCGGAGTGCAAGAGAGCACTCCGCAAAGTTGCTGTCGTACAAGGTGTGGAACACAAACACAAGTGTGCAGTAAACCAGATTTGGGGCCAACAGTACCCCAAGAACAACATAACCCATGGCAGAAGGTAGAATCACGTGGCTCCGTGAGGAATCAGGCTCCCTCCTCTCTGGTTTCCAGGTGCATCACCTGAGAACCACCGCTGCCAAGTCACTGCAGCTCGGCAGCTCCTGCACTGAATGTCTGACCCCTGGTGGTCAGTGCACATCATAGCTACCAGTCAGACAGATACTCAGCATATTAGCTTTTTCTATGTATAGATTATGTGATAATCAGGTGTTCTAACAGGATTGTCTCTGTACAGTGGTGGCCCAATCTCTCCTGGGGAAAACAGATGGTCTTGACACCCTTTGCCATTTCTCGCATCACTTAGCCTCAAACACTCTGAATTTTATCCAAGCCAGCACTTGCTTTGTGAGTGGGAAAAGTTTTTCAAGTGAATGAGAAACCTTGGTGCCCACATTTGTATAGTAACTGTATGGGGACATTGCAATGATGAGTATGAATAGAAGAAAAGCAGCCAGCACAGCACTCACTGTTTGTGACTCTTGTACTGATGTTTCTTATTGTGTGCGTGGTCCTTTTTGTCCATAAACAATGGCACCTGGAATATTTTCTTCCTCAGAAGGAAGCAATGGAGTGACAAATTGAGGAAAGAGAATAGAAAGGGAGTTCATCCTTTACAGGCTAGCTGCAAATTTTAGGAGTGAGTTCATGAGCTCTATGAACCTCTAGCTAGCAACCTTTATCAAATGGCAAAGAATGAAAGGGAACATTAATAATATATTTAAAAAATATTTCTATTGATTTCAGAGAGGCAGGGAGAGGAAGAGAGAGATAGAAACATCAGTGATGAGAGAGAATTGATTGGCTGCCTCCTGCATACCCCACACTGGGGATCGAGCCCTCAACCTGGGTATGTGCCCTGACTGGGAATCAAACTGAAATCTCCTGGTTCATAGGTTGCTGCTCAATCACTGAGCCACTCCAGCCCAGCAATAATATTAATATTTATTTGGAATGGACATACGCTGAAATATGTAGCAGTTAGAATAAATGAAATAATAAAGTGAATCAGATATAAGAATCAACACAAATAATAAAAAGCTATTAAAATTTAATAACAAAGTCTACAGCATGAGAAACTTTGAAATATATATTAAGACTCCCTGGTAATTTTTTGGATCGTTCAAGTGAAACAATATATGGAGTTAACAACGAAGGGCTAGGTTTCCCGCTAGTCAACACTAACAAATTCACATACTTCACTGTCCTCATTCTAGATATTTTTATTGCAACAAATGATAGATTATATGTGAAGTCCCCTGATCATGTATTGGCACAATCTTGACTTTTTCCCTTTCCTAGGGGAGCAACTGCGTAAACTTTATTCTTTTGCCCTTTTTACTAAAAGTATTATCATTTTATAAACAATTGCATTATTTTTCATTTTTGAAAGTTTTTATAAAAGAAACCAGAGAGTACATGTAATTTAAAATTGGCATTCTTCTGTAATCTATTTTTTATCATGTTGATATTTTTATATTCATGCAGTCCTGCTGCATGAATTCTAATGACCAGAGTGTTACACTGTATTGTCACATCTTAATTTATTACTCTTTCCTAATTGATAGATATTATGGTTAATGTCCATTATCCTATGACAATATAAATTACTGCATGGGGCAATGTCACATTCAAGATGGTGTTGTTGCCCTAACCGATTTGGCGTTGCCCTAACCGATTTGGCTCAGTGGATAGAGCATCGGCCTGCGGACTGAAGGGTCCCAGGTTCGATTCCAGTCAAGGGCATGTACCTTGGTTGTGGGCACATCCCCAGTAGGGAGTGTGCAGGAGGCAGCTGATCGATGTTTCTCTCTCATCGATGTTTCTAACTCTCTATCCTTCTCCTCTCCTCTCCTCTCTGTAAAAAATCAATGAAATATATTAAAAAAAAAAAAGATGGTGTTGCCTCTGGGAAGGGAAGAACAGGAAAGGAGTAATGAAAAGAGTAGCCTCTGTGTGTGTGTGTGTGTGTGTGTGTGTGTGTGTGTGTGTGTGTATTACTTTATTAAAAGCCTTAAAGCTGTAAAACAAAATGTCAACATTTGTTTCTTCTGGAATGAGTGGCAGGTGGTTGTATATTTTTATCATACTATTTCTGCTGTTCTTACATAAACTATTTTTTTAAAATATATTTTTATTGATTTCAGAGAGGAAGGGAGAGATAGAAACATCAATGATGAGAAGGAATCATTGATTGGCTTCCTCCTGCATGTTGGACCCAGGCATGTGTCCTTGACCGGAATCGAACCTGGGACCCTTTGGTCTGAGGCCAGCACTCTATTCACTGAGCCAAACTGGCTAAGGCTAAACTATTTTTAATTTTATAAAGAGAAACAGGGGTACTGGGAAGGCAGCCGGTGGAATCTCTCTGTTTCCACTCTCTCTCCTACATTTTGACACCCAGATACAGAGATAATATACTCTTCTGTGCATGGTGTATCATAACCCAGGAATGGAAATAAAATAAGAAGCTGACCATACCCATTCCCAGAATTCAGATAAATGGCAGAACGTTTTGCAGCAGCCATCGTGTTTGAGAAGGGGCAGATTTCTGCTCAGGAGAAAAATGGGGTTCTGCTTTTTTTTTTTAAGGTTGGGAGACAAGCAGAGTTAGAACTAGATAAGCAGAGTGAGAACTAGGTAAGTATTGGTACAATTATACACAAGAATTTGTCAACAAGCAGACAGGGAGGAGTCCCTGGGACACTTAGTTCTGATTATTTGCTCTATGTCCTCTGCTCATTGCTTCTCGGAATAGCATTGTAACAAAACACGTGCCTTTACTTGCAAGGCGTTAACTAAGGGACTTTAATTACCTGGTTGCCATCAGGGTGGAATGATGCTTGACATGACACGTGGATATTTAAGATGGAAGATTTGTCCACAGGAAGGGCAGAAAGACCAAGTGTGGCCACAGGCTCCTGGTCCAGAAGGATCATGTCTGAGAGGAGGCTCAGGTGTGCTGCTTTCTGACTAGGCAAAGCTCCTGAATGAGCCTGTCACAGGCTGGCTCTATACTAGTACAGTTCCTATATCCCTGGGGGTCAATATCCAAAGTTCCTCATTAACCAACACCTTTGGTGTCATTTTGATCCCTGGGCAGTGGAAATTCTTAAAGACCGAGACAATTCTTAAAGAGAGACATACATGATGACTAACTTTTGACCTGTGTTAAAGTTACTTACAAACATTTTTCTTTAAGGATTTCAGTATTTTCAAGTGTTGATTACTTTACATTTTAACTTGTTCAATATGAATTTCTTAATCTATATTCTTCTTTCTTTTTGAAAAAATAAATTTATTGATTATTTTTCCAGATATATTATTTGAAAATAAACTTGTGACAAGAGGGCATTTTAATATTATTCATAATTTTACCACAAGTAAACTTCAAACACACCGATAAAATATACAAAGACACAGTGAGGCTGAAAAGAAAAATAGTTTTCTCTGTATTCCAATAAGAAGTGAAAGATACAATGGTAGATGGGCTACAACCAAATTATTGTGTTTATTTTAGATATTTACCCTTTCAGATGATAAGGATTAAAGAATAGAACTGGATCCCTATCTCACTCCACTCACAAATGTCAACTTAGATTAGATTGATTTTTTTCAAGTTGTATTTTTTTTTAATCCTCACCGGAGGATATTTTTTCATTGATTTTTAGAGAGACTGCTAAGAAGGGGAAAAGAGAGAGAGAGAGAGAGAGAGAGAGAGAGAGAGAGAGAGAGAGAGAGATAGAGAGAGAGAAACATTGATGTGAGAGAGACACATTGATTTGTTGCCTCCCACAGGTGCCATACCTGGGCCCCGGATGGAGTCTGCACCAAAGTACGGGCCCTTGACTGGAATGGAACCTGGGACCCTTCAGTTTGTGGGCTGATACTCTATCCACTGAGCAAAATGGCCAGGGCAGAAAAATAGTTTAATAAATTTGACTACAGAACATAAAATACACAAAGAAAAAACATCATTAACAAAGTGAAAATTATAAACTGGAAGAAAATGTTTTCAACTTAACATCACAATTTGAAAGATCACCTAAGAGTGGAGAATAAAAAGTCTAATGACCTAATAGAAAAACTGGTAAAAGGCAGGAACAGACAAACCTCAGATAACAAAATGCAGTGGCCATCAAAGTGGAAAACAGGGCAAGTTCAAATTGCACAGAGATATAATTTCCCGTACATTAGAATGACAACATATTTTAAAAGTTGGACAATAAGCTCTGTTAGCAAGATCGTGGGGAAATAGACATCACATTTTATTGTGGGAGGGCAAAATTTTACAACAAAATAGACAGGATTTTGGTGCCGGGGTCCAACCCCAGCAGGTCCAGGGGTCCCCAAAGGTGTGGATGGAGTCGGCGAAGAAGGAATGACACGGAGACGGAGTTCAGTTGATCAGCAGCCTAGCCAGGATCTCTAGCCAGGATCTCCAGCCAAGTTCTGGTCTGGATCTCCAGAGAGGTTCTGCTGTTTATTGTCTTGTTACATCCGCATTTATACCAGTTGATTTTAATCCTGTCAAGTTCTATTACAAAGGTTAGGGCGTTTCTTATCTCCATTCCAGGGAGTAAAGATTATGTAGCTTAAACATGATTGTTTGTAGTTAAAGTGATTAACTACCCGCCTGGCACTTAGTTAAGGAGTTTCATCCCCTCCCTAACTTCAGGGAAAAATTCCTACCTGGGGAAACAACCTTTCTAGGAGAGGCATCCCCTCCCTGACTTCAGGGAAAAATTCCTACCTGGGGAAACAACCTTTCTTGGAGAGGTGACCTTGGTTAAAACACACAGCGCTAAGGGGAGCAAACATATTAAGAACAGTATGCTATATACGCCAGGTCCCTTGAAACATATGCTGTGCAGATGTTTCTTTCCTGCAGCGACTGTGTCAAGCAGCAAGGATGGACCGGCTTCCGGCATTTTGGCAATATTTATCATAATTTTATAGTTATTACCCTTTGAATCAGTAATATTAATCTTAGGAAACTATCCTAAATACACAAAAGCAAAACAAGGCTACTTATATGTAATATGCCCCAAACAGGAAACAACCAAAATCTCCAGCAATAAATAACTAGCTGAATAAACTGTTTTAATGCAGAGAGATGTGTACAAAATTGATTAGACTCAATTGTAAGATCTGAAACTATAAAACTCCTAGAAGAAAACATAGGGGTTAAGTAAGTTGCACTACATCAAAAAAGCTTCTGCACAGGAAAGGGAACAATCAACACAATAAAAAGGCAACCTATGGAATCGGAGAAAAATCTCTGTAAATCACATGTCCAATAGGGATTAATATCCAAACTATATAAGAAGCTCTTACCACTCACAAAAATACAAATAATTCAATATAATATAGGCAAAGAACCTTAGTAGACAGTTTTACAAAGACATAAAAAGCCAGCAGGTACATGAAAAGGTTCTCAACATCAGTCATCAGCAGGGAAATGCAGATCAAAACTACAATGAAATATCACCTCACACCTGTTAGGATGTTTATTAATATGCTGGTGAAGATGCGGAGATAAGGCAACCCTTTTACACTGTTGGTGTGAATATTAACTGGTGCAGCCACTGTGGGAAGCAGTATAGCAGGTCATCAGAAATTGAAGATATTATATGATGGGGCAGAGGCCATTTGCTCAGAAAAGTGCCTTCTTCCCGAGCCCAGGCCCCTGCTGGCCACGCCCAGGATTTAACAAGACCCGACTTGCGCCTGGCCAATCGGCAGGGCCCACAGCCGGCTCCCCTCCCCTCACTATTCTCACGGGTGGCACTCGGTTTCCGGTCGCTGCGTCGACTGGAGGCCCGGGTCGGGTTAGCTAACTCAATAAAGGACCTTCTGCTTTTGCATCGGACTGACTCCCTGGCATGGTTTCTTGGGGATCTTGAATTCTGGGCATAACATTTTGGGGGCTCGCCGGGATCCCCAACACCATGAGGGACCCCCAGTCCGGAGGGCCTGACTGACCGCGGTAGGTCTATGTTTTGTTTGTGTCGTGTGTTTTGTTTTGTATCTATCCGGTGTGAGCTCACTTCTGAAATCTGTAAATGCCTGTAAATGCCTGTAATAATGATCTGAGTGGATGCACAGGATCAATAGGCGGGAGGAGCTGGGGAACGCCCCGATCCTCCATCTGAAGGGGTATAGCTTTGCTTCCGCGGAGTCGGAAGGTCTGTAGGAAACCCCTTAATCTGAGACAGGCAGGAGGAGTAGGGGGGCTCCCTGATCCTCCATCTGAAGAGGGGAAAATTTGCTTCCACGGAGTCGGAAGGTCTGTAGGAACCCCTCAATCTGAGAAAAGGCGGGTCGCTCCTGCTGGTTGGCACGCAGCCATCGTCTAGCTTTCGGTTTTTGCTTCCATGGAGTTGGAAGGCTGTACTTTTTTGGGCCCTTTAGTTGTTTGTGTTTCCGTTTTATTTTGTGGACTTGCTGGATTAATAATTTCTAGGAGATTGGGGGAGGCTTTAGAGCTCCCTCAGGAATGGGGAAGTTGTTAGGAATTGAATGGATTGTTTAAACTCTGAATGGATGTCTGGTGAAAGTGTATGAATGTGGAGGGAGGGGGACTGCTCTCACCCCTCCTTTGTGTGGCGGTCGGGCAGCCGCCTGAGTGAGGGTCTGTGGAAACAGGTCACCCCCTCCCCAAGTATTCTAAAATTAAAATCCTTCTTGTAATTGAAAAGCGTTTACAAATTTATAAATGCATCCGGGATTTCTGTGCACATGTAAAGGGAAAAGGACAGTTTAAAAACGAGTGCGCATAGTTTTGAGCTGAACTTGACCTTTTGCTGTGTACAGAATAAAAACCCGAGACTGTTTTGGCCTTAAAAATGGCAAAGTTGAACCTAAGAAAGAAATACAGACTGGTTTCTCAAGGCCATTTAAAGTAGCTCTTTTGAAATTTCCTGCCCTGAGGCAAAGTATGGTTTTGTTTCTTGACTTCCCCAACAGGAAAATTGTGACCATTTTAGCAGCTATGCCAGGCTTATTGGCTGGAAACTTAAAACTTTTACGTGCAAATCATCTAAAAGCATTGAAATTTGTAATACTGAAATGTTGATCTGAGTATGCCTAGTATGAAGTCTAGATGATAGAAGTTAATCTGTTAATTGAAAATGCCTTTGCTTATTAATCTGATTGAGAAGAGAGGATTGATTTTGTGACCTCAACTGAAGATTTTTAATACAAAAACCAGTTTAAACTTAATTGATATTAAGAAAAAGTATAAACAGCTAATGAGATTTCTGTTTGTCTACAATATAATGTTGGCCATCTACTTTTAGGGGTTTTGGTTTGCTCTGTCAGAGAACGGTGGACAGCCACAATGTTGAGCTGCCTGACTTGGCAGCCGCCATGTTGGCAGCATGGCCTGCCGCGCCCCTGGGGGCCGCCATCTTGGAACAGCCCCTCCCTCTGACTTAGCCAATCACAAAAGGAGTGTCTGCTCACTGAGGCAGGATGGGATTTCAGGGGTGGAGTTTTAAGGCGGAGTTTTACTGCGGAAATGCGGATGGGGCAAAAAGTGTGCTAGCCTCGCGGATTTATTTAATACTTAATAAATTAGCAATCACGGTCTTAATTTCAGTGGTATGATAGCAGTAGAACCACAGTTATACATATATCATATACAAATTAAGAGTAATTGATTAAATCCTATTATGTTGAGAACTGTTTTTAAGTGTTGAAAATGTTTTCCTAAGTTTTACCTAGGTTACCCAAGAAAGATTTTTCTTTTTTCTGTGTCCCTTAAAATGTATTGCTAATCACCTAAGAATTAAGGCTAAGAGTTCTAGCTACCTGGAAAGCATGGCCTTGGTGTGATAGGAAAAAAAAAAAGAAAGAAATGTTAAGTGAATAATATACCAGTGAGCTGGGACTGGTCACTAATGATGGATTGTGAGAAGGGCTGAACATGGCCTAATTTCTCCTTCCTTGGTACCCCTGAAACGTCAGAGGATCCCATGTGTTTAATCCTCTTGAAGGACATTGAATGGTTCTTTCCTTCCTCTTTAACTTTTAGGGGATTGTATAAATGGATTACTGATGTAGATTATCAAGAATCTCTAGGGGTTTTAGAAAGATAGAAAAGAAGCATTCCTAGACAGTTTTCTACTGCCTCTGTTCAGGGACTTGTTCTGTATCTTGACACAACTGAAACTGATTTGTTGGTATTTTGTAGTCATGCACCTCAAAGTTCTTAATGGGGAATGTATCTAGTTATCATGTCTATTTAGTCTTGATTTCCTTGTTCAATATGAGTACCGTTTCTATCTGGATGAAACATAGGTCAAGAATCCTGTCCTGGGACGTGGGAAAGGGAGGCCCCCACATCTGTTCCTGTCAGGCCCCCATCAGGGGACTTGGGCAGTGTTCCTGTTACCTGCTCAAGATCCCAAGACTGTATTTGTTTATATAAGTGTGGAAATATATTCTGTGCTAGGTTGGGATTTTGGAATTCTGGGGTAGATTTAAAAGATATTTGTGACTTTTCTAGTCTGATTGGGACATTTAAGGGTAGGGCTCACAGTTCCTCAGGGCAGAGATTCCATGGGCCCTTCCCCCTGCCTGTGCTGAATTAAGACCCCCACCGCTCTCAAGGTAGACGGCGTCACGACCTGGGTCCATCCGGAAAGACTTCATCACCAAATGGAGCATCGATCGGTCAAGATCCACACAACCCGCTCAAGCTCAAGCTACAGAGTGCTTGACCTGCCTGATGCCGGTAACATGACTCGCGATCGCTCCTGTCACCAGGAGCCCCCACGATACTGTGTAATACACTTAGATAATGCCTGCATCTTCATGGACATGGCTCCAAAGAGACAAGGACCATTTATAGGATCACATGTTTAGTGGTAGATTTGGCTACCTGAAGCGGCCATGATGCCAATATTATGTTTCATTGTATTGATATGTTATATTAACCTTTGATTCTTTTGCAGGTTTGAATGTATGTTGGCTGTCCTGGAAGGGAGCTGTGTGGGGTGACCCCCAAAAGTAAAGGGTGCCCATCAGGTTTTGGTCTCTGTTGAGAGACAGCTAACAGTTGACAGCCTGTAATACTGTCTTGCAGGCCTGAGTCACCATGCCCATGTCAGGGGTAGTAAAGCTGGAAAAAGCCTGTTTAGACTAGAAAGTCTGAGGCATGGACCAACAATTACTGTTTTGTTTTAAATCCATAAAAAGAAATTAGCAAGGAAAGTCAGAAAATCTTAGAATAAATCAGTATGTTTTTCTCCTTATGTAATTCCTCCGAAATCTGGTAATGCTAAGTAAGTACGTTTCTTTGCATAGATTCAGTAAGACTGGTTCCTAATAGTGGTTTTATTAACGGAAAACTTTGACTGGAGTATCATGTTTTAAAGAGCCCTGTCTGAGCTCTAAAGACTTGAAGCCACTAAGAATGCCATGAAGAAAGTCTGGTATCCTGCCTGGGAGCCCTGAAGACGGCTGGCGCTGGAGCGTCAGGCCCATGCCCTACCATCACTGGCGGTTGGTAAGAGTAGAAGGGGAGCAGTAAAGATGCCTCTGCATCCCTGCAGAACCCCCACACACTCTGGGCAGCAACGAGTAGGAGGGCTACTGAGATGGGCCTTAAAGCCTGGAGCATGGGCTCAGGTGGAGTTGCTACAGGTGAGGGATTCACCTAACTCAGCAGATACTGCAGGCAGGCCTGATGGCAGCTGGATGGCTTGGCTTCCTGGCCCTACGGGGCACATTAAGGTTCAACCATGAAATTCCAGCAAAGGTAGTCAGTTACCATTCTTGTTGTGTTTATGCAAACATCAGGACAGTAAATAAATTAATCTTGATTTGGCTTTTTAATAGCCATGGAGGAATTTTAAGAAGAAAAATCCTATTTCAATAGAAGTTGTTAAAGCTAAAATGGTTTCTTTCCCTTCCACCGGACCATTTGTTACGTGTATAAAATAGTTCAGTTGATAGTTCTGTGTGCTCACTACGGGCCCCTAGCGACGGTGAAATAAAAGTGCAGTCCGTCTCATGATTGAGCCGGAAGTTCCAAGACAAGGGGGGAATGATGGGGCAGAGGCCATGTGCTCAGAAAAGTGCCTTCTTCCCGAGCCCAGGCCCCTGCTGGCCACGCCCAGGATTTAACAAGACCCGACTTGCGCCTGGCCAATCGGCAGGGCCCACAGCCGGCTCCCCTCCCCTCACTATTCTCACGGGTGGCACTCGGTTTCCGGTCGCTGCGTCGACTGGAGGCCCGGGTCGGGTTAGCTAACTCAATAAAGGACCTTCTGCTTTTGCATCGGACTGACTCCCTGGCATGGTTTCTTGGGGATCTTGAATTCTGGGCATAACATTATACAGCAATCTTACTTCTGGGTATATGTTCAAAAGAAATAAAATCAGTACCTTGAAAAGATATTTGAGCTCCCAAGTTTATTGCAGCCTAGATATGGAGATATGGAAACAAGTTAAGTGTCTTGTGACAGATGAATGGATAAAAAGCGTTATATAGATATATACAATGGCATATTATTCAGCCTTAAAATGAAAGAAATCCTGCCACATGTGACATCATGGATGAATCTGGATGGCATTATGCTAAATGGAGGGAGAGAGAGAGAGAGAGAGAGAGAGAGAGAGAGAGAGAGAGAGAGCGCACTTGGTCTGTCATAGGCCATATGGAATCTAAAAAAAAAAAGTCAAAATAATAGAAACAGAAAGTAGAATAGTGGTTGTGAGGGACTGTGGGATAGGCATTTTAAGGAGAGATTTGCAAGTGATAAGATGAGTAGAGTCTGAGGATATAATGTACATCAGGACAACTGTAGTTGATAATACTGTATTGTATAATTAGAATTTACTAGAAAAAAAGTTAAATCTGTTAGGTGGTGAATGCGTGAATTTGATTGCCGGATCCATTTATCACAAAGTGAAATGCTCTCTGACTCCATCTCTTTCAAGTCGTCTTTGATCCCATGGCCTCAGGCTAATGGCCTCTGCTTAGTTTCACACATAGAAATGCTAATCACTAGAGGAATTCTGCTTGTGGCTTGAGGAGATAAAAGAAGTTTGTATTGTTTATTAAAAACCTGCAGGAACCTTGTGACTACCAAGGGTGGGCAAACTTTTTGACTCCAGGGCCACAATGGGTTCTTAAACTGGACCGGAGGGCCGGAACAAAAGCATGGATGGAGTGTTTGTGTGAACTAATATAAATTCAAAGTAAACATCATTACATAAAAGGGTACGGTCTTTTTTTTCAATAGTTTTATTCATTTCAAATGGGCCGGATCTGGCCTGCGGGCCGTAGTTTGCCCATGGCTGGACTAGACTCATATCAACTAGTACAACGTTCCAATCAAAAGACATACAATGGCTGAATGAATAACAAAACAAGACCTTTACATAGGCTGTCTACAAGAGACACTTCAGATTGAAAGACACACATAGATTGCAAGTAAAGGGATTTTAAAAAAAAAGGTATTGTATGAAAATGGAAACAAAAAAAAAAGCTGGGGTAACAATACTTATAGCAGAGAAAATAGACTTTAAAACAAAAACTAAAAGAGACAAAGAAGGACCCACCACTTCTGGGTTTTTATCTGAAGAAACCCAAAACACTAAATCAAAAAGACATGTACATCCATGTGTTTATTATTGCAGCATCATTTATAGTAGCCAAATATGGAAGCAACTTAGTGTCCATCAATAGGTTAATGGATAAAGAAGAAAAGTTACATATACTAGTATACAATGTAATATGATTAAGCCATAAAAAAGAATGAAATCTTGTCATCTGCAACAACATGTGTGAGGGCCAAGAATAGAATATTGGGGACTAGCTATGGTTATGGGAAATATTAATTATGCTCTGTTAACCAGAATTGCCTTGTGTTGATTAAAGAAAGGACATTCTGACCTGCTGGGAGTTGTACACCTCCTGGACCTGGGAGTCAACCTTGGACCTGGGAGCCAACCTTGGAATGTGGTTCATTCCCATGGAAAGATTAACAACCTTGTTGCCCAAATAATGGAGTATCACCCCAGCCTCCTCCTTCCCCATGCCTGAAATATCTACTTCCCCATACCTTCCATATAATCCATATTTCCCTGTGTAATCTTTGTCTTACCCTATATAAGCAGCTGGCTTATGAGGGGCTGCAGAGCAGATTTTTTTGTGGATGACCCGCTGCTCTCCCATATTGGCAGCAGTATTGGAATAAACACTCATATATGATTCAACCCTGTCTCTGATTAATTGGCTCAAGTAGTGACAGGTAGCACGCACCCATTGATTGTCTAGTTACACATGGATAGGCCTAGAGGGTATTGTGCTGAGCGTCATAAGTCAGACAGAGAAAGACAAGTGCCCAATAGTTTCATTTTTATGTGGAATCTAAAAAAACAAAATAAATAATGAATAAGCAGAACTAAAACAGGCTCAGATACAGAGAACGTTTTGACAGTTGCCAAATGAGAGGGGGTTGGGATAATGGTTGAAAAAGGTGAAGGGATTTAGAAGTATAAATTGGTAGTTACAGAACAGTCATGGGGATATAAAGTACAGCATGGAGAATAGAATCAACTAGAGGCTCAGTGAGCATGAAATCGTGTGTGAGTAGCTTGCTTCTGCTTGCCTCAGCTGGCCGCCCCACCCATCACCGCTCCTAACTTGCTGCCCGGCCCTCCGCTGCTCATAGCTCTCTGCCTCTAGGAGCTCTCGCCCCAGCGAGAGCTGTTGCTCATTTGGTCATGATGGCATTACGGCGTGACTGCCACGGGCCTTTTATATAAGAGATAGTGCAGGGATGGGCAAAAGTAGGTTTACAGTTGTGTGTATACAAAGCACAGTTTATTTTTGTATTATTGTTTTTTAATTATTGTATTATTTATTTGTATTACAACTGTGGACCTACTTTTGCTCACCCTTGTAATAACTATATATGGTGTCAGATGGGTACTAGATTTATCAGGGTGATCACTTGGTAATTTATATGACTGTGATTGCACAGCTGAAACTAATATAGTATGTCAACTGTAATTTAAAAAATACAACCCCCCCCCCCCCAAAAAAAATGACAGTTTACTTATGACCTTTGAGGATTATTTGAAACCTCAACTTTCCTCAAATTCTCAACCTATATTGCAACTTTTGATCTACTGAATTCTGTGGAGTGACTGTAGAAATTTCTATTATATATAGATTGGATGTACCCAATTTATAGCTATAGATATATACTTTTATCTCTGAAGGTCCTTTGAGGCAATTGTGTAAAATATTATATGAAGAATTGACAGGCCCAGCCAGCATGACTCAATGGTTGAGCATTGACCTATGAACCAGGAGGTCATGGTTTGATTCCTGGTCAGGGCACATGCCCAAGTTGGGGTTTGATCCCCAATAGGGGTCATATAGGAGTCAGCCCATCAATGATTCTCTCTGTTCACTGATGCTTCTATCTCTCTCTCCCTTCCTCTCTGAAATCAATAGAAATATATATATATATATATATATATATATATATATATATATATATATATATTTTAAAAAGAATTGTCACAAATATTGAAAGATTATATAATGTAAAAAACATGCATCAATGCCATTGAAAATGAAATGAAGTGGTCCCCTCCTTTTCCATTTACATTTAACCATCTTCTCCACAAACTTGTTCAATAAGTAGTGCATGAAACAAATAAACAAACAAACAAAAACTACTGATAACAAGGGTGGATACAAGGTAGCCCAGTAATGGTGGAAATTTAATAATCCAAAATTATAATGGCTTTGGTTATAGTGTAGGTGGAGATATTGGACTGGACTATGAATGTATTTTCATGGTATAAACAACAGCGTTTTTCTGAATGATTGGACACCAAGTGTAAAAGCAATTGCAGAATTGTGAATTTTGCTCAATGAGAGAAATCTGGTTCAGTACCTGAAAGAATGGAGTAGCCATCAATTGCAGCAGGAAAAGTGGTGGGCAAAGCATATTTGGCCACTTTCAGTGCTGTTTTCTTGCATATGTTGACTTTGAGGTGCTTATTATGTGTCCACATCAGATGCCAAGTGGAGAGTTCCACATTCAAGTCTCGAATTCGAGGGAGAATTCCTCTTTGAAGACATACGTTTGGGAATCCATAGTGTGTGGATGGCCATTAAAGCCATGAATTTTAATGCTATTGCAAAGGGCTGAAAACTGCTAGAACAGAGATAAGGACTGGGGACCAAGCTAGAAGTCCTCCTGTGTTTGGAGGTTGGAGAGATAAGGAAGATGCAACAAAGGAGACTCAAATAGTATCCAGAATAATATATGATGCTAAAAGACAAGTAAGAACGTGTTTCAGTTAAATAGTAAACTGAGTCAAGGTTGTTGACAATTTTAGTAAGAGAAGGATAAAAACATTAAACCTTGAACTTATGATAGAGAACCTTGATAACTCTTCATGAGTAGTTGAATGTTGCCATAAAAGAGAAGAAAAAAATATGAGGTTGTTGCCAGCACAGGATGCAGGGTCTAGAGAGGTTTATTTCTTTAAGATTGGGGAATGCAAAGGTATTGAATGTTATTTTTATTTTTTTTTATTTTTTTTATTTTTTTTTATTGCTTAAAGTATTACAAAGGGTATTACATATGTGTCCATTTTATCCCCCCGCCCTAGACAGTCCCCTAGCCTCCCCTATCCCCCAATGTCTTATGTCCACTGGTTATGCTTATATGCATGCATACAAGTCCTTTAGTTGATCTCTTACCCCCCTACCTCCTGCCCCCCAACCCTCCCCGGCCTTCCTGCTGCAGTTTGACAGTCTGTTTGAGGCAGCTCTGCCTCTGTTTCTATTATTGTTCAAAAGTTTATAATGGTCTCTATTATCCATGAATGAGTGAGATCATGTGGTATTTTTCCTTCATTGACTGGCTTATTTCACTTAGCATAATGCTCTCCAGTTCCATCCATGACGTTGCAAATGGTAAGAGTTCCTTCCTTTTTAGAGCAGCATAGTATTCCATCGTGTAGATGTACCACAGTTTTCTAATCCATTCATCTACTGATGGGCACTTAGGCTGTTTCCAGATCTTAGCTATGGTGAACTGTGCTGCTATGAACATAGGGGTGCATATATCCTTTCTGATTGGTGTTTCTGGTTTCTTGGGATATATTCCTAGAAGTGGGATCACAGGGTCAAATGGGAGTTCCATTTTCAGTTTTTTAAGGAAACTCCATACTGTCTTCCATAGTGGCTGCACCAGTCTGCATTCCCACCAGCAGTGCACAAGTGTTCCTTTTTCTCCACATCCTCTCCAGCACTTGTTGTTTGTTGATTTGTTGATGATAGCCAGTCTGACAGGTGTGAGATGGTACCTCATTGTTGTTTTGATTTGCATCTCTCGGATGATTAGTGACTTTGAGCATGTTTTCATATGTCTCTTGGCTTTCTGAATGTCCTCTTTTGAAAGGTGTCTATTTAGGTCCTTTGCCCATTTTTTGATTGGATTGTTTATCTTCCTTTTGTTAAGTTGTATGAGTTCCCTATAAATTTTGGAGATTAGGCCCTTATCAGATATGACATTGGCAAATATGTTTTCCCACACAGTGGGTTTTCTAAATGTTATTGAAAATGAATTAATCAAAAGGGGAAATTACGTATGATACAGGGAGAGATGGGAGAATTACTAGAGTTATGTTCTAAAGGAGGCAAGAGTGGATTGGTGCTAACAGAAGTTAAAGTGCTGGCCTTGATTAGGTGCAAATACAACAGAACATATTTCTCTTAAAAACAAAAAGAAAACAATCAGTGGGAAACATCATGCTAATTAAATTGCTCAATCACATAACTTTCCAGGAAACACAGCCTGAACTAAACAGACTCACAGAAAAGTTCTTCCAAGCATTTAAGAATTGTTAACTTCAAGATTAAAGGTTGATTTTAGAAAATATAAGGGAAGGAATACCCTCTATCTCATGTTCTCAGGTCCACACAGCCTGGATGCCTATAGTATAGAAATTTAGCAGAAGAAAGGAAAATCACATGTACTCTTACTCTTACAAAATTATTAACAACACAAACCTATATCTAACCAAGAATGTAAATGGATACTGCATTCAGTTTTGCTTCAGAAATGCAAGGTTGATTTTTGTTCTAAATGTGGGACTCTTTTAGTCCCACACCTGTTTAAAGCCTTAATTGAATGTTAATTTCTCAATGATTCCCCTTGCCCTATTGTGCAAAATTGCAACATTTTGCCCTTTCCACAACTCCTATCACCATCTCTCAACCAATCTTTTTTGTATGGTATCAGATTAGTCCACTGGGAGGTAGACGTGTAGACAGAGGTAAGCATGCAGGGCTATACTGAGGAGTTCTCAGATGAGTCCATGTGGAAGAAGAGGGAACAGTGTAGGACTAGGCAGAGAGAAAGTGAAATGCAATGGAGTTCCAATGTCAAACTCCCCTGACTCTGCAGGAAGTTCTATAGCTGAAATGGTGCTTCTGAGTTGTTCTAAATTGAAGCAAGAAGTCCAGGTCTTAACACCTGCACTGATCAGTCATTGTGTGCAGCCTTACCAAGGGGGAGTGACCTTAGGTGCGGCATTGGTTCTCTTCTGAGAGGTTGATGCAAAGAAGGGCTGACCATGAAAGGCTGTCTGCCAGCAGCACTCCTAGAAGCTCGGGTGATCACTGTGAAAGGGCGAGGGCTACGCCTTCCATCTTACCCTAGCAGCCATGTGCATGGCAAGGCTTCTTCCCAGAAGCCCAAGCCTCTGCTAGCCACGCCCAGGAATTTCTAACTTCACTCCATTGTGGTCATATTTCTTTAAACTAACCAATGACAATCAAGGGAGGTGCGCGCCATAGATATGACCACATCCTGTGTAACAAGACCTGACTTGCACCTGGCCAATCGGCAGGCCCCACAGTCACCCTCTTCCCACCGGGCTAGCTCCCTTTCTGCCACTTGGCTTGCCATTGCGTTGGTGAGTGTGGTCGGGGAGCCGAACTAGTTCGAATAAAGACTCTTTGCTTTTGCATTGGACACGGCTGGCTCCCTGGTGTGGTCTATTGGGGATCTTGAAATCTGGGCATAACAACTGCTTCTTCACTAAAGAGTCGAGAGGTGTCATATCACAGTGCCCCACATTTACCTCTGTCATATATCACCTGTTTTTCAGAAATGCATACTCCTGGAGCACTGGGATTTCTCCTGTTGTGCACAGTTTCATCAGCAGCTATCCAAATACAGTGCCTGGCAACAGTGTGTTCTTGATATTTGTTGAATGAATGAATTAATGTGTGCATTAGAATCTTAAATTATGATTCAACACATTTACTGAGTAAAGACCTAAACATACGATTCTTTTCTTTTCTTTTTCTTTTTAGATTTAATGAACAACACATTGAGTTGCTCCCTTTTTTATCATATATCTTTATTGATATCAGAGAGGAAAGAAGAGGGAAAGAGAGATAGAAACATCAATGATGAGAGAGAATCATTGATTGGCTGCCTCCTGCACGCCCCCTACTGGGGCATGTGCCCTTGACTGGAATCGAACCCAGGACCCTTCAGTCTACAGGCTGATGTTTTATCCACTGAACCAAACCAGCCAGGGCCGATTATTTTCAATAGATGAAAAAAACAATGCAACATCCTTCCATGATGATAAAAACAGTGATGTAAGAATAAAAGAAACTATCTTAGCTCCAAGAAAAGGTATTTCAGAAATAAACTATAGTAAATGAAATAGTTAATGGTCAAAGATTAAAAGTATTCTTTTAAAAATCAATAACAATATATAAAAGTTGCTAATACTGCTTCTATATAAGCAACATAGTTCAGGTTTGAGTCACTGAGAATAAAATGAACCATTGACAGGTGATATTAGCACCTAGGTGGAGAATTCAAAGAACTATAAATAATTTATTAGAAAAAACAAAAGAATGTTCTTGTTCAAAATACTATACAGATACTAATTGCATAGCTTTACAAAGCAAACTTTATTTAGAAAGTGTAATTTCTAAAAGACACTTTTTTTTCCCTAATGGAGTTTTTAATAGAATTTGATAAGCTGATTCCAGTGTTTCTTAAAATTATAATAAAGATAGCAGGTATAAACATCTACCTAAGTATATAAGATAATTAAAACATTATGTCATTGGCACAGGAGAAGACTAACAAATCAGTGGAACAGAACAGAATCCGGGAGGGAGAGGGGAATGACATTGAGCCAAATTTAATATATGATAAAAGCAGCATTTACAATCAGAGGGAAGATGATGAATTGTTCAGTATATTAGAGAGAGAGGACAAAAGGAGCATTGCAAAGGCACTCAGGTGAGAGAGCATGCATGGTGCATCTCCTGGAGCAAGAACTTCCCATGACTGGAGAGGAGGAGTAGGTGCAGTAGAGAGAGATGATGTTAAGGAGCTAAACAAGGGTCTTTGTGTGGCCTTCGGAAGCATTTGGACCTTTTATACAAGTACATTATTCATCCCCAGATTAGAAACAAAATTTTCATATATTTTCTTCTATGTTCTTTTATAGTTTCTTTTTATTGCATTTAGAGCTTTAATTTATCTGGAATTAATACCCATTCATTATATGAGATAAGGATACATCCTTTAATTTTTTCCCAACTAAATAGCCAATTATCCCAACTTCATTCATTGAATCACCTTCACTGATATTAAATGCTGCTTTAAATGTTATCATATATAAAATTACTTTTCTGAGTTTGTTTCTTTTAAAAAAAATTTGTTTTATTGCTTAAAGTATTACAAAGAGTATTACATATGTCTCCTTTTTTTCACTCCCTTGACATTCCCCTGGCCTCCCCTACCCCCCGGTGTCTTGTGTCCATTGGTTATGCTTATATGCATGCATACAAGTCCTTCGGTTGATCTCTTACCACCACCACCACCCCCGCCCCCCAACCCTCCCTGGCCTTCCCGCTGTAGTTTGACAGTCTGTTTGACGCTTAAAAGACACTTTTAATAAAATGTTAAATAAATACCTGGAAAGGAGTCTAAGAAAAGATATAAAAGTACATTGTAGAAAAATTGATAATATTTTACTGCAAAACACAAAAATGGAAAGAATATTTTTAAATGGAATAGATATACACAATATCATAGAGATGTCAATTTTCCCCAATAGCTTTTTAAATTTAAGACAAATCCTAGAATTTTATTGTATTGGAGAAGTTGATTTTGAACTTTATATAAAAGAGCAATAGAGAAAGATTATTCTACTTGATGGCAAATAACAAAGTGAAGCATTTGCTTTACCAAATAGTAGATAATATGGAGCTATAGTGAGTAAAATGCTTTGGTTCTGGAACATACAGAAAAATAGTACCAAGTAACACCTCACCTATATGAAAATTTAATTGAGGCCAAAGGAGGCATTGGACATTTGTTTTTTCATGAGAATGTGCCCTGTGATCTAGCATTCCTATTGATGTGTATAGATCCAAAAGGATTGAAATTGGGGTCTCATAGAGCTCACCCGTGTTCATGGCAGCATTAGTCACAATAGCCAAGTTATAGAAACAACTTGAGTGTCCATGTCCAGCAACACATGAATGGATAAAGAAGATTTGAGATATGTATGGATATCTCCATATCCAATGAAATATTATTCAGCTATAAGACATAAGGAAATCCTGCTGTTTGCAACAATTGGGATGAAACTCGAAAGCATCATGCTAACTGAAATAAGTCAGACTGTATAATACCATTTCTATGTGGACTCTAGACACAGAATAGAATGTGGGTTACCAGGGTATGGAAGGTGGGAGAAATGGGCAGATGTTAGTCAAAGGGTACAGACTTCCAATTATAAGGCTAAGTTCTGAGGATATAATGTACAGCATGATGATTATAACTAATAAGGCTGTGTTCTATACTTGAATATTGCTAAGAGAGTACATCTTAAATGTTCTCATCACAAAGAGAAATGGTAAAATGGTAATTAGGTAAAAGGATGGAGGTTTTAGCTAATGCTATGGTGATAATCATTTCTCCATACATAAATGTATCAAATCAACACATTATACACCTGAATCTTATATGTTATAAACAATGATATCATAAAAAATCTGGAAAAACTGATTAAATACTGGAAATCAAATACTGGCCACATCAATTCAATTTCCATTGCCATGTTACATTGCCTTCTCCTTTTCTCTGTGTAATTTTTGTTAGGTCTATTTTATAAGTGTACGTATGATTATATTAAGGGCCTACCCATATAATCTGAGATAAAGTCATCTTCTACAAATACCCCAAGTCCAACTAGGTAGCATTCCCCCAATATATCATATAATTTTAATGAATTAGGAAAAATAAAAAGTGGGCATACTTTTGAGGGCCACTATTTCACCCACTACAGATATATATTCTGGTTGACTCCATGGAAAATCTATAATTATCTGACTCCAAGAAGAAAAAGAGTTCTTTCTCAGGCATCAGGTACCCTTATGACGTCTCCATCTGGCGACACCACCTGGTGATTCTGAGGACAAGACAACACCTGGCAGATTGAATGAGTCCCTACAATCCAGTTCCTATGCATTTCTTACCTGTAAAGTCCTCACGAAAGCGAACTCTCTTTATTGCTTGGGCACATTAGAGTGAAAGATTCTTTTATTATTAGAAATGAAGACTTCCTCACTGATAAAGTTCAAATACCTCACGATCTTTTCAAACCACTGACATAATCTAATTATGCAGATTTCATAGATAATGAAACAGTATAGTAGCTGATAATGTTTCTCAAAAGAATACCTAATGGGTATATAAAAGTTCAGTTTTCTTAGTCCACTATAGGTCTAATTCCAGGGTGCAATTAACATGACCCTTCCATGGAACAATTGGAAGCTATCCTTTAGATATCACCACAGCCTTGTTCCAGTACTTTCCACCTGTGAGAGTGATACAAAAAAAAAAATAAAAAATCTCTAAAACTAGAATCCTTGCCTCAGGCTCTGCTTCTATAGACCCTGAGCTAAGAAATTAAGTTTAGAAGATTCAAATTGTGTCAAGTGCCATAGAGCCAGGAAAAAATCAAAGTCAGGTTTCAACCTCAAGTGAAAATTACCTTGGTCATTATGTTGTCTAGCCATCTTACAAGAATGGTGATGGAAAAATTAAACACTGTGCCTCAACCAGGATTTCTTTCACGTTCCCTCATTCTAGAAACCCTTGCCCAAAGTAAATGGCACAAATTCAGAAAAGAAGGTATCCTACCAAAGAGTTTCTTCAAGGCTAGTTTCATGTCCCTGTTCCTCAGGCTATAGATAAAGGGATTCATCATTTGAGGAAATACAGTGTACATCATGGAAGCCACTGCAGTCTTCCTGGATGACTCGGCAATCGCAAAACTAATATACACACCAAAAATAGTTCCATAGAACAAGGAGACAACTGAGAGGTGAGACCCGCAAGTGGAAAAAACTTTAAGCTTTCCCCCCAGTGATGGGATTCTCAATACAGAGGAGACAATTTGACTATAAGAGAAAATGATTCCACACAGAGGAATACCACCAAACAGACTTATAAGGACATATGTCAGAAGGTTATTGATGAGGGTGTCAGAACATGCGAGCTTCAGGACCTGAGCAAGCTCACAGAAGAAGTGAGGGATTTCCAGGTCCTTGCAGAAAGACAACCGCAACACCATCAGACTGTGGAGCAAGGCAGCCACTGTACTAAGGGACAGTGGGAGTACAATGAGCAGAGTACAGAGATGGGCATTCATGATAACTGTGTACCTCAAGGGGTGACAAATGGCCACATAGCGGTCATAGGCCATTGCTGCAAGGAGAAAATTCTCAAATCCACTCAGAACCAGGGCAAAGCCAATCTGGGTGAGGCAGCCTATATAAGTGATGCTCTGATTCTGTGCTTGGATGTTCACCAGCATCTTTGGGATGGTGACTGTGATTACGCCGATGTCAGTAAAGGACAGGTTGGAGAGGAAAAAGTACATGGGTGTGTGCAGGTGGGAGTCGGAGATGACGGCCAGGATGATGAGCAGGTTTCCCAGAACAGTGGCCAGATAGATGGACAGAAACAGGTAGAAGAGGAGGGACTGCAATTCTGGATCATCTGTCAATCCCAGCAGTAGGAATTCTGAAACGTCTGTTTGGTTTCCAGGTAACATGTTGTTCATGAACCTGATGGAACAGATGGGAGAAAATAAAATAAACTGAATGGTCCCCAGGAGTGTAACAGTAACATCCAATGGCAACATGATAGAAACGTAAATTCTTGGTACTACTTTAGACTTACTGCAATAAACTCCTGGAGTGATGACCTATGTTTTAACAAGCCCTCCAGATGAATTTCATATTTGCTAAAGTTTGAAAACTAGGAAATAAACAAGAAGAAGAAAACCGTTGTTTAGACGGTGAACCTAAGGGAATACTCAGATCTTTCCCTCTGTTGATTTCTCCTGTCATCATTCTCTCTCACGCTTCCTCTTCCCTTCACTCCCTTTCTTGGCCCAAATATTTGATCACTAGCTCTGTTTATAACCTAGTGTCACGTGCTGAGACGGAAACAAAGAAAAGGCATGGCATTTCCTTCAGAAATATTCCTTCACCTTCAAACAGAAAGATGAGAATGACGTTATTCAATACCTCTTGCAGGGCATATGGTCCCCAATCATCTGAAGGGTTTGTCAAATTATTGATGAGTTAGATCATACTATCACTCTATTATCCACGGGAAACTTAGGAAAGGTGAGACTGTATCATGGACACAAGTATACAGCGGGAGGAAAAGACAAAGTTGAGTACATGTTGTCTGACGCTGAGTTGACTGTCTGATAATCACTGTTATTGCCTCTGGGTAATAGAGCATTAGAATTCCTAAACCATCACTCAGGTTTCATAATTTTCCTTTAAAATTTTTATATATTTATCTTGAAAAGTGCCTCAACTCCCCCATCCCCTAAGGTATGTTCACTTCTGGCCATTGAGTAGTGTGTCAGGTAATGGCATCCATCCAAGTCCATGCTCTGCACCTGAGCTTAGATTTTAAAATGTTGCCTATAAGCATACAGTTCATAAGATTCCCCCATGGGTATGCTACTCATCTGCATTATGAATTTTGTCTAAGAGAAGCTGCAAACCATGCTGATCACATTCTCTACCTCATCCTAAGGGATTCCTTCCCCTAAGGTGCCAAGTGGTATATTATGTAGAAAAATAAAAAAAATAGCTAATTTAGACAAGGAATGAAATGCATAGGCTCTTCATAAAACAGACAGAAATAGCAACAAGTGTTTTGGTCCTTGAAGGCAGAGATTTGCAAGATAATGCAGATTTATAAGAAACTTATAAAATAATCCTGTGGTCCTCCCTCTCCTGGCAAAGACAGAAGTGCCTGTGACAGCCTCCATCATGTGGTGTATCTTTTAGACTCAAGCACTTCAAATGTAACCCAAACCAGTGCTTGATTTGTGAATGAAGACATTTGTTCCACTGTATAGGAGGTGTAGGTGCCCTCATTTGTCTAGCGGTGATGGCAAACCTTTTGAGCTCGGCGTGTCAGCGTTTTGAAAAACCCTAACTTAACTCTGGTGCCGTGTCACTTATAGAAATTTTTTGATATTTGCAACCATAGTCAAACAAAGACTTATATTTTTGATATTTATTTTATATATTTAAATGCCATTTAACAAAGAAAAGTCAACCAAAAAAATGATGCGCGTCATAGGTTCACCATCACTCTAGTGGGAAGTTTCATGAAGCTCATGAGCTGCTGAGGTGATGAGCATTGGGCAGAGGGGCAGCAGCCAGTGCAGCACTTGGTCCATAGACCCTTGTACTGACTCCTCCTGTTTTGTGTGTGTGGCCTTTTTTGTCCACGAACAACAGCACCTGGCTTGTGTTATTCCCTCAGAAGGAAGCAATGGGTGGGCAAGCTAAGGAGAGGCAATAGAAAGAGAGAATAGCTTTAGGTTGGAAACTGCAAATTTCAGGTGTGAGTTTCTGAGAGGAAACTCCATCTCATAACACTTACTGTGTGAAGAGGGATGAAGTAAACATGAATGATATCAATATTCATTTGGCATGAACATATGATGAAATGTGTAGCAAATGAAATGAATTAAATAATAAAGCGAATAGATAAGAAAAACCTATATAAATAAGAAAAACCTATATAAGAAAAGATGTGGCATGATGAAAAGTGTACAGCGTGAGAATATTGAAAATATTCATTGAACATTCCTCAGGTAGTAATATATGACAAAAATAAATGTACACACATTTAAAAGACATAACTTATTAAAGAACAACAAAATAAAGAGATAACAAAGTACTAGGTACACACATTATCCTCATGGAAGGTGATTTATTGCAATGAATAATACAGGTATGTATGAAGCCCCCCATCATGAATTTGCACAATCTTGATTTGGAAGCCACCACACTAAGTTCAGATACATGATTCCCCTACTATTTCTATTAGAATTAGTATTATTGTTCCATAAATAAAAGCATTCTTTTACATTTAAATAGCTGTCACAAGCAGAACCATATGGTACATGTCATTTACAATTGGTATTCTTATGTAATTTAATTTTGACTAACAGTGATATGTTTTGTCCCACTTTACTACTTTTAATTACCTGATGGTATTATACTATACTGTTACATCACAACCTATTTCTCTATTCTCTGATTGTCTTATGGTTAGTGCCTTTTATCCTTTATGTGTTTGTAAAGACACAGATAAAAGCACATGGGGATACCAGCACATTCAATATGGTGTTGTGTATAAAAAGGCAAGAACAGAAAAGAAGGGTAATGTAAAGGGGTACCTGCTGTATGAATATTTTTTTTAACTTTATAAAAAATCTGAAGCAGAATGCCAACATTTGCTAATTCTGGAATCAGTTAAAGAATGGTCATGCAGCTTTACATTTATTATACTATGGAGACAAACAGGTGTACTGGGAAGGCAGCCGGCTGAATCTCTGTTTCCCCTTTCTCCCCTGCATTTTCACAGCCCAGCTACAGAGATGATACACTCTTCTGTGCATGCTGTACCGTAACCCAGGAATGGAAATCAAAGGAAAAGCTGACCATGCCCATTCCCTGGGACCACCACATGCATGCAGGTAAATGTCAGAAAGGTTGCAGCAGTCACTGTGTGAGAAGGGGCAGGTTTCTGCTCAGGAGAAAAACGAGTTCTGTCATTTTTAGACAGGTAAGGAGAATGGCAGGTTGAGAATGAGATGACTATCTGTACAAACATACATGAGAACCTGTCAACAAGAAAACAGTTAGGCAGAATCCCTGGAACACTGGGTTCTGATTGCAATGTGCATATACTCTCCTCAATGCCTCATCGCATTAACTAAGGGATCTTAAGTTACCTGAATGGCATCATTGCGGATTGATGCTTGATGTGTCACCTGGCTATTTAACATGGAAGATTTGTCCACAGGAAGGGCAGAGTGACCAAGGCTAGCAATGGGCTCTGGTGAAGAAGGGTCTGGAAGGAGCCTCAGGTGTGCTGCTCACTGAGGAGGCCAGGGTGGTTGAGTGAGGTTGTGGCAGGCTGACTTTCTACAGTCTCGGTATCCCTGGGGATCAATATCCAAAGGTCTTCATTAGACAGATTTTAGGGTCATTCTGATCCCTGAGAATTGCAAGTCCTTTGAGACCAGGACAAGAAGAGAGAGAAATCCTTGATGGCTAATCCTTGACTCTGTTGGGCTAGGTGTTTGCCACCCAGTTCTCTCCACGTGTTCACACTCACCTCCATGTCATATGCCTTGGGCACATGAACATACACTCCTTTGCTAAGACATTCTACACTTTTACAAAAGTTATAAACAAAGGTATCTCTAATTAATTTCTAATTAATGATACTAGGAAGCCTGATTCCAATTTGAAGTGAGAAAACATAGTTTATGTATTGGCCATAAATATTTACAAATATAGTTAAGATATTATAAAATGAAACATCTAGAGGTATTTTATCTTTAGAGTCATTGACTGTTTCCTCTTTCAATGTCCACACAATAGATTCAACGCATATTTTGCTTCACCTTTGAGGCCTTTTGATTGAATTATGGTTGTTCACTTTAAATTATATTATGATAATGCAATGGCACTGAATGGCAGTGGTGTGCAATTTTGTCCATAAGTCAGGGGAAGACAAATATTGCTGATCTCAGTTACATGTGGACTCCGAAAAAGTCCAACTCATAAAGGAGAGTAGTATGGTGGTTACCAGAGCCTGAGTAAAGGGGGATATGGAGAGATGTTGGCCCAAAGGTCCAAACTTCCAGTTATAAGATCAGTAAGTTCTGGGAATCTATGTACAACATGGCTATTGTAGTTAACAATATTGTATTTTATAGTAGAAAGTTTCTTACCTGATAAAACATTCCATTTTATACCTTAAATCTAAACAATACTATATGCCAATTATATCTCAATTAAGATGAAGGGGGGAAAAAAGATTACCAACACCTTACAGTATCTGCAATACTTTATCCCAATAATGTTCTGCTTCTCCCCCAAGAAGAATTCAATATTCTGATTTTTCAAGGCAGCATTTTCTGAATTTTCTTCATAATTTTTATAACTTACCTAAAAATGAAAAAAATATATAGCTTAAGTTTTCAAGGTTTTGACCATTTAAAAATTGAATTAAAAGGTACATGTTCTCTTTGGTCTTCTTTCATACAGCAAAATGCTCACAACTTAAAATTTTTTAAAAAGCAGAGGGAAATTTGACTACTGGAAAGAAGATGATATGATGATGAAAGTAGAGATCAGTGTGATTGCTTTGAATATGGACAGAGGATCACAGGCCAGAATATAGGTGGGCCAGTAGCACCTGAAAAAGGCAAAGGGGTGGGGCATTACCCAGAGTGGGAATTGTTGAGGAGGGTGTAAATTGGGGGAAAAGGAGACATATGTAAAACTTAAGACAATAAAAAAGAAAAGAAAGGCAAAGGGAGAGGTTCTCTCCCAGGAGACTCCAGGAGGAACCAACTCTGCCAACTCCTTGCTCAGTGAAATTGATTTCAGACTTCTGACTTCCACACTGTAAGGGAATAAATTTTGGTTGTTAAAAACACACACACAGATAAGCTTATAGTAGATTAGAATGGGCCCTGAACCCAAATGACTGGTGTCCTTAATACAAGTTGTTCTAGCATTGTTTTGTGTCTGAACTGAGCAATAAAATCAAGGTAATATGTATGCGTAGGCTAGGCCATATGTGAAAGCATTTCATTGCAAGTTGATTTACTCTGCTGTACTTCTTGTTATACTGGGAGAAAAATTCAGAATTTTAATTCTTGAGTCACTTATTTTGGTGGCTTATTGATGTATAGGTTATTTTTGTTTTTTAACATTGTGGTAAAATACAAAAAATATATATAATTTTTCATTTGAACAATTGTAAGTGTACAGTTCAGTGGCATTAAGTACATTTACAATGTTCTATAATCATCACCACCATCCATATATAAAACTCATCTCACCAAACCTGTTAAAAAAATCCCCTCTTTCTCTTGTCCTCAGACTCTGGTAACCTTATTTTAATTTCTTTGACTATGAATTTGACTAATCTAGGAACCTCATGTCACTAGAATCAAGCATTATTTGTTCTTCTGTGACTGTCTTATTTCACTTATTATAATGCCTTCTAGGTTTGTCCATGTTGTAACATGCATCAAAATTTATTTTCTTTTTAAGGCTGAATGATGTCCCATGGTATGTATATACCTTTATTTATTTATTTATTTATTTATTTACTTACTTACTTACTTATTTTTTATTGCCTGGTCAGTACGTTTATTGTTGTCTCATTCTGAAAAATCTTCATAGAAAATTGTGGTTTGGTTTATTAGCTCTCAGCAGCTCATCCCTGAGCTCTGCAGACAGTTGCCTTCTTCTGAGATACCTGATCTTTCTTCTGGGAAAGAGACATTTGAGGACGGTTTCAGTCTTCTGTTTAACTTCTTTCTCATAGACTGGGTTCTCTTGTATAGCAACATGAACTTTCTTATATATCTCCTCCATTATGTCTGGAGTTACATTGTTCTTTATGCATTGAGAGACTTGTTTCTTGTAAGCATCTTCATTTCCTTCTATTAGATAAGACATATCCAAAGGGGTGTCTTGGCAGGCACCAGAACTCACTGGGGTGAATCACACTCTGTGGGGTCAGCCCCTGCACAGCAGCTCATAAGCTGTGGTCACCAACAATCTTCACAGCCATTTAGCCTGAGTGTCCATCCCACCCACTGACAGCAATCAAGTCTCAACTGCAACAGGAGGATTCACACAACCCACACAAGGGACACTACTAGAACACCTGGCTCAGCTGAACAGAGAGAAGGCACCACTGGGCCCTATAGGATACCTACTACATAAAGCCACTCTGCCAAGACTGGGGGCAAGGAGATCTACCTAATGCATTGAAACAAACACAGAGAGGCAACCAAAATGATGAGAAAAGGGACATATGCCAAATGAAAGAACAGAGGAAATCTCTGGAAAAACAACTAAATGAAATGGAGACAAGAAAGCTACCAGATACAGAGTTCAAAACAATTGTTAAAAGAATGCTCAAGAAACATAATGAAAACTTCAACGAAGAGCTAGTAAGCATAAAAAAAGGAAATGGAGCCCTGGCCAGGTGACTCAGTTGGTTGAAACATCATCTTGTGTACCAAAAAGGTTGCAGATTCAATTCTCGGTTACGGCATAGGTTGTGGGTTCAGTCCCTGGCAGGAGTGTATATGGGAGGCAACTGATTGATGCTTTTTTCACATCAATGTTTCTCTCTGTACCTTTCTCCCCCTCCCTTCTTCTCTCTCTAAAAAAAATCAATGAAAACTGTTTTTTCAGGTGAAGACTTTTTAAAAAAGGAAATAGAAACCATAAAAAAGAACCAGTTAGAAATTAAAAAGACAATAACTGAAATGAAGAATACACTAGGAGTCAACAGCAGATTAGATGGAGCAGAAGACTGAGTGATTTGAAAGACAAGATACCAGAAAACATCCAATCAGAACAGCAAAAAGAAAAAAGAATTAAAAAATGAAAATAGTTTAAAGGATCTTTAGGACAACATCAAGCATAACAACATTTGCATCATAGGGGAACCAGAAAAAGAGGAGAAAGAGCAAGGGATTGAGAAACAATTTGAAGAAATAATGACTGAAAACTTCCTTGAGGTTGGTAAAGAAAATAGACATATAAGTCCAAGAAATGCACAGAGTCTCAATAGGATGAACTCAAAGAGACCCATATCAAGGTACATCATAATTAAAATGCCAAAGGTTAAATAAAGACAAACAGAGAATATTAAAAGCAGCAAGAGAAAGGCAGTTACCTACAAGGGAGCTCCCATAAGACTTTTAGCTGATTTTTCTAAAGAAAAATTTTTGGCAGGCCAGAATGGATTGGCACAAAATTTCCAGTGAAAGCAAGGACCTGTAACCAAGATTACTCTACCCAGCAAGGCAACAATTTAAAATTGAAGGATAAATAAAGAGTTTCTCAGACAAGAAAAGCTAAAGGAGTTCATTACCATCAAACCAGTAGTACAATAAATGCTAAAGGGACTTCTTTAAAAAGAAGAAAGATTAAGAAGAACATAAACATGAACAATAAAATGACAATAACTACATACCTCTCTGATGATTAGTGATGTTGAACATTTTTCATATGTCTATTGGCCATTTGTGTGTTCTCTTTGGGGAAGTATCTGTTCAGACTCTTTGCCCATATTTTAGTTGGATTGTTCATCTTCCTGGTGTTGAGTTGTATAAGTTCTTTATATATTTTGAAAATTAATGCCTTCTCAGATGTATCATTGGCAAATATGTTCTCCAATATAGTGGGTTACCTTTTCATTTTGTGGATGGTTTCTTTTGCTGTGCAAAAGCTTTTTAATTTGATGTAGCCACATTTGTTCACCTTTTTCTTTGTTTCCCTTGCCCTAGAGGATACTAGTTTGTCAGCAAAAATATTGCTATGAGAGATGTTTGATTTTACTGTCAGAGGAGCTAAGGGGAGGGGGGTGGATTGAATGAAAGGAAGTGAAAGGATTAGCTAAAGAACATGTATGCATAACCCATAAACACAAACAACAGTGTGGTGATGGCCAGAGGGAAGGGGTGGTGAGAGCTGGGTGGAAGTGGGCAAGCAGTGTGTGTGTGTGTGTGTGTGTGTGTGTGTGTGTGTGTGTGTGTGTGTGTTGGGGAGGTTAATGGGAACATCTGTAATAGTGTAAGCAATAAAAATAAAGTTAAAAATAAAATCAATGAATCAATGGAAAAAATGTAAAATTTTAAGCATTTTTGCTGACTTGCCTTTACAAACAGTACCTCCAACTAACCAGAGACTTACTGAGGAGAAGTTTTCTTTTGTAGAAGTATTCCAAAGGACAGAATATATTCATTTTGCAATCCTTCATGAAATAATGTGTCTAAGCAATGGAGCTCAATGGCTTCAAATTTTGCAAAAAGAGAGATAATTCAAAATATATGCTTCCTCCAGCATTACACTATTATGAGAATATAAACTGGTACAACCACTATGTAAAATAGTGCAAAGCTTTTTCAAGAAATAAAAAAAAAATGGAACTACCATCCAGCAATCCCACTTCTGGGTATATACCAAAGGAAATGAAATTAATTTGAGGAACTCTCTATACTCTAATGCTCATTGCAGCGTTATTCACAGTAATCAAGGTATGGAAACAACCTAAGTGTCCATCTACAGATGAATGGATAAAGAAAATGCGGTGTGTATATGTGCAAGGGAATATTATTCAGCCTCTAAAAAAAAGGAAATTCTGCCATTTGCAATAACATGAATGAAACTGGAGGGCGTTATAGTAAGTGAAATGAGCCAGGCAGAGAAAGACAAATGCTGCATGGTATCACTGTATGTGGAACTGAAAAAATATCATAAAAACAGAGAGTAGAATGGTGATTTCAAGGGGTTAAGCATGAGGAAAGTGGGGAGAAGTTGGTAAAAGGCTACAGACTTTCAGTTATAAGAAGAATAAGGCCTTAGGATATAATGTATAACATGGTGACTATAGTTGACAATACTGTATTGTACAACTGCAATTCACTAAGAGAGTAGAATTTAAGTGTTGTCAAGAGAAAAAAAGTAAATATGTGAGGTGCTGGACATGTTAATTAAATTGCTTGTGGAAATTCTTTCACAATGTATATGCATATCAAATCATTACTTTATACATTTTAATTATGTTACAATCATATGTGTCAATTATACTTCAGTGAGCTGGAAAAAAAAAAGAGAGAATATATACCTCCCAAGGAACATTTGCACCACCACCTTTGGAATATCATTCCACCCCCAAATCAACCCTGAACCTGATTAAGTATCTGGATCTAAACATCAATTTATAATTACAATTTATGGGAGGCCTATTTGAAACAATAGCATACAAATGCAATCAGCAACATTCAGACAATTTCTTCAACAAATAAATTGCAAGAGGGATTTTAAAAAAAGAAAAAATACTGTAGGGTTAAAAGGACTATAGACAACTATTAACCAATTGAACTATATGGACATTCTTTGGATTCAAATTTGAAAAAAAATGATGAAAAATTATGAGGCAATTAGGATAATTTGAATAATAACTATATATTTGATGATATATAATTATTATTAACTAGAAGCCCAATGCATGAAGATTCATGCAAGAATAGGCCTTCCTTCCCCTGGCTGCTGGCACCTGCTTACCTCCGTCACCTGGGACCCGGGCCTTCGCTCTGGCTGCCACCTTCTGCCTTTGCTCTGGCCGGAGCCACTTTTGTTCCAGCCCTGCTGCCCTCCTGTAGCTCCATCCACCTCCTGCCCCTCCCCCTCATAGCAGGTGTCCCATCCCATCCCAGCCGTTCAGTGCCTGTGCACATGCACTGTCCAGAGGCCCAGAGTGGTTGGGGATGGAATGCCTGCGTCGTCGCAAGTGTCCCGGCCTGGCTGTCGCCATCCTTGTCACATCAATTTGCATATTCCCTCCTTATTGGCTGTGGGTGCCTCCATCTTTGTTGTGGAGTGATGGTTAATTTGCATATTCTGTCTTTACTAGGTAGCTATTTTAAAGTGAAATAATGGTTTTGTGTTTATGCTTTTATAAAAAGTTTTACTTTAGATACACATTGAAATGATATAATAATATATGGAATTTGCTAGGTTAAGAGGTCAAAGAAAGTAGAACACAGATGAGAAAAGACCTTGAATAATAATCATTGAAACTGAGTGATGAATAAATGAGGTTTTGTTACACTAAGCTGTGGAAAGTGAAAAATTGCCAGTTACACTGGTCAAAAATGATGAAACATTGGCAATTTCATATGGCACAGCCTAGTACCATTTTCTGTACTTTTGTCCATGGTCAGGTGTTTCCATACTGAACATTTCTAAAGACCGGAACTTGATGCATCAATCAGTTCCATGGCTGTTTGTTGAGTGGACACATGGCCTGATAATCTGGCAGTGACCTCACAAAACTGAATTGCTAAAAATGCAAAGGCAGAGCCTCTAACTGCTGCCACCCTAGGGTCAATACTCGGGATGAAGATCTGACTGCACATACATTCACCCAGCCTCTCTGTGTGTGTGCCCATTAGGTCAGGTTCTACTTGCTCCATTAGCAGAACTGGAAGGAAGCTATGATGCCTATAAGAGTGTTGCCCTCTTGGAGTTAAGTGGGGTTGGAAACAGCTTTGCTTCTTAGTGTAACATCACTGGGTGAACATAGGGAACTGTTTCTTGGTTCTTCACATGATGAACAACACTGTTTCAAAGAAGAATGGCCTTGGGAAGACAGAGATTAAGAGTAGGAGAGCTTGTTCCCTAAGAAGAGGGTGCAGAGCAAGTTGAGAAACATACAACTTGCCCCAAGTTGCCTCCTGAAGATCCAAAATGATCAATATAGCTTCTTACTGCCATGCCCCAGCTCCCATAGGAACCCGAACTATTCAGGGAATAGGGGTGAAATTGGACAATTTGTCTAACAAGGAGCCTTGGGAATTGACTTCTTATTGGCCCAGATATTATAAATATTCCCTCAGTTCCTATAATTTATCTTCCACCCCAGCTTTTTTTCTTTGGGCCAGGAAGATCTCTACCTTTGCCTGTACGAGGTATCCTTATGCCTCCAAGATCTAACTTATCTAACTTCATCACCAGGGAGTAAACTGAGACAAGTTTGATTAATGTACCAGTGATTATGTCAAGAAGAGAAAAAATGGCTCAGTAAGTGGACTTGGAGGACAAAGATGGAGGGAGGGAGGAAATGGGGGGGGGTGCATTTGGAGGAAATGCAATGAGGTGGCAGAAAGAGAGAAAGAGAGGAGCCTGTGTTCTCAGACAATTGGTAGAGTCCATCTGGTTCATTTCTGCTCAGCACTCAGTTCCCAAACCTGAATCCAATCGCTTCACTTACCTACCTAGCTCGACGTAGTCCAGTTGTGATGCTAGACAGCAATTTCCAAAGCCCATGATTTATAGCGCAGTTATTAATATCTGAACCTCCTTTTCCAAGCCTACAAAAAAGAGGTCTCTTTTTTTCCACCAAAATTCTGTAGGCATAAGTTTGAGTTATTTCCATCATTGAATCTCTGAGTCCCTGGAGATTTCCTGATATTTCCAGGCTGGGATACCCCCGACACCAACTTCTAGGGTTTTATGTGGGGGGAAGAGTTGTGCTTCCTTGAGTAAAGCCTCATCAGGCTGAAGTCAACATATGAGTCTCCTGGTTCCTGAAGCAGGAACATTTCCCAAGAGCTGTGGAAAGATGAGTGATAGCTCAGATGTGCGGAACAGGGGCATGTGAGATGAGCTCATTGATTCAGTAATTTAATCAATTGGGCATTCACTAAATCCTCTTTGGATTAAAAAAAAAAGTCCAAATCTTTCAGTAAAATTATGAAACTACAAGATAGGATGTTGTCAGTGCCACAGAGTGGCATAAACTCTAGTCTGATTTCAGGGCACAGAGTAAGAAACCAACTTTGACATGGGGGCTCTGAAGAGGTAGAATTCTGTGGAGGTTGTTAAGAGGGCCAAGGAACTCCAGGAAGAGAGAACGCAGAGGACCGGTGCCACTCAGTGGAAAGGCTGTGAGCTTTGGACTCAGGCAGACATGCATTTGGGACCACGCTCACCATTTAATAGCTGTGGGAGCTAGCTACACATGCTCTTTGAGCTCCAGTCATCTCAGCTGTAAAGTGAGGGTTATGACGTGTACCTGATAGCTTGTTGTTAGGAGGATAATCGTATATGTAACACACCTATTGTAGTTCCAAGAGCATACTAGTTGTGTATTTAGTAACAAATGTGAAGAAACATGGAGATAACAAGTAGCAACAAAAGATGGGTTGTGAGTCAGACTGGCATATTGACCACTAAAGCTAGTACCAAACATAAATTTAGGAGGGCAGTAGTAAATAGAATTAAAAGATTTTTAAAATTTTAAGTTAAAAATTTGGACTTTGTTCAGTGACCAATAGTGATTCATAGTCTGTTGTGTAGATAGGAGACTTTTCAAGAATTGATGCTTGATTCAGCTATGTTACGTGAATACTCATAATTCTCAGGGAATATTTCTCATGTCCATGCCCCCTTAATTTGATAAATGCTTCTTGAATCTCAACTGTAAATTCATTAATTCACTCATGATTCCTGTAATTATGGAGATAAAGAGTACAAGCTCTAGATTCAGACTGCTTCGCTTAATTCTGTGAAATCCCATTTGATTTTATTAATCTCCTTGGGTCTCCATTTCTTTTTATTAATTTATCTTTATCGTTGAAAGTATTCCAGATGTCCTCCTTTTGTTTCCCCAGTGACCCTCTTTCTTCCCCACTCTTGCCTCCTTCCCAGGTCTTTGCACTATTTTTTGTATCCATGTCTATAATAATAAAAGTGTAATATGCTAATTAGACCGGACTTCCTTCTGGATTACTTTCCGGATGAAGGCAGGGCTGCAAGGTCCGAGCCCCTTGCACGGGCCTCTAATATCTCTATCTCTATCTCTATCTCTATCTCTATCTCTATCTCTATCTATATCTATATCTATATCTATATCTATTCATTCTTTGGTTAATCTCTTCCTGCACGCCTCCTCCCTTCCCTCTGAGAGTCCTCAGTTTGCATGCTTTCATGTCTCTGGATCTATTTTGTTTGTCAGTTTATTTTGTTCATTAGATTTCACATATAAGTGAAATCATGTGATATTTGTTTTTCTCTAACTGACTTATTTCACTTAGCAAAATACTCTCCATTTTATTATATGTGAAACCAGGAGACTAGCAATTAAAAAGAATCATTATTTTTTCCTATGTATATTAAAATAATTATGTTTATGTCCTTCTGTATCCTGGTCAAGATGCTGGTCACAGAATGAACAAAGACACAAATGGAAGGATGTAGCAACTTACTGACGGATTGGCTTTGGCAGTGGAAGAAATGAGGGAGGGAGAGTCAAAGTTTCAATCATAGGTATCTGGAGGGATGGTGATCTCATTTATGGAGAAAAAGGGGCTCCAGGCGGAAATAGAACTTATTTTTTTTTTTTTTTTACATGGTGAACTTACCAACCAGGAAGAGAATGGGAAATCATGACTTTTAATTATATTATTTTGTGTCAGACACTGTATAGACAATTTTACATAAACATCTTATGTAAGCCTCAAAACAATGCTATTTAACCACTGATTTTCAACTGGGGGTGCCGTGGCACACTGGTGTGCTGCAAGAATTTTTAAAACATGCAATATCTGACTATTTAGTTAGGGGCACTGACCTCTTTTCCCTTAGATTGTCAAATTAAAAAAAATGACAACAATAGCCATATGGTGTGTATGAATAAAAATTATACCAATTTTTTTGTTAGATTGCAAAATATATGTTTTTGGTGTGCTGCAGAATTTCAGTAATTAGTTATGTGTGCCATGAGATGTAAAAGGTTGAAAATCACTGATATAAGGTATACACCATTATTATCATTCCCTTTTGACCAAGAAGGTGAGATTTTAGTGGCAACTTGCTCAACATCATCCATCTAGTAAGTGCTGAGCCCATAAATCATATTCAGGTGTTTCTTTTCACAGCCCTTCCTTAAAATCTGAGGGGACACTGCCAAAAGTTGGTTGAGACCATAACATGATGCTGAGCACTAGATCAGTCACTTTCCATGTGTTACTTTAACTCATCTTCTAAGAAAACCAGAAGGTAGATATTATTTCTCCCAGAAAATGAAGTTTAGAGATGTTATTAGTCACTAAGTAATGGAGCCAGGATTTGAATCCTGGTTGGTCTGAATCCAATGATCTGTGTGCTCTCCCTCATTTCACAAATTATCTAAGGAGAAATATTGAGTTTTCAGGTAGAAATTCAGGTATGGGTGTTAGGAGTCTAGAGTTGTAAGTCTGAGAATCAATTTTGTAAAGACAAAGTTTTTTTTAAGGAGCCCTTACCTTGGCATTTAGGACAGTTCATGAACACCCTGAAAGTAATGCCAAAATGTGTATTTTTTCTGTGTGTGTGTGGGGGCAGGGGGTGTGGGGGGGGTAGAGAGGGGAGGGGATGGGAAGAAGCTTCAATGAATCAGGGGACAAAAATTGCTAAAAAACCCCACAAAAAAACAGCCAACATGCTAATGCTTAAGATCTACTCTCTTAGCAAATTTCAAGTATGTAACACAGTATTATTAAATATAGTCACCATGCTATGCATGAACAAATCTTATTCATCATATAACTGAAAACTTGTACACTTTGACTAGCATCTCCTCATTTTCTCCAACCCCTGGTAACCACCATTCTACTGTTCCTATTAGTTTGACTTAAAAAAAATTTTTTTTAATTCCACAAAGAATGAGGTCATACAATATTTCTCTTTCTCTACCTGACATATTTCACTAGCATAATCTCCTCTAGGTTCACCCAGGTTGCCACAAATGCTCTTTCTCATGACTGAGTAACATTCTATATATGTATATATGTATGTATGTATGTATGTATGTATGTATGTATGTATCTATTATCTATCTATCTATTATCTATCTAATCTGACAGCTTTTCTATCAATTCCTCATTGATGAGCTCTTAGGTTGTTTCTGTATCTGGGCTATTGTGAATTATGCTGCAATAAAGTTGGGAGAACAGATATTCATTTGGTTTCCTTCAGATATATACCCAGAAGTGGGGTTGCTAGGTATATGGTAGTTCTATTTTAACTTTTCTGAGGACCTTGCATATTGTATTCCACAGTAGCCATATCAATTTACACTAGAGGCCCGGTGTGTGAAAATCATGCACTCAGTGGGGGGTGGGGGGGAGGGGCTCCCTCAGCCCAGCCTGTGCCCTCTCCCAGTCCAGGAGCCCTCGGGGGTATTTGACTGATGGCTTAGATCCGGGGGAGTGGGCATCAGTCAGACATCCTTAGTGCTGCCGCAGATTGGGGAGAGACTCTTGCCACCACTGCTGCTCTCGCCAGCCATGAGCCTGGCGTCTGGGAGTGCACTGACCACCAGGGGGCAGCTCCTGCATTGAGCATCTGCCCTCTGGTGGTCAGTGCACATCATAGTGAACGGTTGAGCGGTCTTAGGATATCATTAGCATATTACTCTGACTGGTTGAATGGGCGACTGGACACTTAGCATATTAAGCTTTTATTATATAGGATTTTGGATATTAGCCCCTTATTGGAGGTATTGTTTGAAATATTCTCCCCTATTCTGTTGGTTGCCTTTTTGTTTTATTGATGGTTTCTTTTAGTGTGCAGAAGCTTTTTAGTTTGATATAGTTTCACTTTTACTTTCCTTGCTTTCGGGGTCAAATTAATAAAATTCTCTCTGAGACCACGGTCCATAAGTTTAGTACCTATGCTTTCTTCTGTGTATTTTGTTTCAGGTCTTATATTTAGGTCTTTGATCCATTTAGAGTTTATTTTTACGTATGATGTCAAATAGTGGTCCAGTTTCATTCTTTTGCATGTAGCTTTCCACTTTCCCCAACTCTGTTTATTGAAGAGGCTTTCTTTTCTCCGTTATATGGTTTTGGCTGCATTGTCAAAAATTAGTGGCTCATGCCCTAACCGGTTTGGCTCAGTGGATAGAGCCTCCGCCTGCGGACTGAAGGGTCCCAGGTTCGATTCCGGTCAAGGGCATGTACCTTGGTTGCAGGCACATCCCCAGCTGATCGATGTTTCCAACTTTCTATCCCTCTCTCTTCCTCTCTGTAAAAAATCAATAAAATATATTTAAAAAAAAAATTAGTGGCTCTTAATTCTGTTCCATTGGTCTCCGTGTCTATTTTTCTATCATTACTGTTTTGCTCTTTGTAGCTTTGCAGTATTATTTGAAGTCAGGGAGTGTGATATTACTAGCTTTGTTCTTTATTTTTAGGATTGATTTGGCTGTTTAGGGTCTTTTTTGCTTCCATGCAAATTGAGGATTTTTTGTTTTATTTCTGTTAAAAATACCATTGGGATTGTGATGATGGATTTCAGTTTATCTGTATATTGATTTAATATGACCATTTAAACTATGCTGAATCTTCCAATCCATGAATATAGAATATTTTTCTACTTATTTGTGTCTTCTTCAATATCTTTCAATAATGTCTTGTAGTTTTTAATCTATAGATCCTTCACATTCTTTGTTAAGTTTACTCTTAGGTATCTTATCCTTGTTGCAATTGTAAGTGGAATTTTTTTCATTTTTCAAATGAAATTTCATTGTTAGTATATAGATATTCAATAGAGTTTTATACATAGATTTTGTACTTTGCAGCTTTACTGTATTTGTTTATTGTTTCTAGTAGTGTGTGTGTGTGTAGTCTTTAAGGTTTTCTATGTTTTAAAAATCATGTAATCTGCAAAAAGTGATCATTTTACTTCTTCACCCCCAGGTTGGATGCCTTTTATTTATTTCTCTTGCCTGAATGCTGTGGCTAGGACTTTTATACTTACACACTGAATAGCAGCGTGAAAGTGGGCACCCTTGTCTTATTCCTGATCTTAGAGGAAAAGCTGTCAGTTTTCACAGTTGAGTGTGCTGTTAGCTGAGGGTTTGTCTTTTATGGCCTTTAGTATATTGAGGTATTTTCCTTCTATATCCATTTTATAAGTGTTTTAATCATAAATGGATGTTATATCTTGTCAAATGCCTTTCCTGCATTTATTAATATGATCACTGTATCACATTGATCAATTTGCATATGTTAAACCTTCTTTTTGCCCTGAAATGAACCCCACCTGGTCGTGAAGTATTATCTTTTTAATTTATTATTGTATTTGGGTTGCTAGTATTTGTTTAGGATTTTTGCATTTATATTCCTCAGAGATATTGGTTTATAATTTTCTCTTTTTGGTGTGTTGTCCATGCCAAGTTTTTGTAACAGGGTAATGTTGGCCTCATAAAATTAGTTAATAATTATTGCCTCTTCTTTAGTTTTTTGGAAGAGTTTGATAGCATAGGTTTTAGAGCTTCTTTTATGGTTTGGTAGAATTCACTAGTGAAGTCATCTGGTCTTTGATTTTTACTTTTTGGGAGAATTTTGATGACTGTTTCAATTTCCTTACTGTTGATTTGTCTATTTAGATTTTCCAGTTCTTCATGATTCAGTCTAGAAAGGTAATATATTTTTAACAACTTCTCAATTTATGTTAGGTTATTGAATTTGATGGCATGTAGCCTCTCATAGTATTCTTGTATAGTCCTTGGTATTTCTGTGATGTCTACTGTAACCTCTTCTCTTTCACTTCTGATTTTGTTTGCCTTTTCTCTTTTTTCTTTCATTAGTTTAGCTAGAGTTTTTCAATGTCGTCAATCTTTTTTTAAAAGAATAATTTATTAAGTTTTAGAGAGAGAGGAAGGGAGAGGGAGAAACATTGGTGTGAGAGGATAACATCGATTGGCTGCCTCCTGCACACGCGCTACAGGCATGTGACCTGACTGGGAATTGAACCAGCAACCCTTAGTGCCCTGGAAGATACCTAATCAGTTGAGCCACACTGAGCAGGACAATTTTATCAATCTTTTAAAGAACCAGCTGCTTTTTTTTTTTTTTTTTTTCTGTTTGCCTCTTTGTTCCCTATTTTTTATATTATTCTCTAATTTTTATTTTTCTCATTTTTGGCTTTATTTTTTTCTAGTTCTTTAAGGTGAAATGTTTGGTTGTTAACTTGAGATAGGCCCCTATGGATATAAGCTTCCCTTTTATTACTGTTTTTGTTGTATCCTCCAATTTTTGATATGCTATACTGTCATTCTCATTTGTTTCTATGTATCTTTTTATCGCTTTGACCCGGTCATTGTTTAGTAGTATGTTAGTTAAGTTCCACATCTTTGTATTTTTTCCTCACTTTATATTTTTTAATTTATTCCCCCCCCCCCCTAATCCTCAGGATATTTTGAAAGAGAGTGAGAAAGATGTGAGAGAGAAACATCAATCGGCCGCCTCCTGTACGTGCCCCATCCGGGGATCAAACCCACAACCCAGGAATGTGCCCTGACTAGGAGCCAAACCTGCAACCTTTTGGTGCACGGATGACACGCCCACCACTGAGCAGCCCGGACAGAGCTCCCTGCTCTATCTTTGCAGTTGACTTACAATTTCAAAGCATTGTGGTGGGGGAATATGCTTGGTATGATTTTAATCTGAAATCTATGGAGGCTGGTTTTGTGTCACAACATATGGTCTACTCTTGAGATGGGTTCCATGCACACTGGAGAAGAATATGCATCTTGGTGTTCTGGGATGAAAAGCTCTGTAAATATCGATTATGTCCATTTGATCTAATGTATCACTTTAGGCGAATATTTTCTTATTGGTTTTCTGTTTGGATGATCTATCCACATCTGCCCATGGACTCTCTAATAATTTACTGTAGTGCTCAAAACAAGCTGGTTAACTGTATTACTCAAATGTTCAATACCCTTACAAACATTCTGCCTTCTTGATCTATTACTAAAAATGATATAATAAAATCTCTTCATATGGCGTGGTTTATAATTTTTTCCTATACTTCTGTTAGTTTGTTTTCCTTTTTGTAGCATAAGTCTATGTAAAATGCATATTAGTAGCTCTTCCCCCCCCCCCTTTAAATGAATTTTTCCTTTGTTATTACATAATGACTTCTTTTTCCCTTTTAATGCCTTTTGCCTTAAGTATTTTTTACCTGATATGAATAAGATATCCAACTTCCCTTTGGTTAGCTTTCTAGGTATAGCTTTACCATTCTTTTATGTCATTATAGTTTAGGTGCATCTCTTGCATGTGTGAGACGTTAGGATTTGTTTTTTTGGGTTTGTTTGTTTTTTTGTCCGTTCTGAGAGTCTCTGTTTTTAATGACTTGAGACATTTAGACAATTGTTGTAGTTACTCCTATAATTTGTGGTTTTTATTTGCTTCTTATGTCTTCTTTACTGAAAGTGGTTTGATTAAAATCCCTTTATTTCTGTTGCGCCCCTATTACAATTTAGAAGTCATATGTTTTGTACCCATTATTTTCAGCGGTTACACCTAAGCTTTAATCATGTATGCTTAAATAGAAAGTGCAAAATATTCACTATCTCTATTATTTTGCAACTCAATGCAAGAATCTTACAACTTTTATTCTATTCCCCTCCTCGTCTTAATATAATTTCTGCCTCATATTTTGATATATCTTGTTTACATGCACAGTCTCACTACAATTATTAACTATTTTGAAACTCAATGGTTTGCTTAAATTTTTCTACAGATATACCAGTTTCTTGACTGCTCGTTGCTTCTTGGATATCACTCTTGTCTGGATTTAATTGGTTTTATCCTAAAGTAAATCTTTACTAGTTTTTATCTTCAGCAAGGTTTCTTGCATGATACACTCTCTCAATCTTTGTCTGAAACAGGAATGTTTAGGGAAGCATCTTGGAACCACGTTTTGACGTATGAGTTGCTTTAAACACTTCATCCATAGTCTACGATGCAACAAATACATAAATTGATATAATTAACCAAGATGGGCAATTGGGTGTAATCTCATCTAATTTTCCAAAATCATCTCTATAGCGTTCACCTAACTTCCCCCTTTCAATACTTCCAGAGGAATTATACCCATGGAACCAAGGAACCAAACCAGTATATCCGAATTCATCCTTCTAGGACTTTCAGAAAAGACAGAAATAGAGCCTCTCCTCTTTGCTCTGTTCCTTGGCATGTATGTGATCACGGTCGTGGGGAACCTGTTGATCATCCTGGCCATCAACTCAGACTCCCACCTCCACACTCCCATGTACTTCTTCTTAGCCAACTTGTCCTTGGTTGATTTTGGCCTGGCCACCAACACTGTCCCCAAGATGCTGGTGAACATTCAAACTAAGAGCAAATTTATCTCCTATCCTTGCTGCCTGACCCAAATGTACTTTTTCCATTTTTTTGGCATCGTTGACAGTGTCTTAATTGCAGTGATGGCTTATGACAGGTTTGTGGCTATATGTCACCCCTTACACTATGCCACCATCATGAGCCCGCGCCTTTGTGGCCTGCTGGCTGGTGGTCCGTGGGTGTTTTCCTACTTTATCTCTCTCACACACATCCTCCTGATGGTGCACCTGGTTTTCTGTGGCAACAAGATTCCTCACTACTTCTGTGACCTCAAGCCCCTTCTCAGACTTTCTTGCACTGACACTTCTGTGAACAAGATCTTTGTGCTCATTGTGGCCGGGATGGTGATAGCCACACCTTTCATCTGCATCCTGGCTTCCTATGCTCGCATCATAGTGGCCATCATGCAGGTTCCCTCGGCAGGTGGCAGGAAGAAAGCCTTTTCCACCTGCAGCTCCCACCTGTCTGTGGTTGCCCTCTTTTATGGGACTACCATAGGGGTCTATTTGTGTCCTTCATCAGTCCGCACAGCTGTCAAGGAGAAAGCCTCTGCTGTAATGTACACTGTAGTCACCCCCATGCTGAACCCCTTTATCTACAGCCTGAGAAACAGAGACATAAACGGGGCACTGAGGAAGCTCATCAATAGAAAAATTACCTCATCTTCCTAACCACCAGGACATCTGGGAGTTTCTGGGTAATAAGATGCAAACATCTGGATTCTTGGGCAAAAATCTGGAATTTTTGAGTTGGGAGAGTAACCACTTTGAATTTTAAATTGCAGAAGATTAAAAGGAAACCTCAAGATGACCCTGTCACTATTTTCCCAATTAGTGAGACCAATAAGCGTCCTTTTGTGTATGTCTTATGCTATATTTCCAGAAGAATCAGTCTAGTTCTCCCAGATTGGATTTACCATGGTTCAGAATCCATTTAGCACTCAGCAAATGCTATTGGGTACCTATTATGAGCTTGATGTAGGTGCTGGCCATCGTGTGATGAGCAGGAGAGACACATGACCTATAGCTTGGAAGATCCCAATAATTGAGTGTGGAAGAAGACATTAGATGGAATCTTATATAATAAAAGGCTAATATGCAAATTGAGTGAACGGCAGAACTACCGGTCACTATGACATGCACTGACCACCAGGGGGCAGACGCTCAATGCAGGAGCTGCCTCCTGGTGGTCAGTGCACTTCCCCAGGTGGAGCACCGCTCAGAAGCCAGGCTCATGGCTGGTAAGTGCAGCGGCGGTGGCGGGAGCCTCACCCGCCTCAGAGGCAGGTGGACATCCCCTGAGGGGTCCAGGACTGAGAGAGGGTGCAGGCTGGGCTGAGGGATCCCCCCTACACCCCAGTGCACAAATGTCATGCACCGGGCCTCTAGTTATAATAGAATGGAATATATACATGAAGGAAAGGATAGAATGTAGCAGGAACACTTGAGAGAATCTGGAAGGGGGGAGGGAGGGAACCACCACCTGATGGCACATAACTTCATAGGCAAGGATAGGAAGGGTGATACCAATCTACTGAGTCTTGATTCTCTAAATCAGAGGGAAGCTGAGGCATGTCTCAATCACTACATATTTGTGTGGGATGCATTTAAGTAGTAGCACTGCTTATGACAGAAACGAGAGCTATTCATTTTGAGTACATCTTGTGCCACACACCATTTTAGGTTTCTTTGCACTAGTTTCATTTCCTTATTCTAAAGTCCCCGTGAAGGCAATAAATTATACTTATGTCTATTGTGAAGTAATCCTCATACTCATATGGATATTTACAACTAAAATGGAAAGTGCAGTGACTTTCAATGAGGTCAGAAATTTTCAAATGGTGCTAAGAAGGTGACATCATCTTAAGCAGAATAATCATATATTTAATTTACTTATGCTTAATATACTTTATAATATGCTTTAATATACTTTCCTTCCTGGGAGGATTACATTAGACTTTCTCAGTTAAACAATGAGAACTCCAGACCTGGCCCTGTTGTTGGTTTAAAAAAAAAACTCCACAAAGCTTTCTGGTGGATATTCTGGTGACTAAAATCCAGAATCTAAGAGTATTGGTGCTTGCCATGGGTACCCACCCCATGATTATGGTAAGAGATTTTTATTGGGTGAAAGCTGACCAGGTAAGTTCCCTGGTCTCCTGCCAGATGCCTGCAAGTAGTTAATGTGCTGACAGGAGAGGGTTGGAATGGCCAGAGGCCTGGAAAACTATTCGAATTTGGGGGCTCACAGAATTTTGGGAAAACCTTTCTCTCTTATCCAGTTCTTTAGCTCCCTCCCTCCTCTGTGCAATGACAGATGCCTAGTGCTAATAAAAATCTCTTAAGATTCTGTCAGCCAAACTATTTCTGTCTGGTTTAGTGTTAAGAAGTTAAGGCCGCAACTCCAGAAGAGGTTTGTCCTGGTAGCCTTTACAATATCAACTTCCAATATTTGTTGGCATCAACGAATATTTGATTCACTCACTCATTCAATCATTCATTCAACAAATATTTGCCAGTGTCTACTCTATGCAAGTTATTGTTTTAAGCGCTGGCAATAGAGCAGTAAGCAAAAGAATAAAGTAGTCATTTTCTGTGACTACAAAGTTTTAGTACAAGGAAGTTTTTTTGGGGGGGTGGGGTGGGGGTGGAACTACTCTGTATCCTGATATCAGAGCAATGACTTTGAAGGTGCCAAAAAATTTAAATAGTGTTCTATCTCCCCATATCCCATAAAAATATACGTGGAATAAAATTCCAAGTACTATACACCATAAGAAAGATGATTTTACTGATATCAGTTTAAAACATAAAATTAAACAATAGAAAACAAAGCAAGCATTCCCAGTCCAGCAGGAAAAACAACAATATTAAAAATAGCTATAATTAAAATATAAATATGAATATAAATACCTTTAAATGTGAAAATAATTACCAATGGTGAGAAGGACTTCAAAGGCATCAGGGAGGATGATGTGAGAGAAACAGATGGAAGGTATTTTATTTTTATTTTTAAAAAAATTTTTTTATTGATTTCAGAGAGGAAGGGAGAGGGTAAGAGAGATAGAAACATCAATGATGAGAGAGAATCATTGATCGGCTGCCTCCTGCATGCCCCTACTGGGGATCGAGCCCACAACCCAGGCATGTGCCCTTGGCCGGAATTGAATTTGGGACCCTTCAGTCCACAGGCCGACGCTCTATCCACTGAGCCAAACCAGCTAGGGCAGGTGGAAGATATTTTAATCTGGGGATTTCTGAGGGCAGTCAGTCTCTGTTACGGTAACTTCTGAGTTGATTCACTCACTCATTCAATCATTCATACCAAGAAGGACATATTCCTGGGAAGGAGGTGACAAGAAGGGAACTGCACAAGCAAAGTCAGGAACAGTATTTAATACGTTTTAAAGAGTTGTCTATGTTTTTAATATGTATATTTAGATTTGATCCTTTCTTAAACTTGGAACAAAATCTTGCAAGCATTTTAAATCCAATGTATAACTCAGGTTAAAAGAACCAGCAGTTCAGCAAAAGAGAAAAATCAATAAAACAAAACGGCAACCAACAAAATGGGAGAAGATATTTCAAAAAATACCACTGATAATGGGAAGACATACAAAATATATAAAGAACTCGTACAACTCAACAGCAGAAAAACAAACAACCCAATTAAAAAGTGGGCAGAAGACCTGAATAGACACTTCTCTAAAGAGGACATACAGATGGCCAATAGACATATAAAAAGTTGTTGATCATCACTAATCATCAGAGAAATGCAAATCAAAACCACAATGAGATACTACTTGTCAGAATGGCTATCATAAATAAATCAACAAATAGCAAGTGTTAATGGAGATGTGGAGAAAAGGGGACCCTAGTGCGCTGTGGGTGGGGAGGCAGATTGGTATAACCACTAAGCAAAACAATGTGAAAGTGCCTAAAAAAAATTAAAAATAAAATTGCTTTATGGCCCAGCAATTTCACTTGTAGGCATATATCTGAAGAAACCCAAAACACTAATATAGGCACTCCCGTGTTCATTGCAGCGTTATTTACAATAGCCAAGATATGAAAGCAAACCAAATGCCCATCAATAGATGAGTAGATTAAAAAAGCCATGGTACATGTATACAAAGGAATACTTCTCAGACATAAAAATGAATGAAATCTTCTCCTTTGCTATGGCATGGATGGACTTAGAGAGGAAATCATGCTAAGTGAAATAAGTCAGACAGAGGAAGACAAATACAATGATGATTTCACTTATATGTAGAATCTAAAGGACAAACTAGAAACAGACTCATAGATGCAGACAACAGACTGACAGTTGACAGAGGGGAGGGGGCTGGGGACTGGGTGAAAAAGGGGAAGGGATTAAGGAGTACAAATTGAGTAGTTATAGAATAGTCATGGAGATGTGAATGACAGCTTAGGAAATATAGTCAATGATATTATAATAACTATGTATGGGGCCAGGTGGGTACTTTAAATATCAGGGGGGACCACTTTATAAAATATATGATTATCTAAGCACAATGCTATGCCCCTGAAACTAACAGAGGATAATATTGAACACATTAAAAATCATTAAAAAACATTTCATATAATACTGGTGATGATGAACTCCTTTAGCTATTTCTTGTCTGGGAAGCTCTTTATCTGTCCTTTGATTCTACATGATAGCTTTGCAGGGTAGAGTAATCTTGGTTCAGACAGTTCCATCACTTCCTTGCTATATGACCTTAGGCCATTATCTTGTATCTTCTGCACCTCAGTTTCCATATTTGTGAAATGAGGTAATAATAGTACCTGCCTCGCAGCTTTGGGTAAGTAATAAAGAAGGTTATTATGTGTAAAGTTATAAGAACAGTGCTGGACACTTAGTAGTTACATGGGCAGCAAATTATAACCATTATTATCATTATTGTCATTATTATTATTATGTACTTTTCTGTGATCACTTGAAATTTGTGTTTACTAAACAGTGAAGCATTGTAACACATGAAATGCAATAATTTTAATTGCCAAACGTAAACATTACTTCATATATGAACTTCAAATATACATTACTTCAAATATAAATATCATTTAAATAAAAATATTTTTTCATTATTTTAATTTATTTTTGAGTTTGTTGAACTGTAATTGGGAAATAACATTGTAAGATATTTAAAATTCATTCTTTTAAAATTGTTCCTTGTTTTAAAATTAAAGATAATATTAATTTTATCTTTAATCGGATGGGATGGCAATATGTTTTGAAAGAATAAAAAACAAGATTTTTCATTAGTGATGTGACTTAGTGGTTTCCTAAACTGTACTGTCTGCAGATATTTCCTTTTTATTAAAATTCACATAGTTACCAAAAAATCTATATATATAAAAGGCTAAGCGACTGGCTGACCAACTGTTAGGTATGATGTGCACTCACCACCAGGGGGCAGACACTCAACGCAGAAGCTGCGGAGGGACAGCAACTTTGCAGAGTGCCCTCTCACACTCCAGGACCCCTCAGGTGATGTCGGACTGCGGGTTTTGGCCCGATCCCCGCAGGCCAGGCCAAGGAACCCCACCTGCCAGAGGGACCCCACTCACTCCACAGATGCCCTTTGAGCCTCGGCACCACCCCAGGGGCAGCTGGCCGGAGAGAGACCATGGGAGGTTGACTCCAGGGTGTGTCAGGCCCATCTCGCCCAGTCCTGCCCTGCTGGCCACCTTCTAATTAATTTCCTTTCAATGTGCACGAATTCGTGAACTGGGCCTCTAGTTATTTATATAAAGTATTATTATATCAGACATTAATAAAAATATCCCCACCTGCATTTCTTATATGGTCATATTAAAGAATAAGTTAATTCACTGGGAAGATCGGATGGGTGGCAATATATTTTGAATAAAACCATGATGAAGGGTGAAGTTCTGCAAAGTGCCCAGTAGGGGCCGCTGTCCCCAAACCAAGGACACAAAACCCACTGCAGGTGAATCTTCCTCAAATAGGGCCAGGCCTGCCCTCCTCCCACCCCCACCCCCCCCCGCCCCCCTCCCCCCAGGAAGTGCAGTGGGGCTCAGGCTCTTTCCCACCTCCAGGTCCCATCAAGCTCCCGCAGCCTGTTCACCCCGGCACCATGTGCAGTATTTTTCCTACAAGCTCTGAAAATGTCCCTCCACCTCCTTCCAGGGTTCCCCCAACATATCCCCTCCATCCTCACCTCAGAGCTTTCACATGTGCGGTTCCCTGTGTGGAATGCCTTTCCTTTCAGTTTACTGATGTCCACTCAGAAAACTCATACTGCAGTTGAATCTTCTTCCCCTGGGGGGATGTTACTGAATGCCTCTGTGCCCCAGATTCCTCTGATGGGCAGGCTGGAGTAATGGGTGAGCCAGGGCAAGGCATGAGAAAACCTGAGAGCCAGTGCTGAGCCACAGAGGGTTGTGATCAGCAGTGTCCTCACATGCATGTAGAGAAAAATCCCCCTGCCTTCCCCCGCTCACCCCTGATCTTTCTAAAAGAGTCTTAGCGGGGTGGAATGAGAAGCTATAGCTTTGGCCAGCACAGACCTCCACTTTGGGCTCTCAGTGGCTAGACCACCCTCTGTGTGCCCTCCTGGTGGGGATGTTTGCTCTCTGGTGACACCCCTAAGACTGGGCCTACACACAGCACCTGCTCCCTGGGCAGACACCAGCCGGGGGACAGCCCTGCAGGGAAAGCCACGAGCAACTGGCTGGGGGCTGGGTGTCACCTTTATGAAAGCGCGGTAACTCCCTCCGCCACAGAGGAGGTGGAGGACAGACCAGGAGGCTGATCAGTGGCTCCACAGGGCTCTGTGAGCCCCACATGCAGGTACAGCCCAGCTGAGCTGGTCAAGGCTCAGTGAACTGGGGGCCCTCAGGAACCCTGCACCCAGACCACCTCCCCTGCCCATCTCAGCCCCTCTCTCCATTTCTCTGGACAATGTCCCTTTCCTCTCCCATGCTGTCTCTGAGACTCTTCCACTCTCACAGCTTCCCACCCTCTCTGTCTCTCTCTCCCTTCCTTAGCTCTCTCCCTCTCTGGGTCTCTGGCGGTGAGGGTCTCTGGGGGTGAGGGTCTCTGGCGGTGAGGGTCTCTGGCGGTGAGGGTCTCTCTGTGTGCCTTCCATCCTATGTGTCTCTCTTTGCCTCTGTCTGCCTCTGACCCTGTTGTCCCATCCAACATTCACTCTCTGGGCAGGGAGTGGGGGGTGGGGGGGAATATAGGATTCTCCCCCTTGACCTACCTCCCCCACCCCCCACATGTCCTCGTTCTCCTTAGGTTCTGCCTTCTTTGAAACCTTTGCCCGGAGAGGGAGAAGGATGGGTTGTTGCCCTGGGGAAGAGGCAGGGAGGGCTGGCTGGGAGGAGAGGGTCCAGGTCCAGGCTACAAGATGTCATTCCTGGGAGCATCAGGTTTCAGACCCCAGTGCTGACTTCCATTTTGGGGACCCTCCTGCAGCCACCTCTCCACCACCCACATTCTGCCTTGCCACCTATCTTCTCCCCACTGTTCATCTTCTCCTCCCTGCTGGTCACCTCACACTTCACCCCGAGATTCACCCTCTCCCCACGGGGTTCGCCAACCCTCTCCCCACACAGTTCACCACCTTATCCCCACAGTCCACCTTCCCCTGCGGCCTACCTCCCTCTTCTCTCCTTGCCCTTTCTCATCACCAGGCCTCAGGCCTCTCGTGTCCCTGCATTTCTGTGGGCGTTGTCCCTACTCTTGGTCCCCAGCCTTCACTCAGTACCGCTGCTGTTGGCTGACTTCCAGCCAGCTGTCACCTTGTCATCACTAATGGAACGAGAAACTGGGGCTTCATGAATTCTGAAAAAGACCTAATTACGTCGGTCGTAACAGGTGACTACACCCGTTAGTGCGTGTGTGGAGGGAGTACTGTGTGGAGGGTCGTAGTCTCAGAAGATGGTGTTTAGGGACCAGGGAGGGTCTGGCTATTGTGTGGTCTTCTAGGGTCTGCCTCTCGGGTTTGTCACTGAGGAGCCCAACTGTGCTCTGGGACCTGGTGGTGAGGTGGTCCAGCTGCCATGCAGACCTGTGGTCTGTCTGTTGTGGGTGGGGGTCTGACTATTGTGGGGTCCAGTTCTTGTGAAGATTTGGGGGTGGTTGGGGTCCGGTGTCACTGCTGTGAGGTTCAAGTGGCCATGCTGATAAGAGTGAATGGTTGTTGCAGACAGTGTGGCAGACCTCCACTGTGGTTTGCTGGAGCCTGTCGTGTGTGGGGTTGTAGTTCCTGGGTTAGTGGCCATCACCTCTCTCTCTGCTGCTCCTCTCCTTCTCTCCTTCCCTCTCTGCCCTTCCTGCTTTCTCTGTCCATTTTCTTCTCTCCTCTCTGTCTCTCTCCATACCTACCTCTCTTTGTGCCTCCATATTGAACTTTCATTCAAATGTTAACTGAGCAATTACTTTGTGTTCACCATCTGGCTGCAGCGGTACCTGGAGGCTCTGGGTCAGGGGTGGGCAAACTTTTTTGACTCGAGGGCCACAATGGGTTCTTAAACTGGACCGGAGGGCCGGAACAAAAGCATGGATGGAGTGTTTGTGTGAACTAATATAAATTCAAAGTAAACATCATTACATAAAAGGGTACGGTCTTTTTTTTCAATAGTTTTATTCATTTCAAACAGGCCGGATCGGGCCGCGGGCCATAGTTTGCCCACGGCTGCTCTGGGTCCTGCTCAGATGGGAAGAGGAGGTGGAACATCCCCACCCACCCCAGGTGGGCCCCAAGGGTGGTAATGACTGGTTTATGTGGAGCAAACAGGCTGGATGTTTGTGTCTCAGAAACCTCCCCTCATCCTGGAAAGGGTTCATTCCCCAAGTATAAGTCAGGCATAAGGCTGAGGAGCTATGGTGGATGAATTGACTCTCTCCTACAGAGAGGGTTAAGGACCTTGAGAGAAAGAACCAGTCAAGCAGCTATTGAAATGAGAGAGCATATGAGGTAGAGGGAACAGTCTGTGCAAAGGCCCTGGGGCAGGCCTGGTGAGTTGGGGAAACATCGAGGAGGCCATGTGGCTGGAGCAGAGTGAGTGACAGCAGGTGGGGCATCCATGGGATGGGCAGGTTGTATAGGGCCTAGTGAACCTCAAGGAGGACTTGGGCTTTTACCCTGAGGGAGGTGGGAGCCACTGGGGCTGGACATTTGTGAGGCTTCCTAGACAAGCCAGCCCCTGTCCCAGACATGGCTACCAGCACCACGCCCCTCTTCATTTTATCCAATTTTTAAATTGTGGTGAAATGCATGCAACATAAAATTTGCCAGCTTAACCATTTTTAAGTGTGCAGACCAGTGGTATTAAGCGCATTCACACTGTTGTGCAGCCATCACCTCCATCCACCCCCAGAAGTTTTCATCTTCCCCAACTGAAATGCTGTCCCCATTAAACACTAACTCCCCATCCCCCTGCCCCAGCCCCTGGCTCCTACCATTCAACTTTCTATTTCTATGAAGCTGATTTCCATAGGGACCTTCTCTAAGTGGACAAACCTACAGGGTTTGTCCTTCTGTGTCTGGCTTATGTCACTGGGCATAATGTCCTCAGGGTCCATCCATATTGTAGCAGGTGTCAGAATGTCCTTCCTCTTAGGGCTGAGTAATATTCCATTGTGTGGGCGGACCAATTGTGTGTATCTGTCATCTGTCCATTGAGACTTGCGTAGCGTCTGCATTTGATCTACGATGAATCATGCTGCTACAGAGACAGGTGTGCACACAGGTGTATAAGAGCCAGCTTTCAGTTCTTTTGGATACATATCCAGAAGTGGGATCGGGGGATCATACTGTAGCTCTATTTTTAAATTTTTTGTGGGGTACTCTGAACTGTTTCCCACAGTGGCTGCACAGTGTTACATTCCCACCAGCACCTCGCGGGGGTTATGGTTTCTCCACATCCTCCCCAGCACTGGCTATTTCTGAGGCGATTGGTTTTTTATAGTAGCCATCCTCTGAGTGTGGGATGGCATTTCTTTATAGTTTTTATTTCATTTCCCTAATGATTAGTGATGTTGAGCTTCTCTACATGTGCTCACTGGCCATTCATGTATCTGCCTTGCAGAAATGTCTATTCAAGTCCTTTGCCCATTTTTATATCACGTTGTTGTTGAGTATTAAAAGGTATATATATCCCACATACAAAGGCTGTTAAATCACCTTGTTTACCCACATCTTCAGAAAAAAATCACTTCTACTGTCGTGGTAAACAACCTGCCTCCCTATTTATAATGGTCTGGCCCTCTAACAACTTCAGCGCGAAATTATAGCAAATTTGCCTACAAACATCAAGTGGTCATAATAATCTGGCCACTCAGTGTATATTCTGGATGTTAATTCCTTATCAGATATTGAATTTGCAAACATTTTCTCCCATTCTGTCGCCTTGTCACCCTGTGAGCAGTGACTTTTGATAGCACCACTCTCTTTACAGCTAGGACAGTGGCAGCTGGCTCAAGGTGAGGTCTAACCCGCAGATCCAGGCTTAACAACCACCACCAGTTCCATTCCAGTGGCTACTGGGGCCAAGTCTGCCTGAGGGGCAGGCCTTCCTAAATCAGCCTGGAATGTGGGCTGTTCCCCTAAAGCAGGGGTCTCTTCTACGCGTGATTGTCATTTGGGGCTGACACTGCTTTGTCCTGTGTAGTAGAGAGAGTTGGGCAGCATCCCCGCCCGACCCAGGAGATGCCAGGAGCATCCTGCCCTGTCGTCACAACCAAATACGTCTCCAGACATTGAAAAATGTCCTCTGAGAGAACCTCGGGCCTAATCTGGAGGGAGGGGGGAGGCTCTGCAGGGAGGAACCCAGGATCAGGTGAGTGAGTCTCCGTCTCCCCAACACTAGAATGGGGACCTGGGCGTGATGGCAGAACTCAATGCCTCCCTCCTTCATTCTACAGAGTTTATCAAGCACCTAGTTTGTGTCAGGCCCTGGGGTGGAGATACACTGGGGAGAAAAACAGAGGTCTGGCCTCATGGGAGGAAGAGGGATGCTAGTCAATTAATTACAGGACTGAATGGGAAATGACAGGGATCATAAATGCTGAGAAGCACAAACACCTGGTGTTCAGTGAGTGCAGAATAGGGGCACCTCATCTCTCCCGGGAGGTCAGGGAGGGCCTCCTAGACGAAGTGGTTCTCAACCTTGGCTGCACATTAGAATCACCTGGGAATCTTTTTAAAATCCTGATTTCTGGGCCTCATCCTCCGGAAATCCTGTTTCTTTGTTAGTAATGTTGTGGCCTCACCCCATGACAAAGAAACAGAATTTCTGGAGGATGAGGCCCAGAAATCAGGATTTTAAAAAGATTCCCGGGTGATTCTAATGTGCAGCCAAGGTTGAGAACCACTGTCCTAGAGAAACTGCAATCAAAGGATGAGAGCCAGGGAACTAGGGGAGGCGAGGAAGAGCGGTCCAGGCAGCAGGACTGCACGTGCCGAGCCTCTGTGGTGAGTCTGAGGAGGCAAGGAGGCCAGAGTGGTTGGGGCGAGAAGGGACCAGCTCCCTGTAGACTCTGCAGGGCCTCATGGGTGGGGCGAGGGAGCGTGGTCTGGATCCGTTGAGGGTTTTAAGCTGGAAAATGACATAAGCTGTGGTGAAAAGATCCCTTCCGCAGATAGTGCCGGGCAGGACCAGGCACCAAGAAACGGTTATTATGACGTAGTGGGTGTTTGGGGGACCCAGAGAACTTACAGAGTCCAGTCCCAGCTTCATGACATCTCTGAGAACCATGGTACACTCAGGTTTGGGGTGAGGGCTGGGAAAGTGGGGTGTACATGCTTTGAGTGCAGTTTGGGAGGTGGGGGAGGCAGCCATTCCTGGGGGTGGGGGCAGGGCTCCTGGGACAAGAAGCTGCTTCTCTCAGCACAGTCCTGGGCCCATTTCAAGGAGGGAGACGGGCCCTGGCCTCCATGGCACCAAGCCCTGAGCCAGCAGCTGCATCCTGGCCTCAAGGTGCCTTTGGGACTTGCCACATTTCCAGCCACGTCTCCGGGCTTGAGAGGATGGGCTCTGGGTCCAGCTGCCCAGGTTCCATACCCCTCCATGACCAGCTGTGTGACCCTGAGCAGACACTGTACCTCTCTGAGCCTCTGTGACAAAAAAGGGGAGAGTCTGCGTCTCAGGGAAGATGTGAGAATTAAACAACATCTTTCACATTCGTTCATTCACTCACTCGACAAACAGGTACTAAGCACCTACAGTGTGCCAGGTGCTGTTCTAGGAACCAGGGACACAGAAGGGCACCATCACCTTCCCCAGGGGCTGCTGTTCTAGTGGCAGAGACAGACCCTAAGCTACTAACTAAAAGGTAAGGGGGTGATACGTGCCCCAAATAAATACAAAGCAAGAAAAGGGCAGAACATGAATGGGGCTAGGAGTGTGGGTGGTGATTGGCCCAGGGGTCAGTGCAGGCCCTGCTGAGGAGGTGAGGCCTGAAGGAGGTGAGGATAGGGCCACATGACTATCTGGAGGAACAACATTCCTGGCCAAAGAAGTAGCACATGCAAAGGTCCTGAGGTAGCACTGTGCCTGTTGTGTTGGGGGAACAGCGAGGAGGCCCATGTGGCTGGAACAGAGTGAGTGAGAGGAGGCACAGCCATGAGGCTGTGTAGAGTCCCATGGGCCTGAATGTGGTCTAGCCAGCAGCAGGGGTGTTTGGAGACTCAGGTGCTTGGAAGAGAGACCCCCCAACCAGGGCCTGAGTGGGAGCAGGGGCTGGAGGGGTCCTGGCCTTGTCTGGATACGGGGCACCTCTGAGCTTCCTTCCCTGAGTCTGCGACGTGACTGGGGCCGGGTGTCCAAACCTCTTCTGGGATACCACCGCTGGGCTGGGTAGGGGGCCTCGAGCTTCTCTCAGGCAGATGAACCCCAACCTGCCTGACCACCAAGGATCTGAGATTCCTCTTATTTGGAGGATGGTTCTGGTTTGGGCTGGAGGAGGGGGAGGTAGAACAGTTGGAACATGCCTGGCCAGGGGCTGAGGAATTAAAGTCCCCGAGATGAATTTTGTTCACTGAGTTTCAAGAGGTGAATTTCCATCAGATACTCACTCATGACCTCATCCTGCTATCAGATCAGACCCTGTGAACCCTGGGACCTCCCTGAAGATCATGGAAATCCAGAATGAAACACCTAGTACATGTTGGGGCTGAGCATGTACCTGGGTTGTTTACCAGCAGGCCCCAACTTTGTACCCACTTGACAGTTGTAAAGACTGAGGCTCATGAAACAATGTCACTCAGAGTGTGACATTGGACCAGCAGGTGTTGCTGGCTTCAAACACCCTGCTCCCGGGCCCCAACCTCCATCCCCCATTGTCAGCCTGGTCCTGGCTCTGGGGACTCCAGCTGGGCTGTGGTCTGGGCTCAGACTCACCAGTGGCTTCTGGCCTCTCCATGTGCCCCAGGAGGAAGCCAGGGAGGGGGAGGGCCACCGATCCCAGGGGCCTTGCATTTCCCCTTGAAATCTGAGTACTCTCAGAGGGCTCTCAGTTTTAGAGATTGGTTTCACTGGGGCTTCTATGAAGCAGGGGTTCACTCAGAGTGAGAGTGCAGGGCCCCGAGGCTCCATCGGGCTCCCTGAACCCCGTGAGAGTGTAGCCTCTTGAGATTCCTCGGCTCTTCCAAGGAAGGGCTGCCTAGGGCCCTGGGAACAGACCCTGCAGGTCCCTGTCCTCACTAGGAGCTTTCTTAGAGGAGAGGCACTTGTAACATCTTGGGGAGAAGGGCACCTTCTTCATCCTGGGCCCCCTGAGCCTGGGCAGGGAGGTTGGTGAAGTCGGAGAGGAATTTAGGGAAGCAGTTTCTGACCCCCCCCAATTGCACAACCCCTGTGATATGGACACTTCATTACCTCTCAGAGCTGCCTTGCTGGATTCGTTAGCTGGAATTCTTAGAAAATTCTTAAAGTTCTTTCAGATGCTGCTCCCCACTGCACCTCCATCCTCTTCTCTGTGGTCCTGGCTCCAAATATTTTACACCTCCTGTATTCACCAAGTGCTTATCCTGGAAAAGTGTGGGCATGGCGGACACGGACCTAGAGTGGTCACTGTGGTGTAGGTGAGAGCGCAGAGTGCTGGGAACCCAGAAGAGGCTCCTGGCCTAGCTGAGAGGGGTCAATCTGGTGAGCTTCCTGTAGGAGGTAACGTCTATGCTAAGTCCTGAGGGAGCGGTAAGATTCAGCCTGGAAAGAGATGAGGAAAGAGAAGAATGTTTCAGGCAGAAGGAACAGCATGTGGAGGTGAGAAAACATCTTTTGCGCAAACGAAAGAGGTTCTAAGTGGCTAGAATGGTGCTTGGTGAGGGATGTTGGTCATGCTGAGGCCAGAATAGAGAGATGCCAGGTGCAGTGATTCAGGTGGGAGGGAAGTGACAACTCATTTCTAAAGAGGTTATGAGTCCACCTTTATGTCATATTGCCTAATTGCTTTTCCAGGAAGCAATTTACACCTCCACCTTCTAGGTACACAAGTGCCCATCTCACCACATCCTTGTTAGTGTTGAGTTTTATAATTTTTAAAAAAATCTTTGCCAATTTCAGCCAAAAAAACACACCACACAAAACAAAACTGTATCTCATTGTGTAAATGAAAACAAATGAGTATTTCTCTGGTAAGGGTTGGGGGCGGAGGTGGGGGGTGAACAATTTTTTAGATGTTCATTGGCCACCCCAAAGCCGCCTCTTGCCTGTGAATGTTAGCAAGTCTTAGCCCCAATGGAGAGTTTGTGGTCATTTTAGTTCCCCTTTTAGCACAAAACAAATGGAAACTTGTAGGCTGCCCTCTGGCCAAGTGGGTGGGGGAATTGTGAGGCAGCCTACCCACTCTCTTTTTATCAAATTTAAATGTTTAATTTTTTATTACAGTTGACATGCAATATTATATTAGTTTCAGGTGTCTAGCATAGACACCTTCAAGAAGTCTAGCACCCACCTGACACTATGACTAGCTGTCACAATATTATTGACTATATTCCCTAGGCTGTACTTTACATGCCTGTGACTATTTTGTAACTATCAATTTGTGCTTCTTAATCCCTTCACCTTTTTCACCCAGTCCCCCATCCCTGCTCCCACCTGCCAACCTTGTTTTTTTCTGTGTATCTATGAGTTTGTTTCTGTTTTGTTTATTTTGTTTTTTAGATTCCACGTCTTAGTGAAATTATATGATGTTTGTCTTCCTATCTCGGACTTATTTTACTTAGGATAGTGCCCTCTAGGTCCATCCACATTGTCCCAAATGGTAAGATTTTTTAATTTTTACGGATGAGTAATATTCTATTGTATATGTGTACCACATCTTTTTTTTTCAGTTTTCTATTGATTTACATTTAGGTTTCTCCCGTATCTATTGTAAATAATGCTGCCAGGAACAGAGGGATGCTTATGTCTTTTCTAATTAGTGTTTTGAATTTTTTCAGATAAATACCCAGAAGTGGAATTGCAGGGTCCTAGGGTAATTCTATCTCTAATTTTCTGAGGAGACGCCGTACTGTTTTCCACAGTGGCTACACCAAGTTTCAATCCCACCAACAGTGCACGAGCCGAGGGCTCTCTCTCCACATCCTTGCTAACATTTCTTGTTAAGTGTGATGTTAGCTGTGACTTTGTCATCTATGGCCTTTATTATGTTCAAGCATGTTCTCTGTATTCCCATTTTCTGAGTGTTTTTATCATAAATTGATGCTGGGTTTTGTCAAAACCCTTTTATGCATCTATTGATATGATCATATGATTTTTTATTTTTATGTGGTGCATTATGTTACTTGATTTGTGGTGTATTATGTTACTTAATTTTGTTTGATATTGAACCAAACTTGTATCCCAGGAATAAATCCCACTTAATCATGGTGTATGATAATTTTAATGTATTGCTGAATTCAGTTTGCTCATATTTTGTTGAGGAGTTTTGCATCTATGTTCATCAGGGATACTGGCTAATAATTTTCTTTCTTTGTAGTGTTTTTATCTAGTTTTGGGGTTAGCAAAATACTGGCCTAATAACAAAAGTTTGAGTTTCTTTCCTCCTCTTGAAATTTTTGGAATAGTTTGAGAAGGGTAGTTACTAGTTCTTCTTTGAATGCTTGGTAAGATCTACCTGTGAAGCCATCCAGTCCAGGACTTTGTTAGTTTTTTTTTATTACTGCTTCAATTTTGTTGGTTGTAATAAGTTCTATTCAGATTTTATATTTCTTCTTGAATCAGTTTAGGAAGATTGTGTATTTCTAGGAATTTCTCTATATTTTTCAGATTGTTCAATTTGTTGCCATAAAATTGCTTGTAATATTTTTTTACAACCCTTTGTATTTCTCTGGTGTTAGTTGTTACTTCTCTTTCATTTCTTATTTTATTTATTTGGGTCCTCTCTTGTATTTTCTTGATGAGTCTGGCTAAGGCTTTATCAATCTTTTTTATCTTTTCAAAGAACCAGCTCTTGGTTTCATTGGTCCTTTGTATTGTTTTAGATTCTATTTTGGTTATTGCCACTCTGATCTTTATTATTTCCCTCCTACTCACTGAGGGATTTATTTGTTGTTTTGTTTTTCTAGTTCCTTCAGTTGTAAGGTTATACATTTATTTGAGACTTTGTTTTGATTTCTTTAAGGGAGGCCTGTATTGCTATGACTCTCTGACTTATGACTACTTTCACTGTGTCCAATAGGTCATTGTGTTTTCATTTTAATTTGCCTCAAGGTGTCATTTTATTTCTTACTTGATCTTATTTTTAACCCACTCATTGTTTAGTAGCATGATATTTAGCCTACATGTATTTGAGCATTTTTCAAGTTCTTTTTCTTGTCATTGATTTCTAGTTTCATGCCACATGATCATAGAAAATGATTGATATTATTTCAATCTTCTTAAATTTATTGAGACATTTTTTTGTGGCCCAAAATGTGATCTATCCTGTAAAATGTTCTATGTGCACTTGAAAAGAATGTATATTCTGATGCTTGGGGGTGAAATGCTTTAAAAATATCAATTCAATGCATCTGGTCTAATGTGTCATTTAAGGCTGCTGTTTGTTTCCTGGTTGATTTTCTGTCTGGAAGTTCCATCCATTGATGTCAGTGGAGTGTTAAAGTCCCCTACTATGACTATATTTCTTTTGATCTTTCCCTTTAGTCCATCAATATTTGGTTTACATATTTAGGTGATCCTATGTTGGGTGCATAAATGTTTATAAGAGTTATACCCCTTTGTTGGATTGATTCTTTTTTCATTATGAAATATCTATCTTTGTCTCATTTTATAGCCTTTGTTTTTAAATATAATTATTGCCATTTTCATTAGTATGAAATGTCTTTTTCCATCCCTTTACTTTTTGTCTATATGTTTTTTTATCCAAAGTGGGTCTCTTATAGACAACATATGTAAGGGTGTTGTGGGTTTTTTTATTCATTCAGGTATTCTATGTCTTTCTTTAATATTTTTATTGATTTTTAGACAGAGAGGCAGGGAGAGGGAGAGAGAAAGGGAGAGGGAGAAAAAGAAACATTGATGTGAGAGTGAAACATCGATCAACTGCCTCCTGCATGCACCCAACTGGGGATTGAGTCTACAACCTGGGCATGTGACCTGACCGGGATCAAACTGGCAATCTTTTGGTGCATGGGACAATGCCAAACCAACTGAGCCATAGTGGCCAGGGCACCCCATGTCTTTCTATTGGAGCATTTAATCTATTTACATTTAAAGTGATTATTGATAGGTATGTAGTCGGTGCCATTTTATCATTTGTATTTATGTTCTTCCCCCTCCCAATCTTTCTTTTTAAAGAAGCCCATTTAATAATATGTCTTACAATACTCGTTTGGTACTGATGAACTCCTTTAGCTTTTCATTGTCTGGGAAACTCTTTATTTCTCTTTCAATTTTAAATGACAACCTTATGGGTAGAGTAGACTTGGTTGTGGGTCCTTGCTTTTCATCACTTTGGATATTTTGTGCCAATCCTTTCTGCCTTGCAAAGTTTCTGTTTAGAAATCAGTTGATAGTCTTATAGGAGCTTCCTTGTAGGTAACTAACTGACTTTCTCTTGCTGCTTTTAAGATTTTCTCTTTGCCCTGGCTGGTGTGGCTCAGTTGTTATAGTATCAGCCCATGCACCAAAGATCATGGGTTTGATTCCTGGTCAAGAGCATGTACCTGGGTTGCAGCTTCAATTACTGGTCGCAACTGGGGCACATGCAGGAGGCAACGAATCAATGTATCTCTCTCACACTGGTGTTTCTCTCTCTCTCTCCCTCTCTCTTTTTCCTCCCTTCATCCCTTCCACTCTCTCTAAAAATCAATAGAAAATATATTCTCAGGTGAGGATTAACAACAATTAAAAAAAGATTCTCTCTTTTTCTTTAACCTTTGGCTTTTTAATTATTACTAGAGGCCTGGTGCACGAAAATCATGCACTCAGGGGGGAGTGTCCCTCAGCCTGGACTATGCCCTCTCATAGTCCGGGAGCCCTCAGGGGATGTCTGACTGATGGGGGAGCAGGCCTAAGCCATCAGTCAGACATCCTTAGCACTAATGCAGAGGTGGGAGAGGCTCCCGCCACCACTGCTGCAGCTCCTGTATTGATGTCTGCCTCCTGGTGGTCAGTGTGCATCATAGCAACGGGCCGTTCTGCCGTTCAGTCAATTTGCATATTAGCATTTTATTATATAGGATTTGACTTGATGTGGGCTCTTGGGGTTCATATTGTTTTACCTACTCTTTTTTTTTTTTTTAAACCATTTCTTTTAAAATATATTTTATTGATTTTTTACAGAGAGGAAGGGAGAGAGATAGAGAGTTAGAAACATCGATGAGAGAGAAACATCGATCAGCTGCCTCCTGCACATCTCCTACCGGGGATGTGCCCGCAACCCAGGTACATGCCCTTGACCAGAATCGAACCTGGGACCTTTCAGTCTGCAGGCTGACGCTCTATCCACTGAGCCAAACCGGTTTTGGCAACCTACTCTTTTTTGATTTATTTTTTTCTCACCATTTTTTCTGTCCTTAAAAATGTTTTTTATTTTTCTCTCTCCCCCATTTGTAGCTGAGTCACCAAGTGACTATAGTTTTGTTCTCATTAGGGTTCTTTGGCCTCAAAGAAAAGGGTTTTCTGGGATGCAGAAAAGTGTTCCATGTGAGACCACCTGAATATGCCTGGTTTCTTGTACATACAACTTAATATTTAATTCTCAAAACATCTGCATGTGATGGGGACCCCTGAGCCAGTTTTATATGTGAGAAATCTAATACTTAGAGATGTTAAGTCACCCATTCAGCATCCCATGACCAATATTAGCCATTTCACTCAATCAGCTCTTCTGATATTAACATTCTGTTTAATTAAATTCTAACTTGGAGCAGGGGAAGGCTGGCCATTTTTTCCACATCCATTGTCCCAACCTGGCTAGTCTGAAAAAGAAAGCTCTGTTCCTCATTAGGGAAGATCTGTGAAGTCCAGCTCAGCAGCAACCTTATAACACAGGCAAAGAAAAAAGAAAGAAAAAAAAAAAACAGGAGAGAAGGGGAAACCACAGAACACTCTTGGAGAGCCACAAATGGCCTCCAGGCTCATCTCCTGAGTTAGAAATTAGGTCTTGGCTTTTATAACCTGGGCTCCAGGTTTGGAGTTCATCTCTGCCACTAAAATCCCATGTGACCTTGGTAAGTCCCTTTCCAGATCTGGGTCTTGGGTTTCCCTTCTACTAGTCAACCCATCACTTGAGTTTTGTAGCAACTATATTTTTCATGTCATGGTTCTAACTGGTTCTTATTTATATCTACTTGTTTTTGTTTTATAACCTCCTCTTCTTCTTTTATGGCTATTATTCCATCCTTTATATTTTTGAGTAACTTGACCTATTTTTGCACTGGATTTTAATATTGTACAGTATTCTCTATTTCCTCTGGTATCAGTTCTTCAAGTTGGGGAGTTTGTGGGAGCTTCATAAAGTAGTTGTGAATTTTTCATCTCTTTGATAGTCTTCTGAGAGTGTGTGCTCTTGACCTCACATATTAGGTGGCACTGCACTTCCATGGGTGGGGCACCTTGCCATTGGGCACATCTGCTTTGGTTCTGCTTCCTTAGCACCTTCCTGTATTTTTTAAGTGTTTGGGGAGAAGGGAGGCAGTTTCAATGTGTATTTGATCCACCACCTTCAAAGGAAATCCAGTTTTGTCATCTATAAACTGACACTGTTGTGTTGGGTGGTCTCTGAGTGTTCTCACAGAAATTCTCAACACAGATAACCACAGGGGTATGGTCACAGAGGTCTAGTGGGAGATAGTTCTAATACCACCACCAACTATAAAAATAGCTATGTGGGCCATTTTCTATTATTATTACCGTCTCTTCACATATCTGATCTTATTTGTTCTTGACATCACCAATGGTGCTACTATTATCCTTGTCTTACGGATGACACATTGGAAGCCCAAGCACACTCAGCTGGAAAGGAGGATTTGAACCCATTTAGAGCAGGATTAAGCTCTTACCTCTCTTCACCCATTGCGTCATCCCAGCAGCTTGGGTGCTCATGTCAGCCCTGATCCATTATTATTAGTGCCGTTTCTGGACACTTTTTTCCTCTGTTTATTTAGAGGTACTCAATAAACTCAAAACTGTGTCCCCAGCCCCAGCCAGCCAGGTGGCTCAGCTGGTTGGAGCATCGTTCAGTACACAAAAAGATGAAAAGCGTTGCAAGTTCCATTCCCAGTCAGGGCACATACTAGTACCTAAGTTTCTGGTATGGAAGGTGGCCGATCAATGTCTCTCTCTCTCTCTCTCTCTCTCTCTCTCTCTCTCTCTCTCTCTCTCTCTCTCTCTCTCATCAATAAACATATACTCAGGTGAGGGTTTAAGCAACAACAAAAAAGACTGTGTCCTGTCCTAGCCGGTTTGGCTCAGTGGATAGAGCATTAGCTCACAGACTAAGGGATCCTGGGTTCAACTCCAGTTAAGGGCACTTGCCTCAGTTGCAGGCTTGATCCCCAGCCCTGGCTGGGGCATGTGCAGGAGGCAAACAATCGATGTGTCTCTCTCACATTGATGTTTCTCTCTTTCTGCCTCTCCCACTCCCTTCTACTCTCTCTAAAAAAATCAATGGGAAAAAGTGTCTTTTGGTGAGGATTAACAACAACAACAACAACAAAAGACTGTGTCCTCAGTGTAAGAAGTGGGAAAAGTGTGTTAGAAAAGGTGTGAGCTGTGCTGACACAGGCAAGTCACTTGACCTCTCAGAGCCTCGGTTAGTGGTGAGTGCAAATGGTGACATTGCTTGTGCCTGGCACAGCAGGGGCTCCCTAAGCTTTCCTTGGAGGAAAGCAGACTACTAGTAGAGTAGTGATGAGGGAACATGAGCATTGATGCGTCAAGTTCCAAGTGTTTTCGGGGCCAGAGGGAGGAGAAGGTTTTCATGGGCACAAAGAGAGAGTGAATTCCAACATGGAAAGGTTCCGTGAAGTTGGATATTAGCTCCATTCCAGGAAGGCTTTCTTGACCTTGACAGCTTACCCAGCCTCACAGGGCTGACTTCAGAGTGAATGAGCTCCCAGCCATGCAGGGGAACCAAGCAGAGCTTTGATGGCCACTGATCAGGGAGGCTGCAGAGGCTGATGGGGCTAGTTTGACTGGGCCATCTTTGGGGGATACCCTTTATCTGTTTCCTCACCCACTGGACGCTGTTTCACAAGGAGCGTTCCCTATCTCACCGCCCCCCATTAGCACGGCCTTTCTGTGACCACAGGAAGGCCCAGCCCAACCCTCACTGCATCTTCTCTAAATAAACTCGGGCAGCTGAGCTATCTACTTCGCCATCTCCCTAGAGGTGTAGGAGGTGGTGGTTAGGGGACCTCTGGCCAAGCCACAGAGAGGAGTGACTCAAGCAGAGAGACAGCCTGTCCCTCCTCTATCTGACCATCACCCCATGCACAGACTTCTTCCTTGGGCAACTGCTGGTTTTGAATTGGCTTAACAGAACCCTGTTCTGTGTCTCCCTCCCTTGCCAGCCCAGCTGGACCCTGGTCCAGTCATCTCTGGGCTTGTCTGCCACCCTATTATGTCTTCTAAAGGCAGGTTGGTGCCTCCCCCGGGCCCTGACACGTGTCTTTGACCTCCATGCTGATGCACATCAACTCCTGGGCTCTGGTCAGCATCCTTGAAGTTAGAATGGTGGTCAGTACGCTGTCTGAAGGCCCTCCAGGACAGGGCCAGGAGGGTGACAGGAGGATGCTGTGGCTACTGGGACAAGGGCGCTGAGTGAGAGCTGGTCTGGGGACTTATTTTGGCTGGGGCTTAGATGAGGTGTGAGGGTGGTGAAAGACCCAGGCTCAGCCCCCGAAGGAAGAGAGAACCCATTCAGGCTTATTGCACTCCATTCTCAGGGTCCTGCCCTTGAGTATTACTTTATCTGCTCATTTGTTCCTTCACTCACATTTCACTCATCCTTTTTTATAAAAATTAAATTTATTGGGGTAAAAATGGTTGGGGTGACATTTTTATTCAAATACTCATGCATTCATTGGTTCATGCAAAAACTATTCATGCATTCACTGGCTCATCCAAAAATATTCATGCATTCATTGGTTCATTCTAAAAAACATTCATGCATTCACACACTGGTTTGTCCAAAGAAAATATTCATGTAGTATCTTCCTCACTTGTTTATTTTCATCCTCTGTGGGAAGATGGGTGTGAGCTGAACAATGCTTTTAGGAATCTAAGAGATTCACACTTTTATAAGCCTATGCCAGAATTCTAGGGTTGCAATCTGTGTGTGTTTGGGGGGAGGGGTGATCCTCTCACATGACTAGGAGTTTTCAAGGGGGTCCAGGCATGGGTACTGTTTTCCACATGGCGACACCATTTTTCATTGCCACCAACAGTTCACAAGAGTTCTAATCTCTCCACATCCTGTCCAACACTTGCTGTCTTCTGATAGTAGCATCAGGTTTGTTGTGAGGTGATATCTCATTGTAGTTTAGAATTGCATTTCCCTAATGATTAATGGTGTTGAACATTTTTCCATTGTCTTACTGGCCATGTGTAAATCTTCTTTGATAAAATGTCTCATCAAGTCCTCTGCCCACTTTTGAATCAGGTTTTTGTTGTTGTTGTTGAGTTTTAGGAGTTTTCTATGTATTCTGGATGTTAATCCCTTATGCAATTTGCAAATATTTTCTCCTATTCTGTGGGTCGTCTTTTTACTTTGTGAATAGTATCTTTGATGTACAAAATTAAAAAATGTTTATGATGTCATATTTGTGTGTTTTTCTTTGTTACCTGTAGGCACAATATTACTTCTTTAAAAATATATCTGTCAGTGAATGAATAGAAAGTTAGATGGATGGATGAATGAGTGGATGGTAGACAGATGATTGTACAAATGGAGGGGGGATAGGTGGATATTTGAATGAGTGTATGGAGAGATAAATAAGATGGTGGGTGGGTGGGTAAGTGGACAAATGGGTGGATGGGGAGTTAGTTGGGGGGTTGGTAGAAGAATAGGCAAATGTAGAGTTGAGTGAGTGGATGAGTCAATAGATGACCTCATGAATGGATGGGCAGGCATAGAACTGGTCACAGATGGAGACCTTGGTATACAAATGGGCACAGTTCCGATAAATTGTGAATTATTTTCTGACCCCAACTTAACTTAGCTTAACGCTGGACAATTCTCTCTTTCTAGGTTCAGGCTTTCTTCTGCTCCCTGCAGAGCCTCTACGAACCTCACCCTGGAGCTCAGATTGAACTGTGCTCTTGGTTTGTCTGCTGACCTTCTCAGGGGTAAGAAGTTGGGAAGGAGCCTGCACCCTCCCAAAGGCTACAGTGCCCACTGACCCTCCCTGATGACTGTGGTCGCCTTTCCCAGCCAGTGCCTTCTCTCCAGCAGCCTCATCCACACCTCCATCAGACATCAAATCATCCCAGGAGCTCCCCTTCTCTCAAACACACCCCTCTCTGCCCCCACACTGCTCTCCAGACAAATTCCCATTGCACCTGCACCCCTCCCCCACTGGGAAAGGTGGAGGGCAACTTAGAGGTAAGGATCTTCCAGGTCAGCCTCCTGCTCCAGGCCAAGACCTCTTCCCTGTTCCTCAGATCCCCCAGGCAGCCATGGATCTGAGTCTCTTGGGCCTGCCAGATGCACTCCAAGGTCGCAGCAAGATCCTGCAGGGAGCGCGGGGCAGGGGCCCGGTCTTGCGTCGGCAGCGGGAGTTCCTGCCAGAAGAGAAGAAGGACACGGTTTACTGGGAGAAGCGGCGGAAGAACAACGAAGCGGCCAAGAGATCCCGGGAGAAGCGGCGTCTCAATGACCAGGCCCTGGAGGGCAGGCTGGCCGCAGTGCTCCAGGAGAACGCTCTGCTCAGGGCTGAGCTGAAGGCTCTCAAGCGTCACCTTGGCCTCCTGTCTCCAGCTGGTAGCGCCCGGAGCCTGCCCTTGCAGGCCCTGCTGTGGGCGTCCCCTTGGACGGAACACCCCCTCACTGGGGCTGGACCACTCCCATCTCTGCCTGGCTCCCATGGCTGCGTCTTGAGGCCGTGCTGCCTGGATGCTGGGGTTCCAGGATGCCAGGCCTGCCAAGTGGCTCACAAGTGGACTGGCCTGGCCACTTCCTCCAGGTTCCCCCAGGACCCTGCCCCCGCTGACCCCAAGAGAATGGATGTGGCCTTGCAAGCTGCTGTCCCAGCCACCTTCTTCAGCTGTCACATCCTGGGTGGGCATGGGGGACCCCCACCTGAGCTCTGGCCCTGCTGGGGGCTATGGTCTCCTGTGCAAACTGGTTGCCAGGCTTCGGGGTCCTCAGAGGTGTTACTGACATCCACTGCTGGTCCCATGGGGTTGCCATCCGGAATGGCTGGCTCCACCCCAGGGAGCCATCCCGAGGGTCCTGCTCAGCCCTCCCTGCCCCATAAACTTCGCATCAAGTCCCAAGCCGCTGGCAGAGCACCTGGAGGCTGCAAGGGCGTCCAGGGACCCCTCTGAGGGCTTTCCCTGGGCAGGGCCAGGACTGCAAGGCCGGGGAGAGTGGGGGAGTGTTGGGCTTGAGCATGGGTTATCTGGGGGGATGAATGGCTTGGCCTTGACCCAGCCCCTAGTACTGGGCAAGGCCTGTGAGAAGCAGGGGTGAGGGGATGATTGGGGAGTCTACTTCTCAGTGACCAGGCCTCTAGAAGGAGGGTATGGGGTACTATCTTGGATCATACCATGGCTCCCATCCTGTGTAAAATATGTGCTTTAGGTAATTACTTTTCCTTCCTCCCATCCTTCCTTCCTTCCTTCCTTCCTTCCTTCCTTCCTTCCTTCCTTCCTTCCTCCTTCCCTTCCATCTATCCATTCTTCCATTTGTCTATTTTTCCATTCCTTTATTCATTTAATCGCTCATTTTTGTACTCGTTTGTTTATCATTTGTTCATTGATTCAGTCTCTCATTTATTTACAATTCACTTGTCCCCACATCCACCCACTTATGATCTTTGTGCTCCTCCCTCTGTGCTCAGCATAGTGACAAGTAGGAAGACACCCTCCTGGCTTTGGGGTTCCCGTTCTGAGCGTGGTGATGGTGGTTTGGGGACAAATACACTGAGGACCATGCCAAAGGAGGAAGGAATGTCTCAAGATGTCCCAATTCTCCTATCTTTGTGTTCTCTTGGCGGTTCGCTTGCCACCTACTTTGGGGATCAATTCTCCTACTCCAGTGCCTGCCTCTGTGTCTTGGGTCAGGACTGCGAGTTGCGGGAAGAGGTGGGCAGTGTCTGAGGCGGCCGTTTCCTCTCTCCCCGGCTGCTTACTGCCCAGCACACACACTCCCACTGGGAGGGAGAAGGGACCACTCTTCAGGAAAAGTTCCCCAGGGACCCCGAAGACCCAGAGCTCATCAAAGTCTTATCCCAACTCAGTTTCTCACTCAGGCCCCTCTCTTTAAAACAACGACAACAACCCATATAGTTTTAAAGCTCTTACTAGATTCTGGATAAAAAGAAGACCCAACTCCAATTACGGGCAGAGTTGTGGGAGGTCCTCTAGGCTGATGCCGTGGCTGAGCCCTGAACACCCCGGGTCAGCTGGCTCGCTGGCCTCAGGGGCCCCCTTACCAAGCGCAGGCTGGGATCGTTCTCTGCCTCTGAGGGTTTATCACAATCACAAACGTGTGCAGCCCAGGAGCCTGCTCCTGCTGGGCAGTGCAGGGAGCCCCGCACATCACTGCCCCGCCCTCCTCCACCAGCTCACCATTTGTCTGGTTCTTCACTGGTGCTCAGCCCTCCAGCTGGAGCAGAAAACAAGCTCCACTCGAAGATGCTGATGAGGCCTCATTTCTCTGTTTTGCCTACAAGGATTCACAGAGACAAGGACTTCTAGTGGTCACAGCTGCAGCAGTCAGACATAGGGAGCGGGGGGGGGGGGGCTGGGGGAAAGGATCAGCCAGCATCTGCGCTTCCGAACGCCCATGCTGCCAGCTCAGGCTCTGCCCCTGGACACAGGTGGGTGGGGAGTCCCCAGTGCCCTGCCTTCTCCCCACCTTTAAGCTTGGCTTAGAGCCTCACATCCCCCAAGACTGTCATGGGGAGGTAGGAAGGAGAGCTGCCTGAAGGAGGCGCCGCTGGCCTGTCTCTCCCCAGCCAACCCTCACAGCTGGAGGGGTAGCCCGGGGGTGCCGAGGAGTCAACTCTCCACACAAAGATGCTACACAGCTGCCCTGGCTGGTCCTTCTGAAGCCTGTAATGCAGCTCTGCTTCTGGCGGAGGGGATAGTTAAAAAAGCCCTAAGGGGAGAGGAAAGGAGGTGCTGCTGGGAGATGTGGGTGGCTTGGTGCTTTTGGTGATGCCACCCAGCCACTGTCCCCGAGGTGTCTGAGGTGTCTGGGCCCAGCACACTCACACCCCATGGACTCAGGGGAGTGAGCGCTGACCGCCTTTGGGTCACTCACACCCGCTTTGACCTTCCAGCACCAGTTGCAAAAGGCCAGAGAATTGTCTGCCTGAAGCAAATCATAGCATTTCCACATCAGGAAGGTCCGCCAGCGTCTACTGATGAGTGGCCGCCCAGTCTCGGGATGGAGAACTCATTGCCTGCAAACCCCCAACACCTCTCCTTTTCCAGAGTGAAAACCTGCTTCTTGCCAACTTCTACCTCTAAGCCCGCTCTCACCTCAGGGGGTCACTCAGAACCCCTCCCTCCCCCTTCCCCCTGCTTGGAAGCGGCTGGGGGGTGGAAGGAGGCTCTGGCTTTTCCTCTGGAAAGTAGAGATCACCACACTTCCTCAGATGGTCTGAGAATATGAAATCTCATTTATTGTGTGTATAACACTTCAGACCCAGCAAATGTCGAACAAGCGTCAACTCCCCTCTCTTCCCTCCCTTCTTAGAAAGCTCTCAGGTGCCCAGCCCCAGAGCAGTGCAATCATCAGGGGAAATGTACCCTCATTCTTCAAAATTCCCTTCACCTGGCCTGCTCTTATTATTATTGTCAATGGTATTTAAATAAGACGGCTCTTGGAATCAAATATTAATCATTTCTTATTAATCAAATACATATAGTTTATCAAGAAATATTTTTTGAGCTTCCAGAATGTGTCAAACAAGGAAGGGATAAGGGAGGACGTGCTCCAGACTGAGGAGTTTGCCAAAGGAAACTTGTCCGAATGTCTAGAACATTGACTCTAGACATGTCGATTACTCTCCTGTGTTGGATTCTGTGTCCCCTGCCAAAAGCTAATGGACTGCTGGCCACCTTCCATGTGGCTGCCTGGGAGCTGCCGAAAGGACTCTAGTGCCATGTCCCACCCTGCAATATCCACCAGCCCCTCAGGTTATGTCTGTCACAATCATGATTGACTTTGGGGACTACATTTTAAAACATTGTGCAACCATGTGTTCCATTTCCTCTCCCACCCATCCTTGAAGGTTGGTGAGATCTCTTTGGCTGTAAATACACGATCTTTCTTCCTGCTTTGGGTCTGTCTAGCCATTGTAAAGGGTGCAATAAACACTGAATGAAAGTCTGCACCATTGCTGGTGATGCCAGGGGCAGACAGAAAATGAGTTGAAGGTGCCAATGAGGCCACATTGTCTGTCTTATCTATAAGGATTCACAGAGACATCCTGGCTGATTGCTGTGTTCCCTGGATTCTTGCTCCTCAAATCATGGTCCAGAGACCAGCAGCCACAGCCTCACCTGGGAGCTTGTTAGGAATGAAGAATCTGAAGCCCCCACTTAGGACGGGTGACTCAGAACCTGCATTTTACCAAGCTCCCCGGGAGATCCATATACACAGTAGAGTTTGAGAAGCATCAGTTCAGAACAGGGCTGGAAAACTTTTTCTGTATGGGGGTCAGAAAGTGAATATGTGTTTGCTCTGTGGGACAGACAGCCACTGTTCACTCACTTATTGTAGCTTGAAAGCCACAGACAATGTGGAAACAAGTGGGTGGAGCTGTGTTTCAATAAAATTTATTTCCCAAAACTGGTGTGGCTGGAATTGGCCTGTGGGCCAAAGTTGGCTGATGGTGTATATACTTGAGTAGAATCACAGATCCTAAGGGATAGCTGTCCTCAACCTGGATACTGTGAAAGTATTCCACACAGTGGTATTTCCAATTTACAGTTCCTAGAATGTAAAAGAAGTTTATGTTCTGCCAACAGTTGGTTTTAGTGGACTGTTTGACTTTTGACAATCCGGTATGTAAAATGATTTTAACCTGTTAAACATCTTTGCCAAAATCGGTTGGCCACTTGGGTTTCCTCATCTATAATTGCCTGTTCAGCTGGGATATTTACCTTTTTCTTATTGATTTATCAGAGCTCTTTTTATATTCTAGATATACATCCTTTCTCACTTATGAACATTATTTTTACTTGTCTTTTCAGTTTATTCCTTCCTGAAATCAGATATAGCCAAATTTATCAATCTTTTATGATTTGTATAGTTTTTGTCTTGTTTAAGAATCCTTCCATGTCTCAAAGTCATAAAGATAGCCTCCTAAATGTTTCTATAAATGTTTTAAATTTTGCTTTTCACATTTAGGCATTTCACATTTCACATTTCCGTCTCTTTTATTCTATTGTATGAAGTGCCATTATTCAAATTTCCTTGATCAAAAGAATCACCTAGAGATACTTGTTTAATTACAGAACCCCTGAATTCAGACCTCCTAGGAGACAGGCCTTGAAATATTTTTATAATCCTGGTTGGTAAAAGTTGACTTAGTGTTTAGCACATGGTTTAGGTGTTGGTCAGGACCAGCATTCCACCTGGCTTCACGGTCTTGCACACATCACTGAGTCTCCCTTGAGAGACTTCTTAGGAAGAGTAAATGAGAAGAAGTACATACATGGCTTGGTACAGGGCCTTTCCCTGTGAACTGGGTTGCTTTATTCTCATGGTGAATATAATCCTTTTTGCTTTGGCTACCAGGGGGCTCAGAGCTAAATTTCTGGCTCAACCATAATAGCAATTCATTCATTTATTCTCAAAATTCCTTTATTCACTTAGCAAATATTTATTGATCACATATTGTGTCCCAGACACTGAGGAAAGAACAGTGAACAAAATCGATGTGGTTCCTGCCTCTGTGGTGCTTACAGCCCAGTGGGGGAGACAGATAGAAAAAAGCATAGTAGAGTCAGTGGTGGGAAGTGTCATGGAGAATAAAGAAGTAGGGGGCAAGAGAGAGGTCACGGTGGGTGGGTTATAAGAATTAAAATAAAGAGGCCAGGAAGGGCCTTGTTAAGAAGGTGACATTTGAGCAGAGACTCGAGGGAGTGAAGACTGTGTTGGGGGAAGAGGACTCAGTAGGCAGAGAGAACAGTTTGTGTAAAGTGCCTGACGGGTTGGAGAAACATGGAGGAGGCCCTTCTGGCTGGGGAGAGAGGGAGGAGGTAAAGACAGGGAGGTGATGGGGGGCAGGTCATGCAGGGCCTGTGAGCATATTTCTCCTGTAACTGTCCCGCCAGCCCCCCTCCATCCTGCGAAGTGTGAGGCTGAGTGAAAAGTAAGAAAGCCCACCCCACAAGCACAGGAGAGTTGGCTCATCATCTGAGGGAGGGGGTGACTGGCCACAGTGCTGCTGTAACCCACCTCCCACAGGCGACCCACAGGCCCCTCCACTCTGAGCAAAATGCCATCCAGTCCCTGCCTCTGACTCTGTCTGAGAGATGAGGGAGGGGCAAGTAAAGCTGCTCCATGGAGTGGAATCATGGGAGGAAAAGGCAGATGTTTCTCTTTTCTTCTTTATAAAGCGGCCTTCTACTAAACAGCCATGTTGGACCAGCGTGGGAGGGTGGGCTCCGCTACACAGGAAGAGCTGGAGATGAGCTGGAGATAAGGTGGCGCCAGCCTGTGACAGTGGGGAGGACAGTCCTGAAAGACCACAGGGTGAGAAGGAGGTAGAGAATTACACCTGCCACACGGTTACCGTGAACACCAAGGTCTGTCTGTCACCTGGGACAAGTGGGCTCCTTTCCCGCCACCTGGTCTGGGCCAGTGCCTGTGCCTTGGATTTTGTTTCATCCTCTGCAAAAGGCCTCATTATAATTATCCTCATTAATAGATGGGTAAACTGAGGCTCAGAGCGGGTACATACCTTGCCTAACATCGCAGAACCAATGGCAAATGAGCTCTTTCCTTATTCTTTACTGCACTAGCATCATGGCCAACTTTCTCTTCCTTGATCTGCTTTTCCGCCTCATTTCTTGCTTGCTGTTCCCTCTGCTGCAATGCTTTCCCCTGTCCTTTTTATTTTATTTTATTATTTTTAAAAATTATTTTTATTTAAGTATCGTTGGTATACAATAGTCTATAAGTTATACTAGTTTCAGGTATGCAGTTAGAGATTAGATATTTTTATACCTACAATGTGATCACCCCACTAAATCTGGTAATCCTCTGTCACCGTGTTAACATGCTCAGCCTTTACAGGAGTCTCCTTTTCCATGTTCAGGTCTTGGCTCAAGTGCTACTTCCTAAGGAAAGGCTTTCCATGAACATCCGCTCTGAAATACTTGTGGTTATTTATGCTGGTGCTACACATAGTAGTTGTTCAATAAATATTTGTTGAATAAATAAACGAGTTGGTTATGAACAGTTGGTCTTCCTAGTAACAACTTTGACAGCAGTTAAATCCCGTGTCCCCGGGATCGGTAGTCTGTCTCCCCCTCAAGGATGAAGATGTCACAGGGACAGGGAGCCTGTCCATCCAGTGCAGGAGCCCTGGTGATTGGTACAGGACCCGCACACACGGAGGTGGATAACCTTTGAGTGGACAGCTAGGTCAGGAATACGTCATATGCAGCTGAGAGACGTGAGCTTATGAAGCAGAGGGCTGCGGCATTCACGGACCGGGGAGGTCAAGGAAGCTCCTTCGGAGGCGGTAACATTTGAACCAAGACCTGGAAAACATGAGTGAAAGAAGGCAGTGGTAAAAGGCCACATGATGTCTGATTCCACTTCTATGAACTGTTCAGAAGAAATAAGTCCACAGAAAGCAGGTCGGTGGCTGCGGGGGCTGGGGCAAGGGGCATGATCGCTAAATCGGTCCTGGGTTTCCTTTTGGGGTGAGATGTTTTGGAGCTAGATATATATATAGGTGGTGCTGAACAACCTTGTGAATGCACGACATGCCGCTGAATTGTGCACTTTAAGACGTAAACTTCGTTTTATGTGACTTACATTTTAAAAAATGCCATGAGCCTGCCATGCACAGAGGACAGGTGGCGATCTGAGAGAGAGAAAGGAGGAGAGAGGAAGGAACTAGGCGCAGGGAGATGGAAGGGGATGAGCCCCTGTTGGGTCCCAGCCTGGACACAGGACCCTAAGGGAATGGGAATGACTGCGGGTGATGTGCCTGGGCCTGCCTGGGTGGGGATCACACACACACACTCCCACTCACCTGTGCATGTGTGAAACAACACACTCAGGTACACATGTGTGCTTGGGGCCCGAGTGGAAGCATAAAACACACACATGCACACATATGATAGAGCCTGGGTGTGCAAGGGGCCCCTTCATATCTCCCCGTATGTGGCCCCCAACGCCCTGTCCTGGGGGCTGTAAGCTCAAGGGAGTTGGCAAATGGGAAAGAGGGTAGCCCCCTCTCATAAGCCTACAAGTGTGGAGTCCCAGCTCACAGCCGGGGTTCCTCATGGCCCGCTCTCTCCCTGCTGCTGTGCAGGTGCCGGGGGCAGCCCCAGCCTCCCCTCCCCCATCATACTGTAAATTCTGAGAAATCCCATCTGTGGTTTGGCTTGGCCCCTCCTCCACTCTCTGGCTGGGCTGTCCTGGCCACTGTCTTCCTTCCTGTCTTGGGGCTTGGGTGGGAGGTGTGAAAGGGACAAAGGCTAAACCTGCCCCCTCCAAGCCTGGATCCCCAGACACAGGGCTCTGCACTGCTTCTGAGGCCTTTGTATCACTTCTCTGGGCCTCAGTTTCCCTCCTACAGAATGAAGATAACAGTTTCTGCCAGGCACTTAGGGTAGCCTCTGGCAGGTAGGAAGCCCTGATTCATGCTGTCTGCTATTTTTACCCACTTCCTGCCTCTTGCTTTCCCTTGCTCCGGCCTCCACACTTTTTTTACCCTTGCTGTGCCTCCACCCAGAATGCCCTCACTCCTGTCCCCTGTCAAACCCAGGAGTCACTCAAATCCCAGCTCCTCAGGAAGCAGGGGAGAGCAGTGGGACCAGCCGGTGTGAGAGGCAGGGAACATGGGCTCAAATTCCAGCTCTGGCCAGGACACACTGGACAGTCTCAGGGCACTGAGAGGCTCTGTGCCTCAGTTTCCCCAGTCAGGCTCTGATGGTCTATGGTTCTAAGCCTCCCTGATGGATGAGTATCCTGGGGTCCTCACCACACACACTGTGCCCCAAACTTACTCTCCCCTCCTCATCTGAGCCTCCCTCCTTGGCTGTTCTTGCCACAAACTGCAAAATTCATGGAAATGATTGTGCCCAAGGTTTGGGGACCTCCAGAGAACCACCACTCACTCTCATGCTTCTGCCCCCTTGCCCTCCAAAATGCAGCTTTGGCCCGCCCACTTCCCACCTGGGCTGCCAGCTCCCTCCTCAGGGTTCCCCTGCCACCCCAACCCCCAATCCACTGGTTTGCTCTCACCAGGCCCCTTCCCTGCTCTCAGCCCTCCCATGGCTCCCTCTTGCTTCTTGAAAAAGTCCAAAATACTCCCTGTGGCTGTGAATAAAGTACCACGTGGACTTAGTCAGGAGAGCCTTTATTCAGAGGGTTTCTGCAAGGGCTGAGGACAGGGCTGTGCTCAGAGAGAGCTCTGACAGGAGGTCTGCAGGCCTCTCCAGAATAAGGGCAAAAAGCCTTTTTTTCTTTTAAATAGGAGGGGACAAGGCTGGAAAGAACCAGGTGTGTGGAAGGTGGGATGAAAGGATGGGGATGGGGGGTGGGGAACTGGACAGAGATCAGAGGATGTTCACCCCTGGACTGCCTGTCCTCAGGAGGGGCTGTCTGCTGGCAGGGGTGCGAGGTAGGGGTGCTAAGTTCAAGTCTGGAGGAAGGAGAGGAGCTTAACCAAAGCTCAGTTAACAAGCATTTTGTTCTGATTGGTCGGTGGGGACAAGCAGTTCAGCTAATCAGTTATGAGGCAAAGAATGGGAATTTTGAGCTGGCCTTGTCACAGGTAAACCAGCATTTTCCAGAGACGGATCCATTAGGATGGGGGATGGATGGATGGATCTAACTATTTAATTATTTATCTCTTATCTATCCAGCTGTCTATCTATCTATCTTCTATCTATCTAATTTACCTCTATATCACTCTATCACCTATCAGTCATCTACCTATTTATCCATCAATTATAATTTTTTAAAAATATTTTTTTATTGATTTCAGAGAGGAAAGGGGGGAGAGAGAGAGAGAGAGAGAGAGACATCAACGATGAGAATATTGATCGGCTGCCTCCTGCAAGCCCCTAACTGAGGATCGAGCCCACAACCCAGGCATGTGCCCTTGACCAGAATTGAACCTGGGACCCTTCAGTCTGTAAGCCAATGCTCTAGCCACTGAGCCAAACCAGCCAGGACCATCAATTATAAATGTATAGCTCTATCTCTCTATCTCACTCTATATGTAGATATAGATAGGTATATAGATGGCTCTATCTATACATTTATATATAATATTTATACTCAATAATATTTATATTATTAATCTATAAATATAGATATATATAATTATATCTATATATTATATATCTATAATATGTTATATATTATATATTTATATCTGTATCTATATCTATTTATCTATTTATCTATTTGTGTGTGAAGTGGCCAGAATGGGCAGAGAGAGAGGGAAAGGTTTGGAAGGCCCATAAATGAGAGATTGCTGATGAAACAGGGTCACCAAGTTGTGAGGTGGGGGAGCCTGACCTGGCCTAAGAGCCCCAAGGAGGGCACTATAAATGGGTATGGGTACCATGAGGGTGAACTGGAAGCTGGGGGACTGAAAACAGCCCATCGGCCTCTGTTTTTCCCACAAGGAGGAACCTACATCCTTTAAGAACAAGGGGAGCCTCTGAATACTTGACTTATAATGTGTTTATTTCTATTCAACAAGCACCATAAACAAATTTCTCCCCCTGCTGCCCAAGTGGGGCATTAGATTCAGGTGGAGGAAACAGCTCATGCAAAGGCCCTGCGGTGAGAGGGAAAGTGCTGCCTTCCAGGACAGAAAGAGGCATGTGGGAATGGTTCGCAGACTGCCAAGGGAGCCATGGCATTAGCAGGCTTTGGGTCAGTGGTCAATGGGGTTCTGGGGAAACTGTTTAGCTCCAGGCACAGGGAGCCATCAAAGGATATTGAACAGGGGAGGGGTGTGGTCAGATTCTGTTTTGGAGAAGAGATTCACGGGGTTCCCAAATGTGGGACAGACAAGAAAGGAGAGGGGGAAATACTGGGTGCCCATGGAGGGATGGGGGTCGCAACCTGGACTGGGGAGAGGCATGGGGCTGGGGAGAAGGAGATGGAAGAGCTGAGGCCCAGGAGGTAAGATGACCCACCAGGTGGGCTGGCCCAGCTTTTCCACTCACTGCCCAGTGGCTTGGTCAGCCATCAGTGGGGTTCTGGACAAATCAATTAGCCCCTGATCTTGAACTCTGTCACCAGGCCCAGCCTTCCCTCCCTTTACTTTCCCATATCTGGCAGCCGCATCTGTCCCACAAAGTGTCAGGAGGCCCAGGTGACAGCTGAGGGTGAGGGGGTAGGTGGTGTGTATGTACGTGTATAAGATCCTGCTCAAACCAGAATTCCTTCTCTGCCAGAATGAAACTTGCCCTCCCCTGGGCTGGGCTGAATCCGCTGTGCTGAGGTGAGATGTTGGCCAGGTCCCTCTTGCTCCTGGGGCAGAGGCAGTGCAGTCGAGGGCAGTGGGGGCAATGATTTCCTGGGTTCCATGGACACCCCGCCCTGTGGCTTCCCCTCTTGAAGAGTCCTGGACCATAGTCTCCAGGAGCCTGATCTTCAGGTCTCTCCCCGCTGGGCCAGCCTCCGGCAAAGAGGCTCAGCTCCTCCAGCCTCCAGGTGTCTGTGTCGATGGGCTGGACTAGGGCCAGCAGGTGAGGCCTTCCCCTGAGCAAAATGTAAGGGGAATATTTGTTTCTTTCCCTTTTTAGATGAAATATATTTGATCGACAATCATGTTTAAATTTAAGGCGTACCACATGTAATGTTACACATTTATATGTTGTCAGATGATTGTCATATTAGGGATAATTAGCACCTCTACCACATTCCATAATTATCTTTTCTTTTTAGAAATTTAGCTCTAGTCTCCTAGCCAGTTTGATGACGACAGTACAATACTGTTGTCTTTGTTCACCACGCTGTGCGCTTGATCTCTGGGCTTATAAAGTAAATCATATTTCTGTACAATGGTTTGGATTGAGATTGTCTCCATACCATTCAATTCCCCCTTTGAAAGCGTAGGATTCAGTGATCCCAGTCCCTGGCATCAATGCAATACTTTAAAAAGCCAAATTAAGCATAAAAATGTTAAGATGAACAAGCTGTCAAATATGAAAATGAAGACAAGCTTTAACACTGAACTTTTGGGCCCTGTATCACTCAGCAAACCTTCATCTCCACCCAGCCTGCGATGTGCCTGGTGGAATGGCCTGCCTATCCCAAACACTTCCTCTCCTGGGTGCCCCAGAGAACAGGGGATCTGGATCTGGGGCGAGGTCTGGGAGGTGACTTGGTGGGTCCTCTCTCTGCTTAAACCCTTGGGGGAGGGTGTCAGTGGCAGTGGCTGGCTGGCGGACTTGGGATACTATCTGGCACTCTCTAGTCAAAACAGCAGCCTCACCCCATCTATTTGGCACTTACTGTCTACTGAGCAAGTCCATTTTGTTCATTACTCAAAATGGTTTTTAAAAATGTATTTCTTTGTAGCCATCTGCACTGTGAAACTTTCAAACAATGCATAAATATACAGGGCAAATGTGAACCACACCCCTCCTTCCAGTCACAGCCCCAATACAACTGCAGCCTGTGTGATCTTGTTTAATTTTCATAAAGGCCCCTGAAGTGAGCACTGATATTACCCTCGTTTTACAGGTGCTGAGTGAAGCTCAGAGAGGTCAGGTTGCATGTCCAAGGTCACACAGCATGTGAACAGACATGATTCAAATCCAGTCTTCTCTGACTCCAATGTCAGGAGGAAGAGAGGGAGCGGGGTCCCTACTTGGGAGGAGGCCTCTCAGCTCAGCCAATGTTGTGGCTTATTCATTCAGTCACGCAGAAAACATTTATTTGGCATGACTGTGTGCCAGGTGAATGATACACATGGTGCCCCTGCTCCCCCAAAACTCATGGCTGAGACAGGGGACACCACTCATTGACAAGGAATCAAACAGAAGTCAGATGAGCACAGCTAGGGAGAGGGAAGAAAACAGAGCTGCCATAGTGATGCCAGAAAAACTTAAGTAAACATCCATATTTTATAAAACACATTCACACAATTAAAAATTCTAATAATTCAAAAGGGCAGGCAGTGAGAATCTCCTGCCCACCTCCATGCCCAGGCCCCTGGTGACCCCCAGTCCTCAATGGGGGTGTTATCACACCCAAGAGGGTATACAATGGTTCTGGTAGTGGGCAAAAAAATCTGATTTTATGTATAAAGTGCAGATATACACAGAATATATAAATAGGTATACAATCGATCTGCAGTATTAAATGTTCATGGGAGGCAATTAGAGGAAATGTCTAAAAAGGATTGCTCCTTAGTGTGTAATAATGAAATAAATCTTAGAAACTATTATAGAAGTGTAAGAACCCCGCAGAGGGATCCCACTCCGTCCCACCGACCGACGGCGACCCCAATCAACCGCAGGAGACGTCCCTTGATGCAAACTGCAAGAGGTTTTATTCCAGCGCGCGCTGGGGCTCAGCTCATACTCACGCAGGAGCAGAGGAGATGGGCGCCCAGTCAGGGGTTTTTCATCTTTTTATATGCAAAAATCACACATCAGGGAGGGGTGGCATGCAGGAGGGTAAGAGGAGAACAAAGGAATTCCAAAGGGGTCTGGTTTGTGTCTTGATAGGGATAAGGCACTCCCGCTTGGTGTTTTTACAACCTGTTTATCTCAATGGTTGATTGAAGCCTGCCCTTTGTTGGGGCTATCTCCTGGAACCTCCTCAGGGAGGGCGTCTTTCCCTCTGTTCTTATCTCTAGTGGGGGGGGGGGGGAGGGGCCTGGGGAGTTGAGCTAAAACAGGCAATTAGGCCTGGCAGCTGGGCCTGTGCATTTTGTAACATTCTTTTATTCTTTCATTCCCCCATTTGCTTTTTGGTAAGTTCTAATCATGGAACTTCTGTCTCTAGACATTCCTTCTCGAAACTATCTCTCTGGCGGAGAGACTGGTATTGCTGCCTGAGCACTAGTACCTGCACAGCACTTATTCCTTCTCTGATAAAGGTGACCAGTCGGTTTAAGATACAGGGCCCAAGAGTAAGAATTAAAAGCAATATAATAAGAGGACCCATAAGGGTGGATATGAGGGTCCACTGAGTCCTGGACTTCCCTATTTTGCCTGGGCTGTCTTAAGCCGAGTGTGATGAAGCCACGTCGGGATCCCGTCGACCTGACTGCCGTGGGGGTGGTCCTTTCAGTCCTTGGGTGACAAATTTCTTTACCCAAACAGTGTCACCAGGTTGGAAGGGATGAACCGGATACAGGCAGATCATCTTGGACGTGCTTCTGGTCTGCTTTCTGGGTAGACTGGAAAGCCTGAAAGAACTTGAGTAAACGGGTGAGATGAGTAGTACAGGGTCTGGAAGAGTCACTAGAATCTGTAAAGGCCCTACTGGTTTTAGGGCAGCCTCCTGGGCTGCTTTGTCTGCAGCCTAGTTCCCTCCTGCTTCTGGGGAGTCAGTGCCAGTTGGCCCATCGTCCTTGCTCTGCTCATGTCTGTCTAACTGCTTACTATATTACCTCAAGGATCCTGGCTCTGAATTTTTTCAGGGAAAATGGGCGTTGAATTCTCTTCTGTAGCTGCTTCGTGCTGAGGAGGGACAGAAGTTTCTCTCAGAGCCAAGAGATCCTTGCTATCTGTCAGAGGGACGATGAGGCCTGGGCACAGAAGGAGGTGGGCTTGTGACCTGGCAGAGACAAACTGTAACAATGGTCTGGTGGGAGGGAAAGAAAACATTTCAGTTTTAATAACCTCTGTTGAAATAGGATTTTTCTTCTTAAAACTCCTCTATGGCTATCAAAAAGCCAAATCAAGACCAATTTATCTACTGTATTCAATTTGGCCTGATGTTTGCATAAACACAACAAGAATGGTAACTGACTACCTGTGCTGGAATTTCATGATTGAATCTTAATGTGCCCCATAGGGCCAGGAAGCCAAGCCATCCAGCTGCCATCAGGCCTGCCTGCTGTATCTGCTGCGTTAGGTGAATCCCTCACCTGTAGCAACTCCACCTGAGCCCACGCTCTAGGCTTTAAGGCCCATCTCAGTAGCCCTCCTACTCGTTGCGGCCCAGAGTGTATGGGGTTCCGCAGGGATGCAGAGGCATCCTTATTGCTCCCCTTCTACTCTTACCAACCGCCAGTGATGGGAGGGCATGGGCCTGACGCTCCAGCACCAGCCATCTTCAGGGCTCCCAAGCAGGATACCAGGCTTTTCCTGTGGCACTTTTATTGGCTTCAAGTCTTCAGAGCTCAGACAGAACTCTTTAAAACATGATACTCCAGTCAAAGTTTTCATTAAATAAAACCACTACTGGAAACTGGTCTTATTGAATTTATGCAAAGAAATGTATTGCCATGACTTATTAAGCATTGCCAAATTTCAGAGGAATTATATAAGGAGAAAAACATACTGATCTGCTCTAAGATCTTCTGATTTTTCTTGTTACTGCTCTTTTATCATTTTCCCTAAGTACTTTGGCATAACTATTTACCCTCTGTTTAGGGAGGCAGAATGTAAATTATTTACTCTTTCTGACTTACTGGCCTGTATCATTTGATTAATTTTCTTTTAACATTTCTCTTCTCCTTCTTATCACATATACAACCTTTTTTAAATTTCATGCTTTCAAATTAGCCTTTAAACCTTCTTTCTATGTCCTTAAAAAATGCATAACCATGCCTTAGGCCTTCTATTCCAAACAGGCTTTTCCCAGTTTTCTACAGTTGAGGTTTTGTGTCACCTCTGACATGGGCATGGTCAAACAGGCCCAAAAGATAGTATACAGGCTGCCAACTGTCAACTGTCTCTCGATAGAGACTAAAACCTGATGGGTATTCTCCTTTGCCCAGTTGGGCACCTGCCCTCTTGGCAGCTAGACACCCTTTACTTTTGGAGTTCACCCCACATAGTCCCCTTCCAGGACAGCTAACACATAGCTATAGCAATGTTCCTCAGTGTGGGAGACTGGATATTTGCCAGTTACAGCTGCATTTAAACCTGTAAGAGAATTGAAGGTTAATACAACACATTAATACAATGAAACATAATAACATAATATTGGCATCATGGCCTCTTCAGGCAGTCAAATCCTCTGCTACTAAACATGAGATATGGCAGGGCTATACAAACGTTTTAGGGAGGTGACTAAAGTCCATACTTTGACCTTTCTATATAAGGTAAAATTGTCCTTGTCTTTCTGAAGCCATGTTTATGAAGATGCAGGCATCATCTGAGTCTATTATGCAATTTTCTGCAGGAATAGTCCTTTTCAAGTTGGGGTGAGTCCTGGGGTTGTGAACTTCTTTACCCATACCGAGTCCCCAGGCTGGAAAGGATGTACAGAGTCCGAGGTGGCACTGGCAGGGCATCTCGAACAAGCTTATGGATGGCTTGCAATTTCTGTAAGAGATCACATCCAAGTAAGGGGTACAGGCATTCTGGCATGACTAGAAACGAATGAGTTACCGTGTTCTTTCTGAGGTCCACAGTCCTCTTTGATGTCCAAGGAAAAAGGCAGTTTGTCCGGTGGCTCTTAGAACTGGTGTCTTCTTAGATGTTACTGGTCCCATTGGCTCTGTCAAGACTGAATAGGCTGCTCCAGAATCACCAGAAAATTATCCAGGGGTTTCATTTATCTACAAATAATTACACCTAAGTAGACATATAAACATCAAATAAACATCCATATTTACACCTTTTCAGTGAACAAGTACTTTTACAGTCTTGGGAATTTTGGCAGATAACAGGAACACTGCCCAAGTCCCCTGATGGGGGCCTGACAAGAACAGATGTGGGGGCCTTTGGCTGGGGGGTACAAAGTCTCCATTCTTTCTCTCTCGGCACTGCTAAGGACAGGATCATTGGAGAGGTCTCTTCACCTAGGCAAGGCTGTGCTGAGTCATCTGGGGAGAAAGTGGTTTCTGCTCAGTTTCCCTATTTTACTTGTCCCAGCTTACTGGTCTATTATGCATTCTATTTTCTTAAAATGTATTCTGGCACAGGAGAAGGTTGTTTGCTGCACAGAGGCAGCTAACCTCTACACAACTGGGCTCGGACATCTGCCCAGCAAACTGCAGCCTATAAGTTCAATATGCAGCCTCCGGTTTTTCTAACCCAACGAGGTTTCAGCCAGTCTGAGTCAGACTCCTCCTCCTCTTTTCTAGCGGGAGTTCAGTTGTTGTTTTATTTTATTCTTAGAAACCTTAATCCTTTAATGATTACCAAAGGTGAACATTCGGCAATTTTAGATTAATATTTATGAACATATTTTAAATGTACTTTTACTCTTAAGATATATCTAGACCTTTTGTGATAAAACTAAGAACAGGTATCGGTCTGATTCAGCATTGGAGGGGTTAAAAGAATAAACCAGGGCAGAGAAAGACTGTGCTTACAGTTACTTTTTGTAACCTTGAAGTTCATTGATAAGACCTGTTAGGTTTGCAGCCAGCAGCATAACTGCCAACCCCCCCACTTCTCTCAGCCCAGGCTGCTTTTCCTCACAGATTTTTTTTTTTTTTTTTTTTACTCTTTTATAAGCAATCTCAGAACTAAGCAATCTTGGAATTACAGCGATTTACAACCCAGGTAAGAGCAAAGAGCAACTGATAGACAGAAATTTATATTAACTAAGTGGGCTGATTCCTTCTGTAGTGGCGAGCAAAAGACTCTGAGAACTGCTAGAGATTCTTGCAGCCCACCGCGGGTCCAGTCCAAACGTTCAGCCAGATGAATTAACAGAAATGCAAAATAAATCAAAGTAATTTTCACTTTACACAGACTAGTAATGAGCAGCCAAAATAGATAAACACTCGTATTCACGCTCTCAGTAGACTAGCCCAGACTGAAGCTGAGCAGATAAACAAAACAATGCCCAACTCCCCAGACGGGCGTGGGGGCACTCCTGGCACCCATGTTCCAGAACAGAATTCTTGACCAACGTTTTGGTGAGACCCTACCGGAGGAGTTAAGACTGCATCCAGTCCCCCCTTTTGGTAGCAAATTGGCTAGTTCCACACAAACAAACAGCTGTTCACTCATGCTTCCTCAGTGTTTTAGCATTCACTTTAATTTTACAATCTCTATTGTATTCCTTTAAAAAATTTTTCAACATGTAATTAAGAACAGCAGGTTTACTTTGTCCCGACCTCATGATGATCGGTGACGAGAGACAGACAAGGGAGGGGTGACCTGTTTTCACAGATTTTCACTCAGGTACCCGCCTGACCAAAGTTGTGGAGCCACACAAAGGAGAGGAGAGGGCAGGCCCCCTCCCTCCACACTCGCACACTTTCACCAAACATTCATTCAGCAAAGGCATTTAGCCACCACAACACACAGTTTTTCTCAATCAGTAACATTTTTAAGAATAACCTTCAAAAATGCAAGACATAAGTTTTTTTATCATTTGAATTCAGTAAGCTTCAAGGTCCCAAGTTCTCAGCAGTTCTGGAAAACCACACCTGAGGCTGACAAGCAGGTTTGACCCAGCCCTTGACTTTAAAACGACCATAATGCTTAAAGGAGTAGTTTGAGTCTGTCCCATAGCGTCCGTCCAGTGAGTCCACAAAATCAAACAAAAGAACACAGACACCAAACAAACAAACAAAGACACCTAAGAACAGCCTTCCGACCCCGCGGAAGAAAAACTGAGTCTGTCCCATAGTCAGTTCGTATGCCACCAAAAACACAAATAACACAGAAGTTGCAGACACGAGGACCCACTTCCCCCTCCTCGTCTGCCACAAACACGTAGCGGAATCAGACGGGCGTGATCCTGACAATCTCTGATCCAACAGCTGAAGCCGATCAGCGCCCTTACTAAAGGAGACCACCAGGCGTCCCCGGCATCTCCACCACCCTTGGGGCGTCCCCCAAGGCTGCAACCTGTGGTCCTCCAGGCACGTCTACCGACCACTGTTCGGCCACTCTCACGAGTTGCCGAACGGCTGCCAAACCGAAAGCGCGCACCCAAATCCAGACCGCTTGACAAACACAAGACAAAGACAAACAATTCGGGGCCCTCCTTACCTCCAAGGTTGGCTCCGCGGATGAGGGGTGGCCGTCTGATCCCGGACGAGCCCCCAAATGTAAGAACCCCGCAGAGGGATCCCACTCCGTCCCACCGACCGACGGCGACCCCAATCAACCGCAGGAGACGTCCCTTGATGCAAACTGCAAGAGGTTTTATTCCAGCGCGCGCTGGGGCTCAGCTCATACTCACGCAGGAGCAGAGGAGATGGGCGCCCAGTCAGGGGTTTTTCATCTTTTTATATGCAAAAATCACACATCAGGGAGGGGTGGCATGCAGGAGGGTAAGAGGAGAACAAAGGAATTCCAAAGGGGTCTGGTTTGTGTCTTGATAGGGATAAGGCACTCCCGCTTGGTGTTTTTACAACCTGTTTATCTCAATGGTTGATTGAAGCCTGCCCTTTGTTGGGGCTATCTCCTGGAACCTCCTCAGGGAGGGCGTCTTTCCCTCTGTTCTTATCTCTAGTGGGGGGGGGGGGGGGGAGGGGCCTGGGGAGTTGAGCTAAAACAGGCAATTAGGCCTGGCAGCTGGGCCTGTGCATTTTGTAACATTCTTTTATTCTTTCAGAAGCAGCCACTATTCAGGTTTCTTGTGAGATCTTCCAGAAATAGTCAAGGCCAGTGGTCGGCAAACTCAATAGTCAACAGAGCCAAATATCAATAGTACTTCTTCAAAATAGACTCGCCCAGGCCAAAAACCGACTTCTGCGCATGGGCCACGAAGTTTCCATCGCACTGTACGCGCACCCGCACGTGGTCTTTTGTGGAAGAGCCACACTCAAGGGGCCAAAGAGCCGCATGTGGCTCGCGAGCCGCAGTTTGCCGACCACGTGTCTAGGCCTTTTAAAAAATATCTACACATTCATTTGTTCCTGTTTTTACATAAATAGTAACAGATCATTCCAGGTCTCCTCCCCCTCCCCCTCCCCCTCCCCCTCCTCCTTGTTTTTACTTAAAATATATCTTGGCGATCACTCCATGTCAGTGAACACAGCTTTCTGGCTTCTTTTTCACAGATGTGTAGCCTTCTCTATGTTTTAATGAAATTTATTTAACCCTTTCTCATGGATCGGCACATAACATTGAAAACACATAACGTTGTATGTGCTTCAGTGTTCACTGGATACCTGCACTTAAGTAATTTCACATAAGACTGATTGTATCTGAAGGAGAAATTCCTGGAGGTGTGAGAGCTGGGTCAGAAGGTGTGTGAATTTGTCATTTAAGTAGATATTGCAACTTGTCCTGCACAGGATTTGTACCAATTTCCTTCTTCGTCATCACTGTAAGATGCTGCCAATTTTCCCACAGCCTCACCTACATGACATGTTATCAAACCTTTTGATCTTTGCCAATCTGATGGGTTAAAAATGGTATCACAGTATAGTTTTAATGTTCATTTTTATTATCAGGTTGAGAATCTTCTCCTGTGACTAAGAACCATTTGCTGTTCTTTCTTTGTGAACTCAAGATTTGTATTCTTTGATGACTTTTTCATGACTGTTGTAGTATTTTTCTTGATTGTTTTCCAAAGGCTCTTTATATATGTTATGGACGTTATCCCTTTGTTTTATTATTTATAGTATACTCTGTCATTTTATTTTTTTAAAAAAATTATTTATTGACTTTATTTTTTAAGTTGTCATTTGGCTTGACTTTGTTCAGGGTGATATTTACCTTGCAGATTTTTCTGGATGTTTACATGAAGTCAGTTGTTTTAATCATCCTTTTATAGCATCAGAGGTTTGTGTCATACTGAGAATGGGGCTACCTTTGATAAGACCTGACAAGAAGCATTCTGAGGAGAGGAAACAGCAGGGGTAAAGGTCCTGAGGTAGGCAGGGAGCTTGGCATATATATTACTCAGGGATCTCCAGAGAAACAGAAACAATAAGATGCAGAGAGAAACAGATAAACTGTAGAAGCTGACAAGTCCAGAATCTTCAGGGGGGGCTGGCAAGCTTGAGGCCCAGAAAGAATTGCAGTTGAATCCAAAGGCAGTCTGTTGGCAGAAGTCCTCCTTCCTTGGGCAAGGTCAGTCTTTGTTTTATTAGGGCCTTCAACTGATTGGATGAGGCCCACCCACACTGTGGGGGATAATTTGTTTCACTCAGAGTCTGCTGATTTAAATGTTAATTCATCTAAAAAATATATACCTTCACAGCAACACCTAGACTGGCCTTTTATCAACCATTTGGACACCTGGCATAGCCAAGTAGACACATAAAATTAACCATCACAAGTCCACTTCCTATCACCTTGGCATACACGCATCCCCTTAAACCATACTCTTGTGGGACAAAATGTGGGGCCCACGCTTTTGCCATTGCTCCATGACCCAGCAGGACAGGAAGGCACACAGCAAGGCCAAGAAGGTCCCATAATCCACACAAAGAGAGCAGACTCCAAGGACGTGTGTGGGCATGAGGGAGGGAGATCAGGGCCTTTAGTGCTCTCAGTGCTCAGGGTGGGGGTTTGACAGGGAGAGGGTGTAGAAGTGATCTGGTTTCTAACAGCATACTTGAGGTAGTGAGCTCCCCATCCCTGGGAATATGCAGATATGATGGCACAAGACCCGAGGGTTGTAGAGGGAATTTCTACCCCCAATGAGGTTTGAAGCCGGGGGAACCTTAGTCTATTCTAAATGACAGTCCACCCAGCAGCCTACGGGTTGTGGGTGTTTCTGCATCCTCCTCACTTCCTGTAGTGTTTGAGACAGCCTGTCCCACATCCCTTCTGTGTGTGAGTGTGAGTGTGTGTGTGTGTATGTTTGTGTGGCTGACAGTGTGGTGTGGGGTGGGTCTCACTTGAAGTCTGGCATGTGTGGTTTGTTGCAGTCATTGTGGTTCTAAATGCCAGGCCTTATTTGTCTTGAGCTTGGAGATTCCGCCCCCTTGTGGAAGGAAGGAGATGTTTCCTGTCACTACCTTGTAACCTCCTGAGGGTTGTTGCTGATTCTGCAGATTGAAGCTGTTGCCCTGGTGGAGAGGTGAGGCAGGAAGCGGGGAAGGGGGGGAGGGGGAGGAGGGGGAGAAGGGGGGGAGGGGGGGAAGGGGGGGAAAGGGAGGAAGGGGGGTCCAACCCTGCATATTTGTGATCTGCAGATTTTGGCCTGACTGTGGGGTCATCCTCCCAGCTGAGGACTACCCTTTGGCAGGGAATGGGATTAGAGCCTCTGTCCAGTCCTCAGGACACAGTGGGACATGGCACATGGGAATAACTAAGGCCCTCACACACACCCACTTTCTGATGGTAGGTGTGGGGGATGGCTGGGGTGACTTCCATTCTCCACAAATAAATGAGTTTTCACTCTGGAAAAGAAAGTTTTGGAAGATGAGTGAGAGAGAGAGAAACAGGGGGAAAAAAAGAGAGCTCGTGAGAGATGCTCACTAAATATTGACTGGTTAAAGGAATGAAGGAATGAATGATTCTTTGAACTAAAGGAAGAGAATACCAAACATGAACATAAATAAGCTCTGGAAGCTCCTTCTTATTTTGTTGATCAACTGGGAGGATTAGATGGGCTGGATGATGTAATGGCAGAGAGTCCTGCCTCCAGCAGGGGCCAATGTGGCTGAGAACAAGGGTGCAGGAAGGAGCGGGGACCAGGGCACCCTGTGGGGAGAATGCCAAGCTTCCCCATCCTGAGAGGCTGGACTCCCACTCTAGGCCCTTGTAGGGACAGTATGGAGAAGGAGAGGCCTTGAAGGGTGTCCTTAAGGCAGGGACTTTGGTGTTGCAGGAGCAGGCTTGATGAGGTCTGGAGAGATGGAGTGAACTTAGAATGAACTAATGGAATAGCGTGAGATAGGGAGGGACAGCCCAGAAGAGTTGGCCCTTGGGGACCTAATGAGGGTTGGGGGAGAGAGCCACTATTCAGGTGGAGCCCCCACCTGGGTATCTGCCCCAGGCCACAAGGGCCGAGAAGCCCTCCAGAATGTCACTGCCAAAGAGGTCTTACTAAAGGGATAGGGCTCAGGATTAGGGTTAGGGTTAGGTCCTGGGATGTGGGTTCTGGGGAGTCTGAAACTCCAGGGTGGGGTGTTCTGGATGTTCATCATGGGTAACCCTGGGAGAGAGTCTTTGAGGGTCAGAACACAGGGGATGGCCTAGGGCATTAGTGAAGCCATCCTGGGATGGTCCTGGGGGTGGAGCCTTTGAGAAAGAACAACAAAATTGGAGGGATCAAAATACCAGAGATCAAACTACACTACAATCCACTGTAATCAAAACAGCCTGGTAGTGGCACAAGAACAGGCATATTGACCAATAAAACAGAATAGAGAGCTCAGAAATCAACCCATGCTGTATGGTCAATTAATATTTGACAAAGGAGACAAGTGTGGGGAGCCGCTATAGGGTTAAACTTCAGACTGACCTGTTGGCAAAGTCACAAACAAGTCCCAGCTTAGAGGGAACAGTCTTCTCAAGCATAATTAGGCTTGACCTTATGATGCTCCCTAGATCTTACCTGGGAAGCTAATGGGCTGAGGGAAGTGCAACAAGAACAAAAACAAGTGGAACTCACAAGAACAGTGTAAACAAGTGAAACTCACAAGAACAGTGTAACTATGGAAACCACTACCTTGTTTACCTCTGACTATAAAATAAAGGCTCAGCTTGCCTCAGGATCTTTCTCTGTGGCCTCAGCCAGGCACAGGAAGATCCACGGAGACTAAAGAGAGCTAGAGAGTTCTGAACGCTGTCTCCGTGTAAAACATTCTTCGCTGACTCTGCCCACACCCTTGGGAACCCCTGGACTGCTGGGGCTGGACCCCGGCATCTGGCGCCCGGACAGGCCGAACAGGATTCCCCTAAGTATGCCCCCCCCCCCGATTGAGAACCCCCACAATCGGGACAGATAGGACTCCACCAGGGTGCTGCAGACTCCCCTATAGAGGATAAGTAGGGTAAGAAGGTGGATAGTACAGAACTTAGATTGAGATGTGCCATACTGAGTCTAAAGGAAAAAGACTCTGTATTGATATTTTAACACATGCTTGCTAGCAGAGGAGTTAAGGTTACTCCCAGTCAGACGGAATGTTTTATACAAGTGTGTCCATGCTTTTCTGAGGAAGGAAAGGTGCTGGAAAGGTAAATGTAGAGGCATGGGAGAAGGTAGACCCAAGGAGCCTTATCCTTAACCCACTGCAGCCTTTCCACCCCAGGAAAGTTCAGGACTGGCAAGCTCTCCCTGGGGTGATAGATCAGGACTCAGGTAATAGCGGAAAGCGCCAATCCTACTCTTAAAATGGATACAAGAGAGCTTTTGGGGTTTTTCTTTTTAATGCCTGCTTTGGATTGAGTAAGTGGATTTTACTTAGTTTTAACATATCAAAGTTAGCTCTTGACACAAAAGGAAAAACAAACAGTTTGGCTTGAAGTTTGGGTTTTGTTTTGAGGTGCTGAGTCTTCGGGGGTGGAGCCAATTCTCGGTAAAAATGTGAAGCTTCGGCTTTTTGGGTTGAAGTGGGAAGTTGTGAATGCAGAGGAGTATGTATGTTTATATATGGTCAGAATTCCATCAATATAAACCTTTTCTATAAAAACAAAACAGGGGGAGAAGAATGTTATATGTTAAATTTTTAAAAAAATACAATGCAGAGGGTTGTACAAGCAGCCAAAAGGTATCGACCTCCTGTACAATAGCCTCTGCGGAGTTAGCCCTATAGAAGGATACAAAAACCAGCCAAGAGTTTTACCAGATCTAGTAATGATGTGGGGAAGTGGTTGTGTTTTGTGTCTTTCCAGAAGGAGCAGTGCAGCCAATTTGGGTACCAGAGCATTATGAGCATCACCACAGGGAACCAGAGAAGCTCCTTGTCCCATCATTCCAAAGACCGAAAGTGGCCCAGATGATAGTAAAGTGGAAAAGAAAGATGACGAAGGCTACGCAAGGGACCGAGGTGCCAACATGGGGTCAGCTGAAGAAGTTAACAACTGAGGCCCAGAAGATGGTAGTAAAGCAAGAAGTGGAAGCTACTCCCCTCAACCATGTTTCTGGCTATGTTAGCATTGGTTAGCTACCAGTCTTGCGCAGCTACGTCCAAGGACTCTGAGTAAATCAGCAAAAGAAACTTTCATTTAGCAGAAACTTACTTATTGCTGTTTTGCATTGCCATTGTTTTATTCTTAGTAGTTTTAAAAATGTTATGGGTTAAGTTTTAAAATGTTTTGGGTTTTGCATTGGCATTTTTTGTTATTCTTACTAGTTTTAAAAATGTTAACACATTAGCATTGTTTTGTTAATAGCCAGAGCTTGATGTTTAAGTTTTACTTTCATTATGGTCTGTAGTTTGGGTTTTGCATTGGCATTGTTTTGTTATTATTTTAATAGCCAGAGTTTTGTTCTTGATGCTGAAGTAGTACTTTCATTATGGTAGCTTTTTGTTCTTGATGCTTAAGTTTTACTGTCATTATGGTAGCATAAAAGTAAAAGAAGGGTGACATGTGGGGAGCCGCTATAGGGTTAAACCTCAGACTGACCTGTTGGCAAAGTCACAAACAAGTCCCAGCTTAGAGGGCACAGTCTTCTCAAGCATAATTAGGCTTGACCTTATGATGCTCCCTAGATCTTACCTGGGAAGCTAATGGGCTGAGGGAAGTGCAACAAGAACAAAAACAAGTGGAACTCACAAGAACAGTGTAAACAAGTGAAACTCACAAGAACAGTGTAACTATGGAAACCACTACCTTGTTTACCTCTGACTATAAAATAAAGGCTCAGCTTGCCTCGGGATCTTTCTCTGTGGCCTCAGCCAGGCACAGGAAAATCCACGGAGACTAAAGAGAGCTAGAGAGTTCTGAACGCTGTCTCCGTGTAAAACATTCTTTGCTGACTCTGCCCACACCTTTGGGAACCCCTGGACCCCGGGGCTGGACCCCAGGAGACAAGAGCATACAATGAAGTAAAGACAGTTTCTTCAATAAATGGTGTTGGGAAAATTGGACAGATACATGCAAAAAAATGAAACTAAACCACTAGCTTACACCATACACAGAATAAACTCAAAATAGATAAAAGACTTAAATGTAAGTTGCAAAACCATAAAAGTCCTAGGAAAACATTGGCAATATAATCTCAGATATCTCTCATAGCAATATTCTTGCTGATACATCTCCTACAACAAGGGAAACAAAGGAATAAATAAACAAATAGGACCACATCAAACTAAAAAGCTCTGCACAGCAAAAGAAACCATCAACAAAATGAAAAGGGAGCCCACTGTATGGGAGAATCTATTTGCCAATGATACATCTGATAAGGCCTTCATTTCCAAAATATATGAAGAACTCATACAATTCAACAGCAGGAAGACAAACAATCCAATTAAAAAATAGGTAAAGGACCCAAATACACACTTCTTCAAAGAGGACATACAGCTGGCCAATAGAGATATGAAAAAAATGCTCAACATCTCTAATCATCAGAGATGCAAATTAAAATCACAACGAGGTGTCACGTCACACCTGTCAGAATGGCTACCATCAATAAATCAACAAATAAGTGCTGAGGAGATTGTGGAGAAAAGGAAACCCTCATGCACTGTTGGTAGGAATGCAGAAAGTTGCAGCCACTGTGGAACACTGTATGGAGTTTCCTCATTAAGTTAAAAATGGAACTGCCTTTTGACCAGTGATCCTACTTCTGGGAATATATCTTAAGAATCCTGAAACACCAATCAAAAAGAATATATGCACTACTATGTTCATAGTGGTGTTATTTACAATAGCCAAGACCCGGAAACAGCCCAAGTGTCCATTGGCAGATGAATGGATCAAAAAGCTGTGGTACATTTATACAATGGAATACTATGCAGCTGTAAAAAAGAAGGAACTCTTACCTTTTGTGACTGCATGAATGGACCTGGAGATTATTATGCTAAGCAAAATTAGCCAGACGGAGAAAAACAGGTACCATATGATATTACTTACATGTAGAATCTGGTGGAAAAATAATAAACTGACTAATAAAATAGAACCAGAGGCATGGATACACAGAAATGACTGACAGAGATCAGAAGGGAAGGGATGGCAAGGACTGGGTGAAATAAGGTGAAGGGATTTGCCAAAGAACTTATTGCATAGCCCATGAACACAGACAACGGTGTGGTGATGGCTGGTGTATGTGTGTGGAGGGGGGAGGGTGCAGGGACTTGGTAGGAGGGGATTAAGGAAGGGAAAATGGGAGTCATCAGTAATACTGTCAATAAGAAATAAAAAAATACATCAACATTTGCTCATAGAATTTATATATAAAATATATAGAAACATATGAAATTTATATAGAAATATATGAAATATTTCTTCATTTATATAATCATAATAAAATTCATATTTAAAAAATGATCAAAAAGAAAAATTTCTAAATAGCTTATTTATAATTGAATAAAAAAATAAAATACCTAGAAATAAATTTAACAATGGAGATTAAAAAAAACCCTGTATTCACTAAATCAAGACACTGAAGAAACTGAAGTAGATACAAATAAATGGAAGCATATACTATACTCATGGATAGAAAGAATTAACATTGTTAAAATGTCTATATTGCCCAAAGCAATCTACTATCAATGCTATATCACTAGTCTCCCTGTTGCTGTTTTTACGTTCTTTTTGTTTCCTGATATCTTCCTCAGACACCAGAAATGGTTTGCAGAGGAGCTGAGAGACACCAGACCAATTCCTGGAATCATTTCTGCCAAATCTGAAGACTGGACAGGCGTGAGCATGGGGCTGAAGTGTGGACCACCTGCGAGAGCACCTGGGGTCAGTTTGGCAAGGTCACAAATACTTTACAGTTGTCCTCTGCTGCTGCCAGCCTGGAGTCCTTGCCTGTGCTGAGCCAGCTCAGCCAAGGGTTTCGCAAGCCTGAGTGAGGGCGGTGAAGGATGAAGAAAAGACAGACCAAGAGAATAAGCTGGGTCTAGGTCAGTGATGGCGAACCTATGACACGTGTGTCAGAGGTGACACGCAAACTCATTTTTTTGGTTGATTTTTCTTTGTTAAATGACATTTAAATATATAAAATAAATATCAAAAATATACATCTTTGTTTTACTATGGTTGCAAATATCAAAAAAAATTCTTTATGTGACATGCACCAGAGTTAAGTTAGGGTTTTTCAAAATGCTGACATGCCGAGCTCAAAAGGTTCGCCATCACTGGTCTAGGTGGATCTTCCTGTGCCTGGCTGATGCCACAGAGAGAGAGATCCAGAGGCAAGCTGAGCCTTTATTTTATAGCCAGAGGTAAACAAGGTAGTGGTCACCATAGTTACAATGTTCTTGTGAGTTTCACTTGTTTTGGCAGCACTTGCTGCATCTCCCTCAGCCCCTTAGCTACTCAGATAAGATCTAAGGAGAGTCCTAAAGTCAAGCCTAATTATACTAAGAGGACTGTGCCCTCTAAGCTGGGACTTGTTTGAGGCTTTGCCAACAGGTCAGTCCAAGGCTTAACCCTATAGCCGCGCCCTACACTTGCCAGCAGACCTGTTGGAATTTATCCAAAGTTTCCTCCCTCTGATGGCATCTGACCTCATCGCCAGGATGGGCTGTGATTCTAGTAACTGACCTCTAGGATTTATAACTGGACATTCTCAAAAGGATGGAATGCTTAAACCAGGCTCTGGTTGAGATTGCTTTCTATAATCACAATTCATTTCTGTGAAGTCTTGACCATCATACAGTGGGGCCTTGACTTACGAGTGTCCCGACTAACGAGTTTTTCGAGATATGAGCCGTCTCTCGGCCGATTTTTTGCTTTGAGTTGCAAGCTAAAATTCGGGTTACGAGCCAGCTTCAGATACCCCACCACTAGTTGGCGCAGCGAACATCACAGTGAACGCCACAACACCAGCCCAGCATCACGTGTCTCACTCGTTCACTTCTTGATTTGACATATGAGTAATTTGAGTTATGAGCTCCATCACGGAACGAATTAAACTCGTAAGTCAAGGCCCCACTGTACTTCTTTTCCTCTTATACTATAGAAATAAACATGGAATTTAACCCAATGATAAATGAAGCCTTCCATTGTTAGGTAATTATCTTTGATCTTCTGTACTTCCACCTTCCCTCTCTCCCTCTGGGGATAAATGTGACCTTGTCCTGGGATATCAAGAAGATTTGTCCTAGCGGTTTGGCTCAGTGGATAGAGGGCTGGCTGGTGGACTGACAGGTTCCGGGTTCAATTCCAGTCAAGGGCACATACCTCAGTTGCAGGATCCTCCCCAGCCCAGGCCCTGGTCAGGGTGTGTGCAGGAGGCAAGCCACCAATCGTTGTATTTCTCTCACATTGATATTTCTCTTTGTCTTTCTCTCTCTTCCACTCTCTCTAAGAAATCAATCCAAAAATATCCTCAGGTGAGGAAAAGGAAGGAGGGAGGGAGGGAGGAAGAGAGAGAGAGAGAGAGAGAGAGAGAGAGAGAGAGAGAGAGAGAGAGAGACATCGATGTGAGAGAGAAACATGCCTCTTGTAGTTGCCCCAACTGGGGACTGAACCTGTTACCTAGGTAGGTGCCCTGACCAGGAATCAAATCCACAGCCTTTTGGTGTATGGGACAACACTCCAATCAACTGAGCCACACTGGCCAGGGCCAGCTCATAGTTTTATGGTACCTTTCTTTGTTTTTACTATATCTAATATGAGTATTAATTTTTTTAATTCTATAAAATGAACTGTTTAATGCTACTTTTGACATTCTAGTCAAGACACGAGTGAAAATAAAACCCACAGAAAGTGGTCAGGAGAAATTTTCCCCAACCTAAGGGTCCTACCCTGAAACCTCTACCTCAAGATGCAATAAACACTCTCTCTCTCTCTCTCTCTCTCTCTCACACACACACACACACACACACACACACACACACACTGGAACAAACATCGTCGAAGAGTCCCACGACTAACTTTTCAAATGCCATGAGGTTGTACACCTACATAATCCCAAATGGACTAATCTCAAAAGAGAAGTCAGCTGTCAAGATAATTTAGGCCCTGGCCAGTGTGGCTCAGTTGGCTGGCTGTTCTCCCATGCTCCAGTTTGCATTCCTGGTCAGGGTACATTCCTAGGTTGTAGGTTCAGCCCTCTAACCGGGCAGGGGGCATGCAGGAGGCAGCAGATTGATATGTTTGATTGATAATATTTATCTCCCTCTCCCTTTCTCTCTCTCTCTCTCTCTAAAAAAGAAAAAGAAATAAAAAAATCAATTTAAAAAATCTTAAAAAAAAGAATTTACAAATTAGAAAGATCAAAATCAAAAACTAAAGGTCAAGGTTTTTTGGTGAATTTCCCATTGATGTAATCTGTTATTACTTTAATATGTTAGGGGAACTTTTTCTGGGAAGGTTGTGTTAAAACTCACATTTTCTTTACTGTGCAATGATACACAAGATGTATAAAGAATAATTACTCTAGCCTGGCCAGTGTTGCTCAGTAGTTGAGCATCTACCTATGAACCAGGAGGTCATGGTTGGATTCCCAGTCAGGGCACATGCCTGGGTTGTGGTCTCAGTCCCCAGTGGGGCGGAAGCAGCCAATCAATGATTCTCTCTTATCATTGATGTTTCTATCACTCTCCCTTCCTCTCTGAAATAAATAAATAAATATATATATATATATATATATATATATATAAAATACTCTAGCCAATAAATGAAAAGAAGATGATAGAACATGCATATCATTATTATTAAACCACTACTGAATTAGTGAATCAGGCCAGAATCAGGTAACACTGGATAAATTTGAACTCATTAGGCTGATCTGATTGCCTGATCATCAATCCTATTGACTGTATTGTGCTAAGACCTCTGAAAGCTATCAGCCCCCTACTATTTAAGTGCCAAGCCCCCAGAGCTTTCTGGGGCAGGGAAGGACCCCACCCCTAGCCCTGCATTGTGAAGTCTTCTGAAGGGGACAGAAGGCTGGCTGATGTCATAGACCAGCCCCCTCTCCCTGTCTCTGCTTGTGCCTGCCCCTGGCCCAACCTCAACCTTTTCCCCCACACCCCAGAGGAAAGAGGTCAGCCTTGCCCAACAGCCCACCCACCCACCTGAAACTATAGATACAAATCACCCCAACCTTTCTGAGCCCTGTTGGCCCCCAGGCCCGGGGTGACCCCCAACTCAATCCTGGTGAACAAGACCTTACAGCAGGACGCCCCAGCATGGTGGGCAACAGGTTGCCACCAAAGACTAGCGCGGTGGTCATCGACATGGGCACCGGCACCTGTAAGGTGGGCTTCGCGGGGCAGGCCCAGCCCACCTACACCGTGGCCACCATCGTGGGCTGCCAGCCCAAGAAGCCGGCCACCACGGGCCAGATGGTGCTGGAGACTTTCATTGGCGAGGCCGCGCTCGCGCGCCCAGAGCTGACGCTGGTCAAGCCCATAAGGAACGGCATCCTGGTGGACTGGCTGGCGGCAGAGTTCATCTGGCGCCACCTGCTGGAGCACGACCTGGGCATCGCCACCCAGGACCACCCGCTGCTGTTCTCCGACCAGCCCTTCAGCCCCTCCACCAACCGCGAGAAGCTGGTGGAGGTGGCCTTTGAGTCGATGCGCTCCCCCGCCATGTACGTGGCTTCGCAGTCCGTGCTGTCTGTCTACGCCCACGGGCGGGTCAGCGGGTTGGTGGTGGACATGGGCCACGGAGTCACCTCCACGGTGCCCGTCTTCCAGGGCTACCACCTGCCCCACGCCACCGAGCGCCTGGACCTGGCGGGCACCCACCTGACTACCTTCCTGGCGGAGATGCTGCTGGGCTCGGGCTTGCCGCTGGGGCAGCAGGACCTGGACGTGGTGGAGAAGATCAAGCACAGCTATTGCTACGTGGCCCCCGACTTCCAGAAGGCACAGGCCCGGCCCGAGCAGGAGTACCGGCGGGGCCTGCAGCTGCCCGACGGCCGGACGGTCACGCTGGGTAAGGAGCTGTTCCAGTGTCCAGAGCTGCTGTTCAGCCCCCCGGAGATGCCTGGGCTGTCGCCCGTGGGCGTTCCCACCATGGCTGAACGGAGTCTTAGCAAGGTGCCCCCGGAGGTGCGGGCACACCTGGCCCAGAACGTGCTGCTGTGCGGTGGCTCCTCGCTCTTCCAGGGACTGGAGGGCCGCTTCCGCAAGGAGCTGCTGCACAGCCTGAGCCCTGAAGCGCGCGTGGTGGTGGCGGCCGCCCAGCCCTCCCGGAACTTCTCGGTGTGGATCGGGGGCTCCATCCTTGCCTCTCTGCAGGCCTTCCAGTCCTGCTGGGTCCTGAGGGAGCAATACGAGGAGCAGGGGCCCCACATCGTGTACCGCAAATGCTACTGAGTGTGGCAGAGGCTTGGGGAGGGGCAGTAAAGCTTTGTTACCCAGCCAGCTCTGCCCTGCCTTTCCCCAGGGTCGGTCTGGTCCACTCTTGGGCCCACCCAGACGCTGACCCACTAACCCTGTCAAACCCGTTTCCCATGATTAGCGCACCACAAGGCACTCTCTGTTTAGTTCCCCACCCAAATGCACTCCCAAGATATGGATACCTTAATCTCCCACCCCCAGGAACTGCTGTTTTTTATATAGTCCCCAAGATTCCCTTGGGCTTTAAGCCCCCCTTCCCCCAATTCACACCATTGATATGTTCATCGAAGATCCCCAAACCCACTTCCATAACTGGTTCCTCTCCAAGAACTTGCACCAGAATGCTCAAACCCCACTCCCAGAATCTTTCCATGAGTGCTGCAGCCCCTGGGTCCACCCTTATAATCTGCCCCCTATTTCTAGTGCCTGCAAACATAGCCCCTCCAGAATCTACTTGCCAAGCCATCTCTGGTTCTGAGCACCCCAAACCCATCTCCTGGAGTTTTCCCCTTTCTTCTTACCCAGCGTTACCCAACACCCTGAAGTTCTGAGTGCCCCCTAAGTCCCCCTTCACAAGTGCCAAACTTCCATATACACCACAAAGATTTATGTTATGCTCAAGGGTCACCTCTATAATGGCTCCCTAAGGGACCTCCAGTGTCCAGAGCCCATTCCCCAAGTTTCAACTTCTCCCCAAACTCTACCCAGTATGATTTGTTCCCCCAGAATTCTTCCTTCCATCCGGAGCCCATTCCCTATTTGTATCTTCAAGAACATCATGTTCTGAGACCCCCAATGTCCCAGTTTGGCCCCCACTGCTCTCAGCTCAACCCCTTGCACTAAGCCTGCCCCAGAAATACACTCGAATGGCCCAGCTCACAATGAACCTCCTAACAGATTCTCTCAGCCCCTCCTGAAGGCTCTGGCCTCCAGAATCATCCTGTAATGACCCCACTAATGCCCTAGCCCATCCCCTGTGTTCTGATCCCCAAAGACTCTCCTCCAGGGTTGCCCCAAGATGGACATCCAGGATACCCCACCCTGGGGTTTCAGACTCCCCAGAACCCAACCCCAGACCCAGTCCTTAGGCCCCATCCCATTAGTTGAGACAACAATAGGCAGTGTTGTTCTGAGGGCCGCCCAGCCCACCATGACCTGGGGCAGATACCCCAGTGGGGTCATCACCTAGACACTGGCTCTTCCCTCCACCCCCACACAGGTCCCCAGTGGCCTACTGTCTGTTCCCATCTCCCTCCACTCTGCTAGTTGTTCAGTCCAAGTTCACTCCATCTCCCCAGACCTTGCTCAGCCTGTTCCTGTTACCAAACCTCAAGGGGTTCACAGCTTGGGGTGTACTATTCAGGGCACCACTACTGAATTAGTTAGTCAAGCAGGGAACAGATAACACTGGATTGATTTGAACTCATTAGGCTGATCTGATTGCCTGACCATCAATCATATCGATTGTATTAAGCCAGGACCTCTGAAAGCTATCAGCCCCCTGCTGTTTAAGTACCAAGGCCCCGGGAGCTTTCTGGGGCAGGGAAGGACCTCCCCTCTCGCCGTTCAAGAATGAGACGTGGTTGTCCTTCGGCAGCTTCGTTATAGGCACCACTTGTTATAGGCACCAGGAAAGGTGTCATCGGACAGCCCCCTGAGGCAGAGGGAGAGAAAGCTGCCCCCTTCTCATTCTCATATAGTAAACAAATTTATTAAAGAAATAAAGCCAGTAAATGTATCCAAAAAAGCAAGGCAAGCAAATCTATCAAATACATCCAGCTTATGAAGCACAGACAGGCTTTCTCAGTTAATGTGAGGAGGGAGTCTGATGGGAGGGTTAGTATTTTTCTACTTTTCTATCTATAGCTTTTAAAAGTCCTCTGCCAGATATCTTGGTACAGAGTAACCCTTAAGGTTTCCCTTTTACTTTGTAATGGCTTTCCCAGAATTGATCAGAAGCATTTGATGACTTGATCTTTAACAAACCCTGACTGCTGGCTTCTCTGTTTACTAAACAGTGAGATGAAAACTCCCTCTTCTCTCCTCCTTCCCCCTTTCCAGTCCTGCCTTAGCAGTTCCAAGGTGATTTAGGTGTGTATTGTTTGGTTAGGGAGAAGAGGCATTAAAACTCCCCTCCCTTGCTGCATTCTTCCGTTAGTGAGGAGAGGACTAGCCATTTGTTCTCACTCTAAGGTTTTGCTTCGAGTAGCCCAAACTGTTTGATCTTGTTTAATTTCTTGTTTCCCTATTCTACTTACTTAGGAATTTTGCTGGCTTCTTACAACCCTGTTACAGTTTTACTATTTACTTGCAGCAAGTAAAGGACACGGATTCACATCTGTCTCTTAGAAAAGAGGCTTAATCATGGATTAGATATACCATTTTGTTAATTACCTGTTGATTTCTTCTTGGCAGTTGGCGAAACTCATCCAAATTTTGTTAATTGCATGTTGGTTTCTTTGCAGTTAGTTAAACATCTTAACTGGGTTCTGGTCGAGTTCATAAGGTTACTTCTAGGTCTGTAAAATACTGTTACATTTTAACATTTAGCAAGAATAGCATTTGGTAAGAATAACCTTTAGTAAGAAATGCATAGACCTTGAGACCCTTGTCTTATTCCTGAGATACGGTCCTAGGGGCTTTCTCTGGAACCTGCCCTGAGGATGCCATAGAGGTCTCTCTCAGCCCATCCTTTCCCTGCAAGGGTCTGGAGTCCAGCCTTATAGGAAGGAGGCTGGCATTCTCCCCACAGTGTACCATGGGCCTCTGCTCCTCCTTCTGCCCTCATCCTCAGCCATGCTGGAGTCCTGATGAAGGCAGGACCTCTACCTTCAGGCCCTCCAGCACAATAGAAACCAGAACCTCGTCCTTCAGCCTGGACACATCTCAGTGTATCAGTAAAAGAAGCACAAGCTGCCAGAGCTTATCTATGGGTCCTCTCCTCCCCAGTCCAAGGCTTCATTCATTCATTCAACCTATCAATCATTATTGAACCTGTCTCACAGGCTCTCTCTCGCTATTTCACCCTGAGTCTTTCTGTGTGTCTGTGACTCACCTGGCAGTATTGTTCACAAGCAGGAATTTTCAAGAGCGGAAACTCACTTATTTGTGGAGCACAGAGGCCACCCCACTCTTCCCCCACATATACTATCAGACAATAGGTGAGGGCTAGGGCCCTAGCTACCCCCACCCACCCTGTCCCACTGCGTCCAGTCCATCTCTGGATAGCAGGTGGTCGTCAGCTGGAGGGAGGACCCCACAGTTAGGCCGAGATCCCCAGATCACCCACACGCAGGACTGGACCCCATGCCTCACCTCCCCACCTGGTAGGCAAGGCAGCTTCAATCTGTGGAATCCTCAAGAACCCCCAGGAAGTTACAGGGTAGTGAGGGGAAACTTCTTATTCTTCCCACCAGGGGCAGCACCTCCAAGCTCAAGATATGTGGATCTTGAATTTAGAACCACAATGTCTGCAACAGACCAGTCATCCCAGACTCAGGAGACACCCGCCTCACACCATGGTGCCAAGGCACTGCCAGTCACACACACACACACACACACACACACACACACACACACACACACACACAAGGAATGTGGGACAGGCTGTCTCTAATGCTATAGGAAGTGAGGAGGATGAGGAAACCCCCACCACCGTAGGCTGCTGGGTGGATTCTCATTTAGACCAGGCTAAGGTTCCCTAGCTCCAAACCCTACCTGTGGCATCAATTTCTTCTACAACCTTTCAGACACGTGCCCCTCCCATTTGCACACTCCCAAGTCTGTTGTGAGCAATCTCACCTCTTCCTAGGAGTCGTGGGCAACCCTCTGCACTCTCTGCCAGCCACTCCTCCATCCAGGGCACCGATAACACCAGCCTCTGATCTCCTTTATGCCCACGCACAACCCTGGAGTCTGTTCTCTCCATGTGGATGGAGGACGTCATCCTGGCCTTGCTGGGCCGGGTGGGTACAGTGAGAGAAGCATGGGCCCCACATCGTGTACTATGAAAGTATGATTTAAGGAGAGGTGTGTGTGCCAAGTTTGGGAAGGGGTGGACTGTGATGGTTAATTTTATTTGTCTACTTGGCTAGGCTAAGTATTGGGATGTTTGATAAAATGCCAGTCTGGATGTTTCTGAGAAGGTATGTTTTAGATGCGATTTACCTTTAAATCAGTAGGCTTTGAGTAAAATGATTTATTGCCCATAATGTGAGTGGGTCTCATCTAATCAGTTGAAGGCCCTAATAGAACAAAGACTGACTTCACCCAAAGAAGGAGGGTGCCAGCAGACTGCCTTTGGACTCCAATCACAATTCTTCTTGCGTCTCCAGGCTGCCAGCCTATCCTGCAGATTTTGGACTTGTCAGCCTCCACAATCATATGGCAAATTTTTTTAAAAAGTAAATCATTCTTTCTTTACACATGCATTTTATTGTTTCTGTTTCTCTGGAGAACACTGAGTAATATATGTGCCAATTTCCCCTCCGACCTCAGGATCATTGCACCTGATAGTCTGTCTTGTCAGAATGCTCCTTCCCACCTTCCACCTTTTCAAAGGTAGCCACCTTCTCAGGTTGACACAAAACTCAGATGCCGTAAAAGAAATGTCTAAACAGGCAACTTCATGTAAACATCAGAAGAAAATCTACAAGGTAAAAAAATCACCCTGAACAAAGTCAAGACAAAAGACAAACAGAGAAAACTATAACTCATAACAAAAAGGGGTAATGTCCATAATATATAAAGAGCTCTTGGAAACAGTAAGAAAAATTGTACAACAGTCCATGGAAAAGTTAGTAAAGAATACAAATCTTGCCCTGGCTGGTTTGGCTCAGTGGATAGAGCATCGGCCTGCAGACTTAAGGGTCCCAGGTTCGATTCCGGTCAAGGGCATGTGCCCAGGTTGCAGGCTTGATCCCCAGTGGGGAGCATGAAGGAGGCAGCCAATCAGTAATTGCCTCTCATCATTGATGTTTCTATCTCTCCCTCTCCCTTCCTCTGAAATCAATAAAAATATATTTTAAAAAAATACAAATCTTGATCTCACAGAGAAAGACAAATGGTTCTTAGTCACAGAAGATTCTCTACCTCATAAGGCAAACATAATCCAAAGGTCTGATAATACCACATTGGTGAGATTGTGGCACTCACTTAGCTTGATGGCGAAGAAATAAATTGGTACAAATCCCATGCAGGACAAGTTGAAATATCTATTATATCTGTATTTTATACATAAAAACAGACTTTTTGCCCACACCTCAGAACCAATTTTCACCCCTTTGGGTGTGGTATCACTTCCAGCAAGGACTGATGCTCTTGAGGGTCACCAGGGGCCTGGGCTTTGAGATGAGGAAATTTCTTGATGCCTGCCCTTTGAACTATTAGCATTTTGAATCATGTGAATGTATTTTTAAAAATAAAGATGTTTCTTTAGGTTCTTCTGGCATCCATCCAGGCAGCTCTGTTTTCTTCCCTCTCCCTAGCTATGCTCATCTGACTTCTGTTTGATTCCTTGTCAGTGGCTGGTGTCACCTGTCTCAGCCATGAGTTTTGGGAGAGCAGGGGCGCCATGTGTATCATTCACATGGCACAGAGTCACACCCAATAAATGTTTTCTGCGTGACTGAATGAAAGAGCCACAACATTGGCTGAGCTGAGAGGACTCCTCCCAAGTAGGGACCCCCCTCCCTCTCTTCCTCCTGACATTGGAACCAGATAAGACTGGATTTGAATCATGTCCCTTCACATGCTGTGTGACTTTGGATGCAACCTGACCTCTCTGAGCCACTTGCAAAATGATGGTGATATCAGTGCTCACTTCAGGGGGACTTTGCAAGGATTACGTAGGAACACACAGGAACTCTGGGCAGTACGGAGGACACATCTCAAGCTGCTGTTGTTTTCTTTGAGACTGTAGTGGGAGGAAGGCGGGATTTCACATTTACTCTGTATATTAATGTATTGTTTGAATGTTTCCCAATGTGAGCGCCTCCATAGAAATAATTTCCTAAAATCATTTTGAATACAATGAATAAAATGGACTTAATGTGTTCAGTATACAGCAAGTGCCAAATAAATGGCGATAAGGTTGCTGTTTCAACTAGAGCATGCCAAAGAGGGACCTCAAGTCATCCAGGCAACCACTGGCCACAGAGATCCTCTGCCAAGGGTTTGAGCAGAGAGAAGACCCACTAAATCACCACCCAGACCTCACCTCCTGACCTCCTGTTCTTTGGAGGACCCAGGAGAGGAAATATTTGGAATAGGCAGATCATTCCACCAGGCAAATCATAGACTGGGTGGAGATCAGGGTTTGCTGAGTGATATGGGGTCAAAGAGTGCCGTGTGAGGACTTGTCTCATTTTAAAACTTGATAGCTTATTCATCATGAAATTTTTTGCATTAATTTGGCTTTTTAAAATATTGCATTGATGCAAGGGGTTCGGGGAGGGGTGAATGGGGAGAGACAGCCAATGGGAATGGGGTTTCTTTCTGGAGTGATGAAGCTCTTTTGCAATTAGACAGAGGTGATGGAGGTGCAGATGTCCTAACTGTGCACTGAATCCTACACTTTCAAGGAGGAATTGAATGGTATGGAGTTAATATCAATCCAAATCATGGCACAGAAATATTATTTACTTTATAAGCCTGGAGATCTAATGCACAGTAATAAAGACAACAGTATTTTTTTTTTTAAAAAATATTTATTGATTTTTTTACAGAGAGGAAGGGAGAGGGATAGAAAGTTAGAAACATCGATGAGAGAGAAACATCGATCAGCTGCCTCCTGCACACCCCCTACTGGGGATGTGCCCGCAACCAAGGTACATGCCCTTGACAGGAATCGAACCTGGGACCCTCCAGTCTGCAGGCTGACGCTCTATCCACTGAGCCAAACCAGCTAGGGCAAGACAACAGTATTAAACTGTAGCCATCGGGATTGCTAAGAGACTAGAGTTTAATCCCTCCAGTCACTAAAAAGAAAAGATACGGGTAATTATGGAATGTGGTCGAGGTGTTAGTTATCCCTCTATGACCAACATATGACAACATATAAATGTGTCAAATTACATGTGGTACACCTTAAATTTAAACCTGGTTATAGATAAAATATATTTCAATTAAAAAAGGAAGAAAACAGAATGTTATTTACTTTTATTACTGGGATTGGGGCACCCCCTCACATTTTGCTCAAGGGAATGTCTCACTTGCCTGACCCTAGTCCCAGCTTCAGGGACAGACACCTGGAGGCTGGAGGAGCTGAGCCTGTTTGCAGGAGGCTGGCCAAGAGGGGAAGCCACAGGGCCTGCTCTCCATGGAAACCAGGAAATCACTGACACCACTGCCCCCACCTGGGGTGGGGCACCTGGCCAACATCTCACCCCAGCACAGCAGATTCAACACAACCCAGGGGAGGGCAAGTTTAATTCCGACAGACAGGGAATTCTGGTTTGAGCAGGATCTTATACAGCCACACACATACCACCTATCTCCTTACCCCGACTGTCACCTGGGCCTCCTGACACTTTGTAGAGACAGATGTGGCTGCCAGATATGGGAAAGTAAAGTAAAGGAGGGCTGGGCCTGTTTCAAGACCAGGGGCTAATTGATTTTCCCAGAACCCCACTGATGGCTGACCAAGCCACTGGGCAGTGAGTGGAGAACCTGAGCCCAGCCACCTGGCTGGCAGTTATTTGCAGGTGCGTCATCTTACCTCCTGGGCCTCAGCTCTCACATCTCCTTCTTCCCCAGTCCAGGTTTCAACCCCCATCCCTCCATGGGCTGGATCCAGTGTTTCCCCCTCCCCTTTCTAGTCTTCCCCTAACCTGGGAATCCCATGAATCTCTTGTGCAAAAAGCAAATCTGACCATGCCCCGCTCCTGCTCAATATCCTTTGATGGCTCCCCATGCCTGGAGCTAAACGATTTTCCCAGAACCCCATTTACCACTGGTCCAAAGCCTGCTAACTCCATGGTTCCCATTTCAGTCTGCAAACCATTCCCACATGCCTCTTTCTGTCCCTGGAACTCAGCACTTTCCCTCTCACCTCAGGGCCTTTGCACAAACTGTTCCCTTTGCCTGGAACACTTTCTTTCCTTCTATCTTTCCCTAGTAATGCTAGCCCCACTTCAAGCTTACTGGGCACCAGGCTTCAGTCTAACCTAATATTTATCAGGATCAGAAATTATATCTGCATGTGTGACCCAACCCATGTTGGCCTCCCCAAGTCGACTGTGAGTTCCAGGAGACATCCGGTACCATATCCAGGAACTGGCATGTACTAGGTCCTCAGCCAACACTTACTTGATGATTTCAAAGCTTGCCACCCAGTGGAAGAAACGGACAATAATCACAAAAAGAAATAAGAATTTCAGGTGGTAAAAAGTGCCCTGAGAAAAATTAACAGGGTGAAGAGATAGGCGATCAGAGAGGACCTAAGAAATGAGGAAAAGCATTCCTGGCAGAGGAACTGCAAGGGTGAAGGGATGGAGGCAGGACCAGGTTGGCATGTTGAAGGAACACAGTGGAGCAAGTGAGGGGGAGAGAGGGAGGAGGTGAGGGCAGGGAGGTGAGGAAGCGCATCACGCAGGGCCATGTGGGATGTGACAATATTAAACTGTACCCAGCCCTGTGGTCTTAGAAAACAGTGAAGGTTAAGAATTCCCCCCACCCCCCACCCACACCCTTTATGTTATGGGAAACTGCTTACTGCAAGGAACCACCCACCCATATGACTTAGATAAGATTCACAGATTTCCACTTGACAGTTTATTTGATGTGTCAACTGGACCGGCCACAATGTGCCCAGATACTTGATCAGCCATTATTCTGGGTGTGTCTATGAGGGTATTTATGGATGAAATGAACATTTACATCATGGGCTGAGTAAAGCAGATTGCCCTTGCTAATGTGGGTGGGCCTCATCCAATCAGTTGAAGGCCTGCACAGAAAAAAACACTGACTCCCCTCTGAGTAAGAGAACATTTTACCTGCATGACAGCCCTCAGACTGGCTCATCAGCTTCTTTCCAGCCTTTGGACTTAAACGGAGACATCAGCTCTACCTGGGTTTCAAGCCTGCTAACTCACTCTACAGATCTGGGGACCTGCCAGCCTCCATAATTGTGTAGCCAATTCCTATCAATCAATATAGATGCTGGGATATAAATATCTAGATAGATATAGGTTGATATCTATAGTTATATATCTATATCAATTATATCTATCTGTAGATAGCCAAAATATAAATTGATATAGGTCAATACCTATATGTAAATATATAATATAGATATTATGTAATATTAGAGGCCCAGTGCATGGGATTTGTGCACTGGTGGGGGCATGGCCTGCAGGGATCGGCCCGCTGTGGGAGCGCTGCTCATCTGGTCAGCCGAGCAGCTGTGGACCCATCCTCTGAGCGGCTGCTCCCTGGTCCAGTATCTTCCGTGGAGCTGGAGCACTCGCCTCTCCAGGGGACCTGGTCAGGGCCGGGCCCAGAGACAATAGCACTAAGAGGTGGTAGAGTAGGCCTCAGTCCCACTGTGGCCACGAACTTGCCTCCCAGCCTCTGGGTTCAGCTCTGCGAGCCCAGCGGCAACACTGCACGGCCTGCAGGCGTCTGGAGGAGGTGGCAGGGAGCAAGGAGGAGGAGCCTGGGGTGAGGAGGTGACTATCGCAGCCAGGGTTCCTGCCCATCGGCCGGGGGTTTGCAGCGGGAGCAGTCGCTCATCTCAGTCAGCTGAGTGGTGCTCCCACTGTGGTAGCGCACTGACCACCAGGGGGCAGCTTCTGCATTGAGTGTCACCAGGTGGTCAGTGCATGTCATAGCAACTGGTTGACCGGTTGTTCTGGTCATTTCACTGTTTGGTCACTGGGCTTTTATTATATAGGATACTAGAGGCCTGGTGCATGGATTCGTGCACCAGTGGGGTCCCTTGGCCTGGCCTGTGCCCTCTTGCAATCCGGGACCCCTCAAGGGATGTTGGAGAGCTGGTTTCAGCCCAATCCCCACAGGCCAGGGACCCCACCAGTGAGTGAATCTGTGCACTAGGCCCTTAGTGTATAATAATAAAAGCATAATATGCTAATTAGATCAGACAGCTGAACAACCTTCCAGACGTCATTCTGGACATCCTTCTGAATGAAGCCGCAGCAGCAGGGGCTGAGGCAGAGGCAGTTAGGGGCGATCAGGCAGGCAGGTGAGTCATTAGGGGCGATCAGGCAGACAGGCAGAGTGGTTAGGGGCAATCAGGCAGACAGGCAGGTGAGTGGTAGGAGCCAGTGGTCCCAGATTTCGAGAGGGATGTCCAACTGCCTGTATAGACATCCCTTAAGCTGTCCCGATTGCAAGAAGGTGCAGGCCAGGCTGAGGGACCCTCCCCTCACCTGCCTATGCATGAATTTCATGCACTGGGCCTCTAGTATGCATATAAGATCTTTGGTTAATCTCTTCTCGCTCTCTACCCCCCCCCCTTCCCCCTGAGATTCATCAGTCTGTTCCATGTTTCCATGCCTGTGGTTTCCACTCCTGCATTGAGCATCTGCCCCCTTGTGGTCAGTGCATGTCATAGCTGCTGGCCAGTTGGCTGGTCATTTAGGCTTTTATATATAGACTAGAGGTCCAGTCTATGAAATTTGTGCATGGGTAGGGTCCCTAGGCCTGGCCGGCAATCAGGGCCGATTGGGGCCTTCCAGCTGCCGGCCAGGGCCTTCCTTCATTCCGTGCCACCCCCCAATGGTCAATGCATGTCATAGTGAGCGATCGAACTTCCAGAGTCCCCGTCGAACTCCTGAGGGGACACCTTGCATATTAGCCTTTTATATATATAGATATCAGTATATTTTTTTATATATCTATAGCTATAAAATTATATATGTTATATAGATATCTATCAATATAGAGAGAGATAGATCTGTCTATATATCCTTCTATATCTATATATATATTGCTATATAGTAAGATAGATAAAACTATACATTTATAATTGGTGGATAAATAGATAGATGACTGATAGGTGATAGAGTGATAAAGGATATAGAGGTAAATTAAATAGATAGATGATAGATAGATAGATAGATAGATAGATAAGAGATAGGTAATTAAATAGATCCATCCATCCATCCCCCATCCTAATGGATCCGTCTCCAGAAAATGCTGGTTTACCTGTGACAAGGCCAGCTCAAAATTCCCATTCTTTGCCTCATAACTGATTAGCTGAACTGCTTGTCCCCACCGACCAATCAGAACAAAATGCTTGTTAACTGAGCTTTGGTTAAGCTCCTCTCCTTCCTCCAGACTTCTGAACTTAGTACCCCTACCTCGCACCCCTGCCAGCAGACAGCCCCTCCTGAGGACAGGCAGTCCAGGGGTGAACATCCTCTGATCTCTGTCCAGTTCCCCATCCCCCATCCCCATCCTTTCATCCCACCTTCCACACACCTGGTTCTTTCCAGCCTTGTCCCCTCCTATTTAAAAGAAAAAAAGGCTTTTTGCCCTTACTCTGGAGAGGCCTGCAGACCTCCTGTCAGAGCTCTCTCTGAGCACAGCCCTGTCCTCAGCCCTTGCAGAAACCCTCTGAATAAAGGCTCTCCTGACTAAGTCCTTTATTCACAGCCACAGAGAGTATTTTGGACTTTTTTAAGAAGCAAGAGGGAGCCATGGGAGGGCTGAGAGCAGGGAAGGGGCCTGGTGAGAGCAACCCAGTGGATTGGGGGTTGCGGTGGCGGGGGAACCCTGAGGAGGGAGCTGGCAGCCCAGGTGGGAAGTGGGCGGGTCCAAGCTGCATTTTGGAGGGCAAGGGGGCAGAAGCATGAGAGTGAGTGGTGGTTCTCTGGAGGTCCTCAAACCTTGGGCACAATCATTTCCATGAATTTTGTAGTTTGTGGCAAGAATAGCCAAGGAGGGAGGCTCAGATGAGGAGGGGAGAGTAAGTTTGGGGCATGGTGTGTGTGGTGAGGACCCCAGGATACTCATCCCTCAGGGAGGCTTAGAACCATAGACCATCAGAGCCTGACTGGGGAAACTGAGGCACAGAGCCTCTCAGTGCCCTGAGGCTGTCCAGTGTGTCCTGGCCAGAGCTGGAATTTGAACCCATGTTCCCTGCCTCTCACACCGGCCGGTCCCACTGCTCTCCCCTGCTTCCTGAGGAACTGGGATTTGAGTGACTCCTGGGTTTGACAGAGGACAGGAGTGAGGGCATTCTGGGTGGAGGCACAGCAAGGGTAAAAAAAGTGTGGAGTCTGGAGCAAGGGAAAGCAAGAGGCAGGAAGTGGGTAAAAATAGCAGACCGCATGAATCAGGGCTTCCTACCTGCCAGAGGCTACGCTAGGCTTCTGCTTGCAGGCACTGTTATTATCTCCATTCTAAAGAAGGGGAAACTGAGGCCAAGAGAAACAATTAGAAGGCCTCAGAGTCACTGCAGAGCCCTCACCCCTGTGCCTGGGGACTGGGGCTGGGATTTGGCAGGTCCTAGACTTTTCCCACACAGGCCCCAAGACAGGAAGACAGTGGCCAGGACAATCCAGCCAGAGGGTGGGAGGAGGGGGCAGGCCAAACCACAGGTAGGATTTCTCAGAGTTTACAGTATGATGGGGGGAGGGGAGGCTGGGGCTGCTCTCAGCACCTGCACAGCAGCAGGAAGAGAGTGGGCAATGAGGGACTCCGGCTCTGAGCTTGGACTCCACACCTGTAGGCTTATGAGAGGGGGTTCCCCTCTTTCAGTATGATGGGGGAGGGGAAGCCCGGTGCTCCCAGTACCTGCACAGCAGTAGGGAGAGAAGGGGAGATGTGAGGCCTGACTCAGAGCTCAGGCCCAATAATGATGGGCTTATAAGAAAGGGCTACTCCCTCTTCCGCCCCTCACTTATTTGAGTCTACAGCCTCCACCACCGGGAGTGGGGGGCCACATATGCAAGGAGACTTGAGGCTTCTTGCACCCCTAAGCTCTAGCACATGTGTTCATGTATGTGATATATGACTCTACTCAGGTCCCAAGCACACATGGTGGGAGTTGGGGGAGAGAGGGAGAGAGGGAGAGAGGTAGAGAGAGGGAGAAGGAGAGGGAGAGGGAGAGGGAGAGGGAGAGAGACTGTGTGATACCCATCCACCCACACCTACAAAGCCAGGCTGTGAGTTCCCTCACCCCCATTCCCTGGTGGCATGTCTCCAGGCTGGAACCCAACCAGACAGGGGGCTGCCTCCTTACACATCCTCTCTGCACTCTGCACCCAGTTCCCTGATCTCTTCCCTCTCTGCCTTTCATCTCTCAGATGCCCACCTATCCTTTGTTCGTGGCAGACTCGTTGGCATTTTTTAAAATTGACATGAAATTCATATAACATAAAAATAACATTTCTGCCGAAACCGGTTTGGCTCAGTGGATAGAGCGTCAGCCTGCGGACTGAAAGGTCCCAGGTTCGATTCCGGTCAAGGGCATGTACCTTGGTTGCGGGCACATCCCCAGTAGGAGATGTGCAGGAGGCAGCTGATCGATGTTTCTCTCTCATCGATGTTTCTAACTCTCTATCTCTCTCCCTTCCTCTCTGTAAAAAAATCAATAAAATATATTTTAAAAAAAATAACATTTCTTTAAAGAGTTTTTTATTGATTTTTAGAGAAAGAGAGAAACATCAATGTGAAACATCGACCAGCAGCCTCCTACACGCCCTCAACTGGGAATCAAGCCAGCAACCCTGGCATGTGCCCTGACCGGAATGGAACCAGCAACCTTTCAGTGCATGGAATGATGCCCAACCTACTGAGCCAGTTGGTGAGGGCCCACATTTTTATTTTTTAAGCATATTTAAACGCCGTTTGTTCAATTACAGTTGGCAATCAATATTGTATTAATTTTAGTTATACAGCATGGTGGTTAGACATATAATTTATGAAGTGATCCCTTTTGATAAGTCTAGTACTTCCTCAGCATGACCCATAGTTAAGATCATATTACTGAATACATTCTCTAGGCCAGGGGTGGGCAAACTTTTTGACTCGAGGGCCACAATGGGTTCTTAAACTGGACCGGAGGGCCGGAACAAAAGCATGGATGGAGTGTTTGTGTGAACTAATATAAATTCAAAGTAAACATCATTACATAAAAGGGTACGGTCTTTTTTTTTTTTTTTTAGTTTTATTCATTTCAAACGGGCTGGATCCGGCCCGTGCGCCGTAGTTTGCCCACGGCTGCTCTAGGCTGTACTTTACATCTCCTGACTATTTTAACTACCAATTCGTATTTCTTAATCCTTTCACCTTTTTCTCCTTCCCCTCTAACCCCCCTCCCATCTAGCAACCATCAGTTTGTTCTCTGTATTTATGAGTCTGTTTCTGTACGGTATTTGTCTTTCTTTGTTTAACTTATATCTTCTAGGTCCACTCATGTAGTCGAAAATGGTCAGATTTCATTCATTTTTTTAAAAAAACATCAATGTGAGAGAGACACACTGGTTGGTTGTCTCCCACACTCATCCTGACCAGGGCCTGGGGTTGAGCCTGCAAAGAGGTATGTGTTCTTGACCGGAATCAAAGCTGGGACCCTTCAGTCTGAGGGCCAACATTCTATCCACTGAGCCAAACCACACAGTGCAATTTCATTCTTTTTTATAGCTGAGCAATATTCCATTTTATATACATGTACTGCATCTTATTTACCTAATGGTCTTTTGATGAACACTTAGGTTGCTTCCATCTCTAGGCTTTTGTAAATAATGCTGTCATGACATATCTTTTTAAATTAGTATATTGGATTTATTTCTTCAGTTATATACCCAAAAGTGGGATTGCTGGGTCTGTTTTTAATTTTTTGAGGAAACTCCATAGTGATTTCCATTGTGGCTGCACCAACTTGCAATATTACCAACAGTGCATAAGAGTTCCCTTTTCTTCACACCCTTGCCAACACTTGTTTGTTGATTTCTTTTTTAAAAAAATATGTCTTTATTGATTTTTAGAGAGAAAGGGAGAGGGAGAGAGAGAGAGAAATATCAACTGGATGCCTCCTGCACACCCCTTACTGGGGATTGAGTTGCTAGCCTGGGCATGTGCCATGACTGGAATGGAATCTGAGACCTTTTGGTGCATGGGATGGCGCTCAATCAACTGAGCCACACCAGCCAGGGCTGTGGATTTCTTGATGAGAGCCATTCTGATTGGTGTGTGGTGATATCTCATTGTGGTTTTAATTTGCATTTCTCTGATAATTAGTGACCTTGAGCATTTTTTCATATGTCGATTGGCCATTTGTATGTCCTATTTGGAGAAATGTCTATTCAGGTCCTCTTCCCATTTTAAATTGGATTGTTTGCTTTGTTGTTGTTAAGTTGTATGAGTTTCTTTATATTTTAAATATTAACCCTTAATTCGGTATATTATTGGCAAATATCTTCTTCTATTCGGTAGACTTTTTTTAAAAAAATTAAATCTTTATGGTTCAGATTATTACAGTTGTTCCTCTTTTTCCCCCTATAGCTCCCCTGCACCCCTTTCCCACTCCACCCTCCGCCCTCACCACCCACCACCCCCCGTCCTCATCCATAGGTGCACGATTTTTGTCCAGTCTCTTCCCGCATCCCCCACACCCCTTTCCCCCCCAAGAATAGTCAGTCTACTCCCTTTCTATACTCCTGATTCTATTATAATCACCAGTTTATTCCGTTCATCAGATTATTTATTCACTTGATTTTTAGATTTACTTGTTGATAGCTGTGTATTTGTTGTTCATAGTTTGTATCTTTACCTTTTTCTTCTTCTTCCTCTTCTTAAAAGATACCTTTCAGCATTTCATATAATACTGGTTTAGTGGTGATGAACTCCTTTAGCTTTTTCTTATCTGTGAAGCTCTTTATCTGATCTTCAATTCTGAATGATAGCTTTGCTGGATAAAGTAATCTTGGTTGTAGGTTCTTGGTATTCATCACTTTGAATATTTCTTGCCACTCCCTTCTGGCCTGCAAAGTTTCTGTTGAGAAATCAGCTGACAGTCGTATGGGTACTCCCTTGTAGGTAACTGACTGTTTTTCTCTTGCTGCTTTTAAGATTCTCTCTTTGGCTTTTGCTCTTGGCATTTTAATTATGATGTGTCTTGGTGTGGTCCTCTTTGAATTCCTTTTGTTTGGGGTTCTCTGTGCTTCCTGGACTTGGAAGTCTATTTCTTTCACCAGGTAGGGGAAGTTTTCTGTCATTATTTCTTCAAATAGGTTTTCAATATCTTGCTCTCTCTCTTTTTCTGGCACCCCTATAATTCTGATGTTGGTACGCTTGAAGCTGTCCCAGAGGCTCCTTACACTATCTTTGTATTTTCGGATTCTTTTTTCATTTTGCTTTTCTGGTTGGGTGTTTTTTGCTTCTTCATATTTCAAATCTTTGACTTGATTCTTGTGATCCTCTAGTCTGCTGCTGGAACTCTGTATAATATTCGTTATTTCAGTCAGTGTATGCTTAATTTCTAGTTGGTCCTTTATCACAACCTCGAGGGTCTCACTAGATTTTTTGAAGGTCTCATTAAATTTATCGGCAGTTTCTAGAAAATTCTTGAAAAACCTTAAAAGTGTGGTTTTGAACTCTATCTCCAGTCGTTTGCTTTCCTCCATTTCTGTCATTTGTGACCTGTTTCTTTGTCTCCGCATTTTTTTATGCTTCTCTGTGCCGATAGAGTGGCTTTCTGTGCTAGGTGTCCTATAGAGCCCAGTGGCTCAGCCTCCCAATTACCTGAGGTAGACACTCTTGGTGCACCCACTTGTGGTCTTTGTGCACAGTCTTGTTGTAGTTAAGCCTTGATTGTTATAGGTAACACTGGAGGGATTGACCTCCAGGCCAATTGGCAGTGAGAATCAGCTGTGTCTGCAGTGGGAGAACTTCTGTACTGGAGATACCCTTCCTGGGCAAGACTTGCTTCAGTGGGGCTTTGGTGCTCACTGAGTTTGCCCCCTGAGTGTGTCCTTTATGGATCAGAGGAGCTGCAATCTGGATGGTCCCACTCTGACCACCATGAGCACTGGTTCCTGGATCTCTAAGGAGGTGCTAATCTAGCCTCTGCCTGAGGCTACCCAACGGGAGTCAGCTGTAACACAATGCAAGTTGCCCTGGGGCCTTGGGCCAGCTGCAGATTGTTAGGTAATTATTAGATTGCAAAGGGCCAGGCCTTTCATATGCAAAAGCCTCCCTGCATGGCTTGGATGGGGCGGGGCCCCAGGGGATCAATAGGGCAGAGCAAGCAGCTATGGCTGCCCTCAGAGGCCCCGCTTCTCAGTGTCCCGGCAATCACTGCAAGCACCCCTGAGAGAAAGCTGCCCTTGAGTTCCGACCAATGCCAGACAGTCCAGTTTCTCCTGTATGAGTCTGGGTCCCCAGAGACTCACCCGGAACTGGAGTTCAGAGCTTGAGACTCCTTCCTGATTGAAAAAGACAACCATGTCCTCAGCCGCCAGCCCTCTCTGCATGCACCTCTGTACCTCTGTATTTTACTTCCACACCGCACTTCCTCTGAGTCTCAGTGCTTTTCTCTCTCCTTCTAGTTGTAGAATTTCCACTCAGCCAGCCTTCCTGTGGTTCTGGATGATGTCCATTCCATCTTTTAGTTGTATTTTTGAAGTGGTTGTGTGAGGCAGCAATCTCCGGTGTTTACCTATGCCGCCATCTTGGTTTCTCTCTCCCAGTAGACTTTTTCATTTTGTTGGTTTCCTTTGCTGTGCTAAAACTCTTTAGTTTGATATAGTCCCATTTGTATATTTGTTTCTTTTGCTTCCCTTGCCTGCAGAGATATATTCAAAAGTAATATTACTAAGAGCAATGTCAAAGATTTTACTGCCTATGTTTTCTTCTAGGAATTTTATGGGTTCAGGTATTACATTTACATTTAACTATTTAATTCACTTTGAGTTTATTCTTATATATGGTGTAAGAATGTGGTCTAGTTTCTTTATTTTTCTTTCTCCCCCCCCAACCCTCCGCCCATGTATCTGTCCAGTTTTCCCAACATCTTTCATTGAAGAGACTGACCCCACTGGATATCCTTCCCTCTTTGTCATAGATTAATTTACCATACTAGGCATGGGTTTATTTCTGGGCATTCTGGGATCTTTTGATCTGTGTGTCTGTTTTTATGCCAGTATCATGCTGTTTTGACCACTATAGCCTTGCAGTATAGCTTGATATCAGGTAGCGTGATACCTTCCACTTTGTTCTTCTTCATCAAGATTTCTGTGGCTGTTCAAGGTTTTTTGTGGGTCTGTATAAATTTTAGGATTATTTTTTCTAGTTCTGTGAAAAATGCCATTGTTATTATGATAAGGATTACATTGACTATAGATTGCTTTGGGTAATAAGGACATTTTAACAATGTTAATTTTTCCTGTCCATGAAAAATTAGTGGAAGTACAGTATATACTTCCATTTATTTCCAAGTTCAATTTTTTTCTTCAATGTCTTATAATTTTCTGAACACATGTCTTTTTCCTCTTTTAAATTTATCTCTAGGTATTTTTTATGCAATTGTAAATGGGATTATTTTCTTAATTTCTCTTTCTGATAGTTTGTTATTGGTGTATAAAAATTCAATTGATTTTTAAATACTAATTTTGTATCCTACTAATTTATGGAATTTCTTTTTTACTTCTGATTTTTTTTTTGGTGGAATCATTAAGGTTCTCTACATATAGTATCATGTAATCTGCAAATAATGACAGTTTCATTTCTTCCTTTCCAATTTGGATGGTTTTTATTTATTTTTTCTTTTCTTATTGCTGGGGCTAGGACTTCCAATACTAGGTTTAATAAAAGTGGTGAAAGTAGACGTCCTTGTGTAGTTCTTGATTTAAGAAAAAATGTTTTTAGTTTTTCCACATTGAATATGTTAGTTGTGTGTTTGTCATATGTGGCCTTGATTATGTTGAGGTAAGTTCCCTCTATTCTCATGTTGCAGTGAGTTTTTTAAAAAAATATATATTTTATTGATTTTTTTACAGAAAGGAAGGGAGAGGGATAGAGAGTTAGAAACATCGATGAGGGAGAAACATTGATCAGCAGCCTCCTGCACACCCCCTACTGGGTATGTGCCTGCAACCAAGGTACATGCCCTTGACCGGAATCGAACCTGAGACCCTTGAGTCCATAGGCTGACACTCTATCCACTGTGCCAAACTGGTTAGGGCGTGAGTTTGTTTTTTAAAAATCATAAATGGATACTGAATTTTGTTAAATGCCTTTTCTGCATCTATTGGTATAATCACATGATTTTTATTTTATATTTTGTCTATGTGGTATCATGTTAATTGATTTATGGATATTGACCTAAACTTGCATCCCACTTGATCATGGTGTTTGATCTTTTTAATGCATTGCTGAATTTGGTTTGCTAATGTATTGCTGAATTCATGCATTGTTCATGGTATAACAAATTGATACAACCATTATGGAAAACACTATGGAAATTCCTCAAAAAATTAAAAATAGAATAACCTTTTGACCCAGCAATTCCACTCTGAATAGCTATCCAAAGAAATTCAAAAACACTAATTTGAAAAGGTATATGCATTCCTATGTTCACTGCAGCTTTATTTACAATAGCCAATATATGGAAGCAATCAAAATATCCATTGATAAATGACTGGCTAAAGAAGATGCGGTAGATATATACAATGGAATATTACTTGGCCATAAAAAAGAATGAAGTATTACAATTTGCAATAACACAGATGGACCTAGAGCAGCCGTGGGCAAACTACGGCCCGCGGGCCAGATCTGGCCCGTTTGAAATGAATAAAACTATTGAAAAAAAAAGACCGTACCCTTTTATGTAATGACGTTTACTTTGAATTTATATTAGTTCACACAAACACTCCAGCCATGCTTTTGTTCCGGCCCTCCAGTCCAGTTTAAGAACCCATTGTGGCTCTCGAGTCAAAAAGTTTGCCCACCCCTGACCTAGAGGGTATTATGCTAAGTTAAGTAGGTCATACAAAGAAAGACAAATACCATGTGATTTTATGGAATCTAAAAACAAAATACATAAACAAAAGAGAAGCTGACTCATAGATACGGAGAACAAATGGATGGTTGCTAGAGGGGAGGTGGTTGAAAGGCAGGGTGAAAAAGGTAAAAGCATTACAAAGTACATATAGAAAGTTACAAAATAGTCACAGGTATATAAAGTACAGCACAAGAACTATAGTCAATAATGTTGTAATAACTATGTACAGTGCCAGTTGAGTACTAAACTTATTGAGGGAATCACTTTGCAAATTTTACAAATTTCTAACCATTATACTGTATACCTGAAAGTAATATCATATTATATGTCAACTGTAATTGAATAAAATTTAAATTAAAAAGAGAGAGAGAGCCCTAGCCAGTGTTTCCCAGTGGTTAGAGTGTCAGCCCACACACGAAGAGTCCTGGGTTTGAATTGTGGTCAAAGTCACATACCTGAGTTCACTGCCTTCCCCACCCCCGAGTTGGGGCTCCTGTTTGAGGCAACCAGTCCATGTGTCTCTCTCACATTGATGTTGTCCTCTCTCTCTCTCTCCCTCTTCCTTCCTTCCACTCTTGCTGAAAATATCCTCAGGTGAGGGTTAATAAAAAATAAATAAATACATATAAAGAGATAGTGGCTACAGTGCCTTACAAATTCCCCATCAATGTGGTGAGAGGGCAGCCTACAAGTTTCCATTTGTTTCATGCTAAGAGAGGAACTAGAAATGACCACAATCTCTCCACTGGGTATAAGACTTGCTAACATTCGTGGGCAGGAGGTGGCATTTGTGAGGCAAATGCATAGCTGAAAAAATTGTTCACCCCCATCACTTACCAGAGAAACACTCATTTGTTTTTATTTTCACAATTAGCTATTGTTGTTTTTTTTTTTTTTTTTTACTGAAATGGGCAAAGATTTAAAAAATGATAAAACCCAATGCTGACAAGGATGTGGTGAGATGGGCACTTGTGTACCTAGAAGGTGGAGGTGTAAATTGCTTCCTGGAAAAGCAAATGGGCAACATGAAATAAAGGTAGATTCATAACCTCTTTGAGAAACGAAGGTGTCATTCCCTCCCACCTGAATCACTGCACCTGGCATCTCTCTATTCTGGCCTCAGCATGACCAATATCCCTCACCAAGCACCATTCTAGCCACTTAGAACCTCTTTCGTTTGCGCAAAAGATGTTTTCTCACCTCCACATGCTGTTCCTTCTGCCTGAAACATTCTTCTCTTTCCTCATCTCTTTTCAGGCTGAATCTTACCCCTCCTTCAGGACTTAGCATAGATGTTACCTCCTACAGGAAGCTCACCAGATTGACCCCACTCAGCTAGGCCAGGAGCCTCTTCTGGGTTCCCAGCACTCTGCGCTCTCACCTACACCACAGTGACCACTCTAGGTCCGTGTCCGCCATGCCCACACTTTTCCAGGATAAGCACTTTATAAATACATCAGGAATAAATAATTTGGAGAAATGGGTGTGCTCTGTGTTCTCCCAGAAGGCTGAACCAAGACCATGGAGAATGTAGTTTAGGGCAGCATCTGAAAGAATTTTCTAAGAATTTCAGCTTACTAACCAAGCAAGGCAGCCTTGAGAGACAACGGGCTGCCCATCACAGGGATTGTGCAACTGTGTGTGTGTGTGTGTGTGTGTGTGTGTCAAAAACTGCTTCCCTAAATTCCTCTCCGACTTCACCAACCTCCCTGCCAGGCTCAGGGGGCCCAGGATGAAGAAGGTGTCCTTCTCCCCAAGATGTTACAAGTGCCTCTCCTCTAAGAAAGCTCCTAGTGAGGACAGGGACCTGCAGGGTCTGTTCCCAGGGCCCTAGGCAGCCCTTCCTTGGAAGAGCCGAGGAATCTCAAGAGGCTACACTCTCACGGGGTTCAGGGAGCCCGATGGAGCCTTGGGGCCCTGCACTCTCACTCTGAGTGAACCCCTGCTTTATAGAAGCCCCAGTGAAACCAATCTCTAAAACAGAGCCCTCTGAGAGTACTCAGATTTCAAGGGGAAATGCAAGGCCCCTGGGATTGGTGGCCTTCCCCCTCCCTGGCTTCCTCCTGGGGCACATGGAGAGGCCAGAAGCCCCAGAGCCAGGAACAGGCTGACAATGGGGGATGGAGGTTGGGGCCCGGGAGCAGGGTGTTTGAAGCCAGCAACACCTGCTGGTTCAATGTCACACTCTGAGTGACATTGTTTTGTGAGCCTCAGTCTTTACAACTGTCAAGTGGGTACAAGGTTGGGGCCTGCTGGTAAACAACCCAGGTACATGCTCAGCCCCAACATGTACTAGGTGTTTCATTCTGGATTTCCATGAGCTTCAGGGAGGCCCCAGGGTTCACAGGGTCTGATCTGATAGCAGGATGAGGTCATGAGTGAGTATCAGATTGATGGAAATTCACCTCTTGAAACTCACAGTGAACGAAATTCATCTCGGGAACTTTAATTCCTCAGCCCCTGGCCAGACATGTTCCTACTGTTCTACCTCCCCCTCCTCCAGCCCAAACCAGAACCATCCTCCAAATAAGAGGAATCTCAGATCCTTGGTGGTCAGGCAGGTTGGGGTCCATCTGCCTGGCAGGAATTCGAGGCCCCCTGCCCAGCCCAGAGGTGGTGTCCCAGGAAGAGGTTTGGACACCCGGCCCCAGTCATGTCACAGACTCAGGGAAGGAAGCTCAGAGGTGCCCCGTGTCCAGACAAGACCAGGACCCCTCCAGCCCCTGCTCCCACTCAGGCCCTGGTTGGGGGGGTCTCTCTTCCAAGCACCTGAGTCTCCAAACACCCCTGCTGCTGCTAGACCTCATCGAGGCCTGTGGGACTCTACACAGCCTCATGGCTGTGCCTCCTCTCACTCACTCTGTTCCAGCCACATGGGCCTCCTCGCTGTTCCCCCAACACAACAGGCACAGTGCTACCTCAGGACCTTTGCATGTGCTACTTCCTTGGCCAGGAATGTTGTTCCTCCAGATAGTCATGTGGCCCTATCCTCACCTCCTTCAGGCCTCACCTCCTCAGCAGGGCCTGCACTGACCCCTGGGCCAATCACCCCCCACACTCCTAGCCCCATTCATGTTCTGCCCTTTTCCTGCTTTGTGTTTATTTGGGGCATGTATCACCCCCTTACCTTTTAGTTAGTGGCTTAGGGTCTGTCTCTGCCACTAGAACAGCAGCCCCTGGGGAAGGTGATGGTGCCCATCTGTGTCCCTGGTTCCTAGAACAGCACCTGGCACACTGTAGGTGCTTAGTACCTGTTTGTCGAGTGAGTGAATGAACGAATGTGAAGGATGTTGTTTAATTCTTACATCTTTCCTGAGACGCAGACTCTCCCCTTTTTTGCCACAGAGGCCCAGAGAGGTACAGTGTCTGCTCAGGGTCACACAGCTGGTCATGGAGGGGTATGGAACCTGGGCAGCTGGACCCAGAGCCCATCCTCTCAAGCCCGGAGACATGGCTGGAAATGTGGCAAGTCCCAAAGGCACCTTGAAGCCAGGATGCAGCTGCTGGCTCAGGACTTGGTGCCATGAAGGCCAGGGCCTCAGTCTTCCTCCTGTGAAATGGGCCCAGGACTGTGCTGAGAGAAGCAGCTTCTTGTCCCGGGAGCCCTGCCCCCACGCCCAGGAATGGCTGCCTCCCCCACCTCCCAAACTGCACTCAAAGCATGTACACCCCACTTTCCCAGCCCCCACCCCAAACCTGAGTGTACCATGGTTCTCAGAGATGTCATGAAGCTGGGACTGGACTCTGTAAGTTCTCTGGGTCCCTGAATCACTCACTGTGTCACAAGAGCCATTTCTGGGTGCCTTAACCCGCCTGTGCTATGCACTTTACCTCCACTATCTGCCAAGGGGATCTTTTCACCACAGATTATGAACTTTCCAGCTTAAAACCCTCAACGGATCCAGACCACGCTCCCTCGCCCCACCCATGAGGCCCTGCAGAGTCTACAGGGAGCTGGTCCCTTCTCGCCCCAACCACTCTAGCCTTCTTGCCTCCTCAGACTCACCACAGAGGCTCGGCACGTGCAGTCCTGCTGCCTGGACTGCTCTTCCTCGCCTCCCCTAGTTCCCTGGTTCTCATCCTTTGATTGCAGTTTCTCTAGGACAGTGGTTCTCAACCTTGGCTGCACATTAGAATCACCTGGGAATCTTTTTAAAATCCTGATTTCTGGGCCACTGCTCTAGAAGGCCCCCCCCCCCCCCCCCCCGCCCGGACCTCCCAGGAGAGATCAGGTGCCCCTACTCTGCACTGACTGAAACCAGGTGTTTGTGCTTCTCAGCATTTATGATCCCTGTCATTTTCCATTCAGTCTTGTAATTAATTGACTAACATCCCTCTTTCTCCCATGAGGTCTGGCCTGTGTTTCTTTTCCCTAGTTACCCCCACCCCAGAGCCTGACACATAGTAGGTGCTTGTTTAATCCTTTAGAATAAATGAATGAATGAGAGCACTGAGTCCTGCCATGACCCCCAGACCTCCATTCTAGAGGTGGGAGACTGAAGCTTGCTCACCTGAGGTGGCATCCGGCTCCTGGATCCTCCTCTTCAGAGCCTGACCTCACAGCCCTGGGTGATCTCCCACTCAGCCTCCAGCATTAGGGCAGTGGTTCTAACCCAGGGGACATTTCTCAATGTCTGTAGACATATTTGGCCGTTGTGACATGGGAAGGGCGCTGCTGTTATCTCCTGGGTAGAGACCAGTAAGGTGTTCAGCATTCCACAGTGTACAGGACACAGGATTATCCGGTGCCCAGTGTCTATACTGTGTGCCGGAGACACCCTGCTCCAGGGGAAGTGCCCACTTCTCAGGCTGATTCATAAAGACCTGCCCCCCAGGTAGGCCTGGTTCTGCCACTACTTGATTAGAAATGATGGCGGTGTAACACCGGATCCTCAGGATCTTGCCTGGACAGGGCTGCCATCAAAGGCACTGCCCAGGCGCTCTCCCTCCAGGGAGCACACCTGTGCCCTGCCCTTCCCCCTCTCCCCTGGCCCTCGACCCCTATTCTCTAAGACCTATCTGGTTTGGCTCAGTGGATAGAGGTCAGCCTGCAGACTGAAGGGTGTGGACGAAAGGGGCCACATGCTGACCTGATAAGCTCAGGAGAGGCCTGCATGGCGGCCTTGCAAACTAGGAGACCTAAAGTAACCACAAAGGATGGTCTGAAATTAAACTTTAACTAAAGCAGTTATGGTGGGCAGTTACGTCCTGGGCCAGTATCTTCACTGACAAGGTCAACCTTTACCTTAACTGAACCTGTCTGTCTTTTTGCATCTATGATAACATACCCTTGAAATGTCTGGGTAACTTGTGACTTCCTTTTATCTGGAGCCCCTGGGGCACAACCAAATGTGCTGGGTCCCAGGACCGATACCACAAATTCCTTCATCATCATGTTAATTGTTCCTGCACCCACCTAAGTATGTGTCCATCATTTTACTTTTTATCCAATCCCAGGGGTTTCCCTGGTTTGCTTATCCCTCCTCCTTAATCTGTCACCAATGAATTTCATGTAACCCACCTATGTCCCTCCTTTGATTGCAATGTATAAATATGAATGTAACCCCGCCATTCTCCGGAGCACTATCTCAATTCGTTGAGGTTCTGCTTCCCGGCATACGTCAACCGTTTGGCTCAAATAAACTCACAAAAATTCTTTACAGGTTTCAATGGTTTTTTTTCACGTTAACAAGGGTACCAGGTTCGATTCCAGTCAAGGGCATGTACCTTGGTTGTGGGCACATCCCCGGCAGGGGGTGTGCAGGAGGCAGCTGATTGATGTTTCTCTCTCATTGATGTTTCTAACTCTCTATCCTTCTCCCTTCCTCTCTGTAAAAAAATCAACAAAATATATTTTTTAAAAAAGAGACCCCTGGGGAACAATGGGCAGTGGCAGTTCTTCCCGGCTAACCCCCTGGACCTGTCTCCAAGGTCCCCTTTTCCCCCTTTTCTCTGACTTCTCAGTGAGCCAAAGGAGCCTAGACTCTCCTATTGCTTCTGGAAATAGCCCTTTCTTGTTTCACTGCCCTAAAGTATGTTTTCAGCTGTGGTCAATAAATTCTTACTTGCTTTTATACAAAAAAAGAGACTTTCCACAGAGCAAAAGGCAATCCATCAAATTGGAGAAAATGTTTGCAAATTATATCTCTGACAAAGCACTAACATCTAGAACACACACACACATGCACATGCACACGCACACGCACACGCACACGCACCCTTTCCAGGATGAGGGGAGGTCTCTAAGACACAAACATCCAACCTGTTTGCTCCACATAAACCAGTCATTACCACACTTGGAGCCCACTTGGGGGTGGGGATGTCCCACCTCCTCTTCCCATCTGAGCAGGACCCAGAGCCTCCAGGTACCCCAGCAGCCAGATGGTGAACACAAAGTAATTGCTCAGTTAACATTTGAATGGAAGTTCAATATGGAGGCACAAAGAGAGGTAGGTATGGAGAGAGATAGAGAGGAGAGAAGGAAATGGTCAGAGAAAGCAGAAAAGGCAGAGAGGGAAGGAGAGAAGGAGAGGAGCAGCAGAGAGAGAGAGGTGATGGCCACTAACCCAGGAACTACACACCCACACATGATAATTCCCGCAAACCACAGTGGAGGTCTGCCACACTGTCTGCAAAACTGCTCACATTTATCAGCAGGGCCACTTGAACCTCACAGCAGTGATGCCGGACCCTAACCACCCCCAAATCTTCACAAGAACTGGACCCCACAATAGTCAGACCCCCACCCACAACAGACGGACCACAGATCTGCATGGCAGCTAGACCACCTCACCACCAGGTCTCAGAGCACAGAGGCAAACCCTAGAGGACCACACAAAAGCCAGACACTCCCTGGTCCCTAAGCACCATCTCCTGAGACCATGACTGTCTCACATACACACACCCACCCACCAACAAGTGTAGTTGCTTGCGAGGATCAACACTATCCGTTATTTTTCAGAATTCATGAAGCCCTGGTTTCTCATTCCATTAGTGTCGACAAGGCGACAGCTGGCTGGAAATCTGCCAAGAGCAGCTGCACCGAGTGGAGAACAGGGCCACGGTGTGGGGACAAAGACCATAGAAGATGCAGGGACATGAGAGGAGGTCAGAGGCCTGGTGATGAGGAAGGGCAAGGAGAGAAGTGAGGAAGCTGGGCCATGGGGTGAAGATGGGCCATGAGGTGAAGGTGGACGGAGGGGTCAAGGTATACCGTGGGTACAGGTTGGGTGTGGCAGAGGGGAGATTGGCAAATGGCTCGGGGAGAAGGTGAACTGCAGGATGAGTTATAGGGTGAATAGCGGGGAGAAGATAGGCAGCTGGCAGAATGTGGGTGTTGGAGAGAAGGTGGCTGCAGGAGGGTCCCCAAAATGGAAGTCAGCACTGGGGTCTGAAACCTGATGCTCCCACAGATCGTTCCATGGAGCCAGGACCTGGACCCTCTCCTACCAGCCAGCCCACCAGGGTAACAATCTCCCTTTCTTCTTCCTCTCAGGGCAAAGGTGTCAGAGGAGGCAGAACCTAAGGGGACAGAGGACCCTGGGGGTGGGCAAAGGGGGAGAAGCCTGTGTCCCCCCCCATCCCCCCCGCCCCGTCACTCTCTCACTGCTTAGAGAGTGGAGGTTGGATGGGACAACAAGAACAGAGGTTGGCAGAGACAGAGAGACACATAGAACAGAAGATACACAGAGAGAAACCCAAAAAGAGCCAGAGAGACCCAGAGAGGGAGAGAGCAAAGACAGGAAGAGAGAGAGAGAGAGTTAGAGACAGGGTGGGAAGCTGTGAGAATGGAAAAAACTCAGAGATAGCATGGGAGAGGAAAGGGACATTGTCCAGAGAAACGGAGCGAGGGGCAGTGATGGGCAGGGGAGCTGGTCTGGTGCAGGGTTCCCGAGGGTCCTCCAGTTCCCTGAACCTTGGCCAGCTCAGCTGAGCTCTACCTGCATGAGGAGCTCACCTCCCAGTGCTGTTTCCCCAGCAAGTCCTATGGAAGCCACATCAGCCTCCTGGTCTGTCCTCCAACTCCTCTGTGGCAGAGGGAGTTACCGCGCTTTCATAAAGGTGACACCCAGCCCCCAGCCCATTGCTCAGGGCTTTTCCTGCAGGGCTGTCCCCTGGATGGCGTCTGCCCAGGGAGCAGATGCTGTGTGTTGGTCCAGTCTCAGGGGCGTCACCAGAGAGCAAACAGCCCCACCAGGAGGGCACATAGGTGGCTGGTCTAGCCACTAGGAGCCCAAAGAGGGGGGTCTGTGCTGGCCAAAGCTATAGCTTCTCATTCAACCCCCCTAGAACCCCTCCAGAAAGATCTGATGTGGGAGAGAAAGGCAGGGGACTCTTTCTCTCCATTCACATGAGGACACTGTCCTGTTTCAAACCCCCTGTGGCTCAAAAGTGCCCCTCAGGTTTTCTCAGGACTTGCCATGGTTCACCTGCTCTGTCCAGCCTGCCCATCAGAGGAATCTGGGACACAGAGGAATTCAGTAACGTGGCCCCAGGATGAGTTTTCTCAGTGGACATCTGCAGAGGAAGGTCCTGATGGGAGGGTTCCGTGGATGTGTTGGGGGAACTCTGGAAGAGGTAGAGTGACATTTTCAGAGCTTGTAGGAAGGATTCTGCATGTGGTTCAGGTAAATAGACTAGGGTTAGGATGGGGTCTGGAAATGGAGAAGAGCCTCCTGCACACATCCTGGCCCTATTTGAGGAAGTTTGACCCTGTGGTGAGGTTGGAAGGGTCTGGCTTCGGCACAGCGGCACCTAGTGGGCTCTCTGTGAAACTGCTCCCTCCTTTATGGTTTTATTCAACAGCGTGAATATTTTTAAAATTTTATATTCTTCTTTAGGAATAATCGTGAAAGATAGTGAAATTTTGGTTAATGTCTGATATAATAATATTTTATGTAAATAAATGTTCAGTAACTATGTGAATTTTAATGAAACTGAAATACTATCTACAAACAGTATAATTTGGGAAACCACTAAGTCATACCACTGATGGTATTTTCTTGATTCATTCTTTAATGTTAAAGCAAGGAACATTTTATAAGGAATAAATTTTTCACACTTTGTCTTACAATTTTATTTCTCAATTATAGTTTAGTAAAGCTGAAAAATAAGAAAATGTTTTAATTTAAAACTATTCACATTCAGCACTATAGTTCAAATACGAACTAATGTTTTCACTTGCCAGTGAAAACAATTGTATCTCAGAGTTTGCACTGCTTTACTGTTTTTAAGAGGGCAAAATGTCTTTTTTTTTTACTTCTCAATTACAGTTGACATTCAACATCACTATTAGTTTCATGTGTACAGCATAGTGTCCAGACAATTATATAACTTATGAATGCTCACCATGATAAATCTAGTTCCCATCTGACACCACATATAGTTATTACAATATTATTGACTATATTTCCTATGCTGTAGTCTATATCATGTGTCTATGTTGTAACTGCCCATCTGTACTTGTCTATCCCATCACCTTTTTCACTGAGTCCCCCAAAGGCCCACTCATCTGACAATCCTCAGTTTGGTCTCTGTAAGTCTGTCTGTTTTCTTTGTTTATTTGTTCTCCATTTTTTATTACATCTGGTTTATTGGGGAAAACTGCAACTGCTTATTCTGCGACTTGCAAAATAATTTGCTGTAGCGAATGAATTGGTTTTCGTTATGTTCCTACAAATGGTTAAAAAATAACCCATGTGATATATACTTACCATTCAAAGAGCTCACACCCCTGAATTCTCCTTTTGGGTATTTTACACCAGATATTTTAAGTGTTTACCAAGGAAGGCCAGGTGGTTTTTTAAAATATATTTTTATTGATTTCAGAGAGGCGGGGAGAGTCAGAGACATCAATGATGAGAGAGAGTTATTGATGGGCTGCCTCCTGTACACCCCCTACTGGGGATCGAGCCCACAACCCAGGCATGTGCCCTTGACCAGAATCAAACCCGGGACCCTTCAGTCCGCATGGAGGCAGGTTTTTTAACTACATTTAAGTTTTTGCTTGTAGTTGCAATCTTTTAGAAGTTTGGTCTACATGATTAGAGATAAAAACTCAAGCCATTTCTTCTCCTTGGGTTGTTTTAATGTTACTTTTGTGATAGAAATGGCCTTCCTAATGCTTTACTGCACAAGGTAATCATATCTACCAGTCACAATGAATTAAATCCAGTCCATCTTTCAACTGAATCTGCTCTGGTCCTGAACGTATAGGCACAAAACAGTACAGATTAATATATCATTTCCCCACACCCCAACCCTACAAAACGCTTTAAAATAGAATTTTTTTTTTTTTTTTTAGCATTTCCTTACTCAAGAAGACCTTACTACTACAACAGGTTTTGGTAATAGAATAATACTTTCCTAAGTGACATATCAAGTTAACGTGAAGCTCAGCAAAATATTAATTATGCAGGGTGTTAATTAGAAATTCTCACAAAGGACAGGCATTTAGTAAAAGGCGAAAGATTTATACGGTCTGAAGAGAAACCAGAGCATAGGACATGCATTTAGAAAACCATTTTGCTTCCGTAAGCAGCTGAAGGCTGAAAAGATATTTATTTTTTTGCATTTCTCTTAGAATGTTTGGCCACTGACAATTTTTACCAATATTTCCCTCCTCTCCTTTTTCCTTACGAGAGCCAGTCCATTTAATCGGGGGGAAACAGACACTTGCTCAGGTCACTTAAATCTTTGACGCCTTCTCATTTTTGCCTTATAAAATGGGAAGTGTCATATTCTTTTACAAATGCAGTATAAATGGTATAGATAGGTATTAAGGAAATAATTGGCACATTAATTAGTTAAAAGAGGTAGGTTTTGTTTAATTCTATAAAACATATAAAAATGAATCTGAAACTATAACACCATTTAAGAAATATTTTCTCCAGATTTATTTTAGCACCTTGACTCGGCTTGATTTGAACACTGCTCCCCCCTCCCATGCGGTCCAGTGTGCTGGGGAAACCGTTTCTTCCGGCAGCAGGAACCCATCCTCACCTCAGACAGGCGTGGAAGCACCTTGGCATCGCCCAGGAGGTCACCTTCGTGGTTGGAGAGGCACCAGAAAAAGCGGACACAACCGATGCAGATAATCGTGGCCGCCCGCCCGCAGCCCCAGGGCCAGTTATAGCTGTGGCTGCAGGGCTGCAATGAAGCCGGACGGACTGCGGGTGCTTCTCAGGGCAGGTGACCGAGGAGGGGATCCGGAACGCGGCAGCCAGGGCCAGAGGGCCTCCGATCGCTCTCCGGAGGACAAGCATTCGGGTCCGCGGAGGGCAAAGAGGAGAGGGTGAAGCAGGTCACCAGGACGATGAAGCCGCAGAAGAGCGGGGCTGGCGGCTGCCCTCCCCCACGCATCGTCCCCGAGGCTCTCATAGCCATCCATGGAGGACCCGCTTCCGGCCCTTGCGGAAGCATCGCCATCACAGCGGGGACGTCGGGATGTGGTCACTCCACCGCAGCCGGCCACGGCTGGCCAGCGCCAGGAGGCAAGCCGGGGCCGCGACTTCGGAGGCCGCCACGTCGACGTCCGAGGCCGCCACGTCGACGTCCGAGGCCGCCACGTCGACGTCCGAGGCCGCCACGTCGACGTCCGAGGCCGCCACGTCGACGTCCGAGGCTACCACGTCACGTGGACGTGGGACCCGGGCATAGCGCCATGATTATGACGCAGAACAGGAGCAGGGCGGGACCACAGGCCAGGCCAGGCCCAAGAGCAGCCTCTGTGCAGTGGAGACATAAGAGCGAGAAAGAGAGAGAGAGAGGGGAGGCCAGCGGGGCGCTGCCTGCGGAGAGTGGCTGGTGAGCTGAGCGTGGCGGTGAGATGGAAGGGAAGAGGCGGCCTGGGCTCGGCCCGGCCACACCTAGAGTCGGGTGAGCTCGCCTGTCTTCGTTTGTCTGACTTATTTCGCTTGGCATAATACTATCTAGGTCTAGGTCCATCCATGTTGCAAATGATAATCTTTTACTTTTTCTTGCTCAGTAATATTCCAGTGAATATATGTTCCACATATTCTCTATCCAATTGCCTATTTATGGGCATATTGCTTTTGTTTGTTTTGGGTTTGTGATTTTTATTTTTTATATTTTTATTTTTAATATATTTTTATTGATTTTTTACAGAAAGGAAGGGAGAGGGATAGAGAGTTAGAAACATCGATGAGAGAGAAACATCGATCAGCTGCCTCCTGCACACCTCCTACTGGGGATGTGCCCGCAACCAAGGTACATGCCCTTGACCGGAATCGAACCTGGGACCCTTCAGTCCGCAGGCCAACACTCTATCCAGTGAGCCAAACCAGTTAGGGCGATTTTTATTTTTATTTTGGTGTTGAATCGTATGAGTTCTTTGTAAATTTTGCATATTGACCCCTTATCGGATGTTTCATTGGTGAGTATGCTCTTCCATTCAACATTTGTCTTTTTGTTTTGTCGATGGCTTACTTTGCCATGCAAAACCTTTTTAGTTTGAGAGATATTGTTCCTTCTGTTTATTTTTTCCTTTGTTTCCCCTGTCCAAGGGGGCACATCCAAGAAAATATTGCTAAGAGTGTTGTCAGAGAGTTTACCACCTATGTTTTCTTCTAAGAGTTTTGTGGGTGGGGGTTATACATTTAAGTCTTTAATCCATTTTGAGTTTATTCTTGTCTATGGTGGTCTAGTTTTTGTTTCTTTGTGGGGTTTTTTTTTGCATGTATCTGTCCAGTTTTCCCAACACCATTTATTGAATAGACTGCCTTTACCCCATTGTGTATTCTTGCCTCCTTTTCCTAGATTAATTGACCATATTGGTGTGGGGTTATTTCTGGCCTCTCCATTCTGTTCGATTAATCTATGTCTGTTTTTATGCTAGTACAATGCTCTTTTCATTACTATAGCCTTGTAGTATAGTTTGATATCGGTAGCAGAATACCTCCAACTTTGTTATTTTTTCTCAAGATTGCATTGACTATTAGAGGTCTTTTGCGGTCCTGTATAAATTTTAGGATTATTTTTCCTAATTCTGTGAAAAATGCCATTGGTATTTTGATAGGAATTTCATTGAATTTATAGATTGCTTTGGGTGCTATGGCCATTTTAACAATGTTAATTCTTCCTATCCAGGAGCTTCCATTTGTTTGTATTGTCTTCAATATCTTATAATTTTCCAAATACGGGTTTTTGGGGTTTTTTGAGGTCCTTGGTTATATTTATTCCTAAGTATTTTATTTTATTGTTTGATGCAATTATAAATGGGATTGTTTTCCTAATTCTCTTTGTGATGGGTCATTATTGGTGTATAAAATTCTGTCAGTTTCTAAGTAGTGATTTTGTATTCTCCTGAACTTTAGTGGCTACACCAGTCTGCATTCCCACCAACAGTGTACTAGGGTTCCCTTTTCTTAACATTCTCACCCGCACTTGTCAATTTGTTGATGGTAGCCATTCTGACAGGTGTAAGATGATACCTCATTATAGTTTTTCTTTTTTGTTATTGTTGATTTCATAGAGGAAAGGAGAGGGAGAGAGAAATAGAAACATCAATGATGAATGATAATCATTGATTGGCTGCCTTCTGCATGCCCCATACTGGGGATCGAGCCTGCAACCGGGGCATGTGCCCTGACTGGCAATCTAACTGTGACCCTCTGGTTCATAGGTCAACTCTCAACCATTGAACCACACTGGCTGGGCCTTCATTGTAGTTTTAATTTGCATCTCTCTGTTGATTAATGACTTTGAGGGTTTTTTCATATGTCTCTTGGCCATCTGTGTGACCTCTTTGGAGGAGTGTCTATTTGCCATTTTTTAAATTGGATTGTCTTCCTTGTGTACACCATATGTAAGAATAAACTCAAAATGGATAAAAATCTTAAATGTAAGTCATCCTATATAATAAAGAGGTGATATGCAAATTAACCCTGACACCACAATGCTGTCACAAGATGGTGGTGTGCACAGTGGGGGCAGGGCAGCAGGGGCAGGGCGGCTGCCTGGGTTCCTGGGTCTGCGGTCGGGGGGGCCGGCGTCCACTTTGCGAGGCTTCTGCCGAGGTTTCCATGGCCCCGGAGGCAGGGCATGGGGTGTCATGCCAGGACTTGGAGCCATCCCACGGCCCGCCAGCCAGGCGGGGTGGGACTATGGGACGTGGGGACTCGGACCTGAGGAACAGAGCCTGGAACAGTGGGAAGGAGCACAGGCGCCGTCCCTGTGGGTAGGGGTGTGGCCTTGGCCTAGCCCAGAGATTGCGGGAGGGGTAAACTCAGGCACAGGAATTACTAGAGTTAAAAGCAGGGACATGGGCACAAGGGACAGATGTGGAGTCAGCAGAATGAGGGTGAACACTAGTAGAGAGGTGGGGCCACGGAGTAGTGTACCAAGGCCTACCCTGAACGTGAGGGGCGCTCGGTCCGTAGGGCGTAGCTTTGCTGCCCTCAGAGGCATCGTGGAGAAAGTCCGGCAGTGGTTCTCAACCTTCCTAATGCCGCGACCCTTTAATACAGTTCCTCATGTTGTGGTGACCCCCAATTTCATTGTTACGAATTGAACATAATTAAAGCATAGTGATTAATCACAAAGCAACATGTAATTATGTATGTTTTCCGATGGTCTTAGGCGACCCCTATGAAAGGGCCATTTGACCCCCAAAGGGGTCGCTACCCACAGGTTTGAGAACTGCTGTCAGCTAGGAGGAGGTTTGAACCCAGGTGGAGGGCAGGGGCGGGGCCAGGTTAGCGCACAGGGGATGGATGGTGGAAGAGGCTCTGAGCAAAGCCGAGGTGCCCTTAGGGGGCGTGGCCAGGGCGTGGCTTAAGGCGTTGTTGGGCTGACCGGGCTTAATGTGAATAATCGAAATGACGTGACCGGAGTGAGGGGCATAGTGATGCTTAAGGGGGTGTAGCCAAGATGACTGGCCGCAAGAACCTCATCCTAGTAGCAAGTGCAGGGGTTTGTGCTCAGAGCATTCAGGTAAGGTCCCATGGCGCGGGTGGGATGGGGGTGGGTGGGGGTTGTCCCTGGGCTCGCGCGATTTCGCGTGACAGGTCACTAGTGAAACCATAAAAATCTTAGAAGAAACAATAGGCAGCAAAATCTCAGTCATCTGCCATAGCAATATGTTTGCCAATACATTTCCTAGGGCACGGGAAACAAAGGAGAAAATAAACAAATGAGACTCATCAAAATAAAAAGCTTCTGCATAGCAAAAGAAATTATCAACAAAATGAAAATGGAGCCCACTACATGGGAGAACTTATTTGCCAATGATACATCTGATAGGGAGTTAATTTACAAAATATATAAAGAACTCACACAACTTAACAAGATTCCCTGTTTATTATTAATCTTTGCCATTTCAATTATGATGTGTATTAGTGTGGGCTTCTTTGGTTCATTTTTGGGACTCTTTGTGCTTCCTGGGTATAGGAATTCTATTCAGCTAATCTTCAGGTGGCTCTCAATGATGGTTCTATAATTTAGTCATAATTTTAAAAACATTAAATTAATTGGAATGACATTGGGTTGAGAGAGTAACAAGTTTGGCATTTGAATGACAGAAATTTGAAAAGAAACCTCAAGATAGTCCTGTCACTATTTTCTCAATTTCTGGCACCACTAAGAGTTTTTTTTGGTATATCTCAATCTGTATTCCCAGAAGGATCAGTCTAGTCCTACCAGGTTGGATTTACTCTGATTCAGAATCCATTTAGCACTCAACAAATATTTACAGGAATACCTCAGAGATAGGATGGGTTAAATTTAAGACACTTGCACTGAAGCAACTATTGCAATAGAAAGAAGCACATGAATTTTTTAGTTTCCTAGTGCATATAAAAGTTATGTGTACACTATACTGTGGTCTGTTAAGTGTGCAATAACATTATGCCTAAAAATGTACATATTAATTGAAAATATTTTAATGCTAAAAAATGCTAACCATATATGAGCCTTCAGCTAATCATAAACATTTTGCTGGTGGTTGCCACAAACCTTCAATTTGTAGAACAAAACAAAACACAATATCTGCAAAATGCAATAAAGCAAAGCACAACAAAACACGGTATGTCTGTATTGAGTACATCTCTGGGTTTGATATAGATGCTAGCCATAGTGTGGTGAGCAGGAGAAATGTGATACCTATAGTTGGGAAGATCCCTGTAGGTGAGTGAGTGTAGGAGAAGACACTGGACATGTAATTATAATAGAAATATGAACATGAGGGAAAAGATATAATAGGAACCTCCTGGCAAAGTCTGAAGGTCATCTTCAAGGATAAATGGTATTTTCGAGGCAAATACAAGGAGTAAGAGTGTCTCAGACAAAGAAACAGTATGTGAAATGTCAGAGAGCAAGAGAAAGAGAGTGAAGAATGCATTTGTGAAGTGGAAAATCCAGTTATGGTGACTGACTTGGGAAATGCCACATGAAAAAGAACTTTAGAATCAACCCAAGAGTTCTGTCTTTCCAATAACGACCAGGCCATTAATTTGACTTTCAGAAACAAAAGTCAGGGAGGATGTGAATGAGATATATGTTCCCCCTCCCCCCTCAGTCCTATCTTGTCTTCTGGGGAGGTGGGATGGAGTGTGCTAGGGAAAAGTTGTGGAAGGCACAGGGAGAAAGAGGTTCAGACCATGCACTAAGAAACGGAGGAACCACTACCTGATGGCACATAACTTCATAGGCAAGGATAGGAAGGGTGATACCAATCTACTGAGTCATGATTCTCTAAATCAGAGGGAAGCTGAGGCACGTCTCAATCACTACATATTTGTGTGGGATGCATTTAAGTAGTAGCACTGCTTATGACAGAAATGAGTGCTATTCATTATGAGTACATCTTGTGCCACACGCTATATTATGTTTCTTTGCACTAGTTTCATTTCCTTATTCTGAAGTCCCCATGAAGGCAATCCTCTATAATAAAAGGCCAGTGACCATAACGATCGGAACGACCGCTCGACCAGTTGCTATGAGGTGCATTGACCACCTCTCATCCCCCCCCCCCAACCTGCCCGCAGGCTCTGTTCACAGCATGGTGAACGGGGAACCACGGGGAACGGGGTGGGTGGCAGTGGGGAGGGACTGGGGACTGGCGAGCTGGGCAGAAGATGGCCCTGATCGCAGCCTAGGCCTAGGGACCCTACCCGTGCATGATTTCGTGTGCTGGGCCTCTAGTCTATAGTAATAAAAGCATAATATGCTAATTAGACCAGACATCCTCCCAGATGTCCTTCTGGACAACCTTCCGACAAAGCCAGGGCTGCGAGGGAAGTCTGGGTCCCAGGTGCCAGAAGGAAGCTGGTGCCGGCAGCCAGGGGAAGGAAGGCCTACTCTTGCACAAATTTCATGCATTGGGTCTCTAGAAAATTATACTTATGTCTATTGTGAAGTAATCCTCATCCTCATACGGATATTTACAACTAAAATGGAAAGTGCAGTGACTTTAAATAGGGTCAGAAATTTTCAAATGGTGCTAAGGAAGTGACATCATCTTAAGCAGAAAGACTGTGAATAATCATACATTTAATTTCCTTATGTTATTTTCCTTCCAAGGAGGATTAAATTAGATTTTCTCAGTTGACCAAAGAGACCTTCAGATCTTGCCCTATTGTAGGTTGAAAAAAAATAAAGCTTTCTAGTAGATATTATGGTGAACAAAACCCAGGATTTAAGAATAGTAGGGTTTGCCATGGGGTAACTACCCCCAATTCTGGTAAGGGATTTTTTTAATAACCAAAAATTGGGTGAAACCTGACCACAACTCTCTTTCCTGATAAGTTCCCTATTCTCATGCCATGTGCTGATGAAAAGAGCTGGAATATCCATAGTCTTGGAAATTATTAGAATTTAGGGGCTCATTGAATTTTGTAGAAACTTTCTCTCTTTATTCAGCTTAAGCTGAAGCACTTTTTTAGCTCCCTTCCTCCACTATACAATGAGAGATGCTTTAACACCAAGAAAAGTTTCAGGATTCTGTCAGCCAAACTACCTCTGTCTTGTTTTGTGTTTAGAAGTTAAGGCCACAACTTCAGGGGAGGGAACAGTATGCTGCAAGGAGGGAACTGCACAAGCAAAGTCAGGAACAATTCAGCATCCAAATAAGTTTTAAGGAGTTTTCTGGGGAGGTGATTTTTTAAAAAATGTTTTACTTGGTCCCTTCTCAATCTTGGATCCAAATTCTATAAGCATTATAAACCCAGCATATAACTTGGCTTAAAACAACCAGCAGCTATTATCTCATACATCCGTCGGTTGGAAACCGGGGATGGCTCGGTCAGATGACTGGCTTACAGCCTCCCATCAGGTTAACATCAGGATGTCAGCAGAGACTGTGATCATCCCGAGTCTTGATTGGGACTAGGAGCTCTGTTTCCAACTTCACTTTGAGCTGATCAAAGACAACAGTTCCTGGACATCTGGGCCTCTTCAGGGGATGGGGAAAAGGGAGAAACAGAGATATACACAGAGAGAAAGACAAAGAAAGAGAGAGAGAGTGGGGGGGGGGGGGGAGAGGAGGGAGGGAAAGAGAGGATGGAAGAAGAGATGAGTGAAAATGAGATGGATGAGGGTGAAAATAAGATAAAAGCCATATTCTTTATAACTAAATTTCAGAATGACATTTTTTGTTGTATTCCATTTGTTGGAAGCAAGTCACACATCAGAGGAGACAGCAATACACAGAAATAAATACTAGTGGGGAGAAATATTTGGGATCTTAGAGGCTGCCTGACACACCAACATCCTCTTAGCTGCCATCTTTTCAGGCGGATGGACCCCTCATGTCATGGGAGGTGGAGGGTGTTCTCAGAGCTGGACATTGGTGCTCCTCTGGACATGCTGAGTTCATGCAGTTCTGAATTGAGACACACGAGGGCAGCAGAAACACGGAGCTAGGACAATCTCTCCCTCAAATGCTTTGAATAGAAGTTTTCAGGGAGCTTTTCTGTACCAGGCATGGACCTTCTGTGAATCTTGGTTCCTTACCCAACCCCACCGCACCCCACCTCAGCCTCTTTACCATGCAGGAGTCACAAACCCACACTTCCTAAGGGATTTCTTAGTTTTGGCACATTAGGAAAGTGGCCTCAGGTGTTCCATCCATCCCACCTCCTGGATTCACTGAATCTCTGCCCCTTGTTTTCACCCCAACTGGGACCGGGGAAACCGGAGTTCCAGGTGGTGAAGTTCCACAGAGCCCTTGTTATCTCAGAGATGAGGAGAGAGACAGAGGTGGGAGGGGGGAGAGAGGAAAACCAACAATGATAAACATTTATGGAGTCTCAAGTCCAGAGGTGGCCTTGGGACAAGGTAGGATGTAGTATCTACTTCCTCCAAGGGGGAGGACCAAGGCAGGGCTTGGAAAGGAAGGCCAAGGAGAAGGTGGAGAGACAGTGTTGATAGAGCAATAGGGTGTTGAGGACATTTAACATTCCCTTCCAAATATTCACAGGGCACCGGTGATGTTCCTGACAAGTCTGTGCCTGGGAATACAATGGTGAATATGGATGAGTACTTCATTTCTTTACATGACCTAAAAATATTTCATTATATATTGGATATCTGTGCAGAAATACCACATTTTGCTTATCCATTCCTCAGTTGATGTTAGTGAATAATGCTGCTGTGAACATTCATGTACAAGTTTCTGTACAGACAGGACTGTAGTTTTTTATTTCTTTTTAAAAAAATATATATTTTATTGATTTTTTTACAGAGAGGAAGGGAGAGGGATAGATAATTAGAAACATTGATGCGAGAGAGAGAAACATCAATCAGCTGCCTCCTGCACAGCCCCCACTGGGGATGTTGCCCGCAACCAAGGTACATGCCCTTGACCGGAATCGAACCTGGGATCCTTCAGTCCGCAGGCCGACGCTCCATCCACTGAGCCAAACTGGCTAGGGCAGGACTGTAGTTTTTAAAAAAATTATTTTTACTGGGGTATAATTGACTTATATTAGTTTCAAGGGTACAACATAATGATTTAATACTTGTATATATTGTGAAATGATCACCACAATAAGTCTAGTTAGCATCCTTCTCCATATTTACAGAATATTTTTCTTGGATGAGAACTTTTAAGATCTACTCTCAGCAACTTTCAGATATCCAATATAGTATTATTAACTGTAGTCACCATGCTGTACATAGGATTGTAGTTTTAAAGTAGTTAGGAAAGGCCTCACTGAAAAGGTGGCATTTAATTAAAGACCTTAAGAAGGTGAAGAAGGGAGCCATATGGATGGGCACAGGGGACAGCCAGTGCAAAGGCCGAGTTGAGGGCAGGCTGGCATGTTCAAGGAATCGCTCTGAGAATTGAGACTAACCCATATTGAGCAGAGCTAAATAATGGGCAGTTTTCTTATTGTTAGGCACTTGGAGCAGTTCCAAGAGGTGATGCAGGCCGGGCACAGAGAATTCCGAAGCTGTGGGAGGGTTGGGGAGCAGAGGAGTGAAGAACAACGAAATCAGGGGAGGTCCAGTCAGCAGCAATGGGAGTGTGAGTGGAAGGATGGAGGTGTATCCTGGGGTCAGAGCCAGCCAGGTGGAGATGGTGTCACCAGTGACAGGACAGACCTAAGCTTTAGAAAGTGAAACTGGGTCTGCAGTGGCCTAAGACTTCCCCTGGGGGTTGCAATCCATCCACTCCCCCTCCTCCCCCTCAAAGTGTCCTGTAGCAGTTTAGGCTTGAGCTGAAAAGGCCAGCTCCCTGAGAGCCACGCCCCCCTCCTGGAAGAATGCAGGGCTCAGGTATCAGGAACTAGGTAAGGAACTAGGTAAGTATTTTCCAATGACATCAAATTTCCCAGATCAGCCTGCCCTCTTTGAGGGAGGGACCCCAGAGTCTGTCCTATTCATTTCTTTGTCCCCAGTACCCACAAAGACCTAGAGAAGGGTCAGTGATCCCTGTGGCCAGGCCTTTTTTCTCACAGCCTGGGGTCAGGGAAGGGGCTGGTTTTCCCAGAGGGTCCATGGATGAGTCTGAACTATCAGGAGAGAGTCAGGTGTCAGCAAACATAAGGGATATCCTCCAGGGAACACCCAAAACATGGGAGAGGTAAAGGAAGACATGGTTTCCTTCAGAACAGAGTGGGAATTCCTTAGGGCACAGTGTGGAGGGTGCGCTGTTTGGCAATAAGATGTGTGCCCCTCTGCCCTTCCTCAGTCTCTGAGACAGAAGGATGGTGCAAAGTTCTCTGAAGAAAGAAGACATCTTAAATCAGCTGCTGGTACCCTCCAGGGGTCCTAGACTAGCTGTGGGCAAACTATGGCCCGCGGGCCGGATCCGGCCCGTTTGAAATGAATAAAACTATTGAAAAAAAGACCGTACCCTTTTATGTAATGATGTTTACTTTGAATTTATATTAGTTCACACAAACACTCCATCCATGCTTTTGTTCCGGCCCTCCGGTCCAGTTTAAGAACCCATTGTGGCCCTCGAGTCAAAAAGTTTGCCCACACCTGTCCTAAACCCTACTGATGAAAGTCAAAGGATGACAGGCTCAGGGGCCTCCTTCCTGGAGAAATGCACGCTTGTGGACTCTCCCAGCAGTTTCAGTGGCTCAGAGCACAGACTCTGGGGTTAGGCTGCCTCAACTGAAATCCTGGACCCACCACTTGCTAGCTTGGTCACCTTGGGCAAAGTCCTTATGTGCCACTGTTTTCTCTCTGTGAAATGGGGACAAGAGTAAGTAACCATATCCTCCTCATTGGGTTATTGGATGATTAAACATGATGAGGCACCAGGCTGGTGGGACTCAGTGGTTAAGCATCGGCCTATGAACCAGGAAGTCACAGTTTGATTCCTGGTCAGGGTACATGCCTGGGTTGCAGGCTTGATCCCCAGTAGGGTGGTGCAGGAGGCAGCTGATCAATGATTCTCTGTCATCATTGATGTTTCTATCTCTCTCTCCCTCTCCCTTCCTTTCTGAAATAAGTTAAATAAACATATAATCAACAATAGAATAGGCATGTAGACTTAGGATAGGGTGGCAGTTACTACTCTATAATTAGTGATGAACCCCAGCAGTCGCCTTTTTTTTGCGGTACATGACGTGTTTATGTCTTATTTTAGAATTGAGGTGGAAGATGCATAGGGTTGGGGCCATGTGTATTTTTGAAGAACTTAGTATGAAAAAAAAATGGAAAATATCTCATGAATAATTTGTTGTGTTGATCATATGCTGAAACAATAGTTTCCACGTGTTGTGTTCAACAAAATACATTATTAAAACTAATTTTACCTCCTTCTTTGTACTTTGTAGAGCGTGGCTACTAGGATATTTGAATTGCATATGGGATGCACATTTTATTTCTAGTGGACAGCACGCATTAGACGTGTCTGATCTGCTTGGTGAAGAGGGCTGTGTTCTGGAAAGACAGGTGTTAATTTGTCATGAGCATATATATGTACCACACCCCAGGATACATTCACTTTCTAATGATAGTAATGAGTGCATTGAATAGGTAATTACTAAGTTCTAACCCAGGGCGTCTCTACATCATGCTCTTGACATTCAGGCCAGATAATTCTCTGTCGTGGGGCTGTCCAATGGGTTGTAGAATGTTACAGCATCCCTGAGTCCACCCATTAGATTAGTGGTTCTCAACCTTCTGGCCCTTTAAATACAGTTCCTCATGTTGTGACCCAACCATAAAATTATTTTCGTTGCTACTTCATAACTGTAATGTTGCTATTGTTATGAATCATAATGTAAATATCTGATATGCAGGATGGTCTTAGGCAACCCCTGTGAAAGGGTCGTTTGACCGCCAAAGGGGTTGTGACCCACAGGTTGAGAACCACTGCATTAGATGGATGCCAGTTTCCTCCAGTTGTGACAACCAGAATTAGGCTGCCTTATCTAATTGAACTCTTGACCTCTGTGGTAGGAGTGATCTCTACCTTGCAGATAAGATACTCAGTCCCAGATTGGCAAATGACTTGCCTAAGGTTATGTAGCAGGACTGAAACCCAGGCCTTTCCGTTCCTGGTCCACTGCTCTGGTCACTGCTCACCACTGGGCTTTGCCTAGAGCAGCTCTCCAGAGTAAGTGCCATATACCAGTTTCCCTCCGGGCCCCAGCCTGGCCCTCTAAGGCGCCAGCCCTCACCAGCCATGTGCCCATGAGCTCTGAGCCCGTTTCCGTATGTGCAAAATGAACTTGCACCAGGTTCTGCCTTCCCTGGGGTGTGATGAGAATCTCATTATCTTCCTAGGAATAAGAGCAGAAGGATAGAGTTCACAGTTTCTCATTTACTCCTGCTTGTATTTATTAAAACACACTCACAGAGCAGGCCTACTGTGTTCCAGGCAGTTCTCACCGCCTTACGCAGCTCCTCTCTGAGGCAGTTTCTCTCTCATCCCCATTGGAAGATGAGGAGACAGAGCTCAGAGGTTGAGTAACTTGTCCAAGGTCACATGGCTAGCGTGGTGCAAGGTCAGGATTTGAACTCTGGTATCAGCTTCCAGCACCCCTACTCTTAACCACCATACTTACTTGGGGGCTGATGGAGCTGATGTGTATAGCCAATACATCAGAATTTGGGAAGAGAGACCAAACCCTGGGAACCCATTCTCCCTTAGCCTGACCCTGGGGCCCTGGCTCTGTTGGACCCAGACTCAGCATTTACTTCATAAAGAGCTGAGCAGGGTCAGACCCCTTCCCCCATCTGCCTGTGCATTTGTTTCCCTTGGTCATGTGGGAGGATACAATGGAGTCTAGCTTAAGGACAATGGGACAGCTCAGTGACTAATGCTGCTTCTGGGCAGGGTTCCTGCATTCCCCAAGGGGGAGAGAGCTGTAGTTTCCCCAGTGTGTTTAAGGGAGCTGGAGGACCCAGGAGCCAGAACCTCTGCTGGGATCCTCTGGGCTCTTGGTCTGGTGTGACTAAAAACTCATCCATGTTATGGGACCCCTGTCATCCCTGTCCCCAGCTGCTGCATTTGAAAAGAGGAGCCTAGTGGGCAACTTGTAACCCAAAGAAATCAAGTGCCTCCTTTGGGAGGCCTTCCTAGACCCCCCCCCCCCCCCCCCCACACACACACAGTGCCACCAGATCTCTCCTTCCAAACCATTCTTACCAAGGACCTCAGGGGCTTTTTCTAGAATCACAACCTCACCCTGCTGTCGCTCCACTTAAAACACCTCAGTGCCTGTCCAGGGCCTTCAGAACAAGATGCTGTTCTTCTGCCTGGTGCAGGGCCCTTCCTGATCAGACTCTGGGTGGCGTTCTACAAAGCCCAGCTGTCAAAACTCTGCAGTCGGATCCTGGTGCCCATTCCAGCCCTGATCCTCACTGGCTGTGTGAGATGGGGCAATCCACTTCACCTCCCTGGGCCTCAGTTTGCCTCCTCTGAAAAATGGAGATACCTCTGGCTACTCCAAGTGTAATCCTTGAACTCAGCAGCATCAACCAAGAGTTTGTAAAAAATGCAGATTCTGAGTTCTGGTGACTCGTGTGCACATAAAAAATGTGAGACGCACTGATCTATACACCACAGGGCCTGGCAAGGGTCAAAGAAGGAGCATCATATGAAAGACTGCCTTGAGCCTGGCACATTGAACACATATAGGCAGACCTTAGAGACATCGCAGGTTCCATTCCGGGCCACCATAATAAAGTGAGTGTTGTAATAAAGGAAGTCGTAATCTTTTTGTTAGTGGATGGTTTTGCCTTAGATTGAAAAAAAAATGCAGCCCCTGCGAAGTGTAATAAAATGAGGTGGTCTGTAATTGCTAGCACCTTGTTTGATGCTTCTCCATCCTCTTTTATAATATGGGACTACAGCTGATCCTTGAACAATGTGGTGTGACCTGCATGGGTCTACTTACATGTGGATTTTTTTCCGTGAATACATACAGTACTGTAAATATATTTTCTCTTCCTTAGGATTTTCTTATTAACATTTTCTTTTCTATAGCTGACTTACTTGTAAGAATGCACTCACCACATAAAAGTGTAATATGCTAATTAGATCAGACATTCTTCCAGACAAAGCTGGGGCTGCAAGGGAAGCCCGCATCCAGAGGGAAGCTGGTACCAATAGCCTGGGGAAGGAAGGCCTACTCTTGCATGAATTTCATTCATCGGGCCTCTAGTATAATATATATAACACTAGGGGCCCAGTGCACGAATTCAAGCACCTTGAAAGGAACTCTGGGCCGCGAGGCTGCTGTCGGCACAGGAGTGGGTCTTGGCCCATCCTCCGCATCCCCGCCCAGCCCCTTTCACCGCAGGCCCCCCAACCCCTCCAGTCCCCTGTCTGCCAGCAGCCCTGCTGCTGCTGCTGCTCCCAAGCCCGCTCGCACCCGCTGACAGTGCAGAGTGATTGGGGCCAGCGCCAGCAGTGGGTGTAAACAGCCGCACCATCAGTGGGTGCGAGTGGGGCGGCTGCTGCCCCCATCACCCCTCAGGAGCAGGGGGAGGTGGAGAAGCCCTGAGGGGCAATTGGGGCTGGCAGCTGCTGCTCGCACCCACTGACAGCGCCAAGTGATTGGGACCAGCATTGGGCACTGGCAGCATGTGCAAGCGGTGGTTCTGGCGCCAGCTGCGGGTGCAAGCGGGGCCGGCGCTGGCAGCAGGTGCAAGTGCTGGGTGGGACCGTGGCGCGTGAGAGCAAAGAATTTTCAGTAACTACCGAAGGCTTGCCCCAGTGACAGCGACTGGCACCTCACCTTGGTCTGACGCCCACGCTCACCTCCACCATCCCGCCATGGCCGACACCCATCATGTTCTGCACTCTGCCACCTGCTGCTGATGCCCACCATGTTCCGCATGCACCCCCTGGTAGTCAGCGCACATCATAGCAACTGGTTGTTCGGTTGTTCTGCTGTTTGGTCTGTTTGCATATTAGGGTTTTATATGGTAGAGGCCCAGCTCACAAAATCGTGCGTGGGTAGCTCACCCCCGCCCGCCACTGCTGCAAGGTGCCCTACCTGCCCACCGCAAGCCACTGCTCATGGGCCAGGGGGGAGGGACCAAGAGGTGGTCAATGCACCTCATGGCGACTGGTCGAGTGGTCATTCCGGTCATAATGCTTATGGTCCCTGGCCTTTTATTATATAGGATAGATATAAAATATGTGTTAATAGACTGTTTATGTTTTTGGTAAGTTTCAGTCACAGTAGGTTCTTAGTAGTTAAGTTTGGGGGAGTCAAAATTTATATGGAATTTTTTACTGTAGGGAGTTGGCACCCCTCATGTTGTTCAATGGTCCACTGTAGCCACATTTCTTAACACATATATCTGAACTATTAATCTCATTGTTTAACAACTAATTCTCCAGAATGCTTGTTATTTGCAGCATGAATTATTCTAAAAGTGTTAGAAAGAGCCTCATTACAGTTCTAGGAGGTAAGTATTATTATCTTCATTTTATTGGTGAGGAAACTGAGGTTTAAAAAGGTTGAGGTGACTTACGACTTAGATCAGGGAGGACACCCCCTCCCCCCCCCCCACCATACACACATCCTTCTGCTCTGTTCCTGCAGGAAGGGAGTGGCACAGGACAGTGATGAAGTGCAGATCCTGCAGCACCCAATGGGCCTGCGTTCAAATTGGCTGTGTGACTTTGGAAAATTAACGCCTGTTCTTAAAACTGATCCTTCATCATACGATTTGGCAAGTGCTGGACTTTACAGGTTCGTTGATTTGTGATTTTTTAAAATTAAGGTACAGTTAATATACGTTAGTACATTAGTTTCAGGTATACAACATAGTGATTTAACATTTATATTCATTATGTGATCACCACAATTAGGCTAGTAACCATCTGTCACTGTAAAAAGGTGTTTAATAGCATTGACTATTTTCCCTGTTCTGTATATCTACATGACTTACTGTTTTTGTTTTGTGGGTTTTTTTTTTTTTTTTAATAACTGGAGGTTTGTACCTCTTATTTCCTTTCACTCTTTTTTTCCCACCCTTCCCTCAGAAGATGTGGTATAGATATACAATGAAATGTTACTCAGCCATAAAAAAGAATGAAATCTTGCTATTTGCAACAACACAAATGAATTTAGAGGGTATTATGCTAAGTGAAATAAGTCAGACAGAGAAAGACAAATACTGTATGATCTGTTATATATGGAATCTAAAAAACAAAACAGAAACAAACTCATAGATACAGACAACCACCTGATGGCTGCCATAGGGGATTCTAGCTTTTAATATACATTCTGAGTCACTAATATGAGGCCATGGCCTATCTCCAAGGCATCTCACCCTCGTTTTTCCCTCTGAGGAAGCATTTCTCAGAGCTCAGAGGCCAGGCAGAGCTGACATGTTCTTCAGACCTACAAGGTGCAGTACTTGGGGCCCACAAAACTTCTAGGGACTCCCAAAATGTTTTCATTTCTTTTGAAATCAAAAGGGGGAAATGAATGTACTCCACCATGGATTATATTTATCTTTATACCAAAGCGGATGTAAAATATAATTGAAAAAATTTAATGGAGGAGGGGCCTCAAGAAGGCAAAAGTGCTCCTGGCCCTCAAAAGTCATGATGTGCCCTTGTCCTGGGAACACAATGGGGGAAATACTGCCTGGCAGTGGCTTCCCCTGACACCTGTGGCTGAACCTGACAGGTTACACCCCACACCCATGGATCCCTATTTTCCTGGGAACTAAGGCAGGCTGAACTAGGGGCCCAGGGAACCAATCAAAGCCTGGGAACAGGTAAAGGGGCCCTTCCCTGCCCCACCCAGCCTCAGAGGGATTAGGCCGCCTAGGCACATTTGATACCCGCCAGATCTTAACCACCTGGCTGCCTGGCCCTGGGGAAGGGTGCTGGACATACCGTGGGCTCAGCCAGGGGACTGCACCAAGGGCAAGGAGTGGCCCTCACATCTCCCTGATGCCTTGAATGGCCGTCCCGTGGCAGAGCACCTCTGGAGGCTGGCAGTGGCTCCTGGTGCTGCTGGCACTGAGATACCTACTGCCCACAGGTAAGGGCTTTCTGCTGGGCCTGGTCCACTGCACAGGTGGGGATGCAGGTGCACAAGGGCCTGGGCTCATTCTGGCATGGCCTAGAGCAGTGGTCGGCAAAACGTGGCTCGCGAGCCACATGCGGCTCTTTGGCCCCTTGAGTGTGCCTCTTCTACAAAATACCACGTGTGGGCGTGCACGTACAGTGCGATTGAAACTTCATGGCCCATGCGCAGAAGTCAGTTTTCGGCCTGGGCGAGTCTATTTTGAAGAAGTGGCGTTAGAAGAAGTGGGGGTTGTCGGTCGGTGAGGCGACGGGATATGCTGCAGTGCGGGGTAGGTACATTGTTTTGAGGTACGTTCGCTGAGGTCGACCCCTTCCAACTCTCCCATCCACACTCATCTTGTATACTTGATTCAGATAGACGAGTGTGGATGGGAGAGTTGGAAGGGGTCGACCTCAGCAAACGTACCTCAATCAGATTGAGGACGTTTTTAGCAAAGGCCAGCTTAGGAGTACCCTAATTAAGTTAATAACAATGTACCTACCTATATAGTTTAAGTTTAAAAAATTTGGCTTTCAAAAGAAATTTCAATCGTTGTACTGTTGATATTTGGCTCTGTTGACTAATGAGTTTGCCGACCACTGGCCTAGACCACTGCTCTGCATCTCCCTTTCTAGCTTGCTCTCCTCTTCCACATTTCCAAACATGTCACCGAAACAGACCACCAATCTCTCCTTCTTCCCTTACATTCCTTCTCTCTGCCTGGCATTACATTCCACTGTTACTTATTTAGTTGTCTATCTCTGCCTTTCCCCAGTCTGTGATCCCCATGAAGGCAGCGACACTGTTTCATTCACTGATGTGTCCCCAGTGCCTGGAACAATGCCTGTCACACAGTAGGCCCTCTGTAAATTTTTATCTTATAACCTTGGTCAACTCTGGCTTGGTCAACTTTGTATTTGAAGGCTCAAATATGGGGGTTAATATTTGAGCCTTCAACCCTCACTGGCTATGACTCCTGAGGCTATTTGACTTGGCCTTTCTAAATCTCAGTTTTCCCATCTGCAAAATGGACAAGATGATGACGACAGCACTCAGATTGCAGGGCATCATGAAGATAATGTCTGGCATAACAGGCCAATGAGCAGTGACCGTTACTGTTAGGAAGTGGGAAGGCACATACTGGTGGTGTGAGGGTGTGGATGGGGCCTTCTCTGTGTGTGCGGTGCTCAGAGGAAACCACATTTTCCATGCAGGCTTAGGAGGAGGCAGTATGATAGCACAGGGAGCTTGGATGGTGGTGATGGTTGCACAACAGTGTGAATGTACTTAACGCCACTGAGCTGTATACTTAGAAATGGTTAAGATGGCAGATTTTATTGTAGGTATATTTTATCAAAATTTTTAAAAATAAAAGGGATTCAGCCCAATGCCTGCCACAGGGTCAAAACTAAATGCTAGCATTTATTGGGGATGTGAGCATCATTCCAGTGACATTAATGTTGGGGTTTGACATGGTGCTAGCTAAGTGTGAGTGATCCTAAAACTATGGTGGTTATTGACTAAAATTATTTGCTTTCTGCTGGGATTTGTGCTAAGCCCTTCATCCCATTAGTCCTGGCTGTGACTGTGACTCTGAAATAGGTGCTGTCATATCTAATCCTAACTTACTACAGGGGAGACTTGGGCACAGAGAGGTTGAATGACTTGTCCAGAACCTCACAGGATTTGAACTCAGAATTGATGACAGAGCCCAATATGTTGCTATGAAATTATAAGAACAAACTGCACTGTCTCTGGCTTCCTGGGACTCTTATGCTGGCTGTGTAAACTAGGGGGAAAAAAAAACAGGAAGTGACATGCAGGTGTAAACTAGAAAAAAAAACACAGGAAATGACATGCAGGTGTTGAAGAAATATAATGAAAAACCATTAAACCAGAGTGTGATGCACTTCACAGGCAAAGAAATCTCACACTTTTACAAAGCCAAGCACATACAACCCATTAATCCCCGCTAATTCGTGGTTTCACTTTCCACAGTTTTGGTTATCTGTGGTCTGAAAATGTTTTATGAATTAGTCCAGAAATTAACAACTCATAAGTTTTAAATGGCACCATTCTGAGAAGTGGGTTGACATCTCATGAAGTCCCCCTCTGTTTGTCCAGGACATGAATCCTCCCAGTGTCTCCCATTTCATTATTCACTTAGTAGCCATCTTGGTGACCAGATCGATCGCCTGTCATGGTATCACAGTGCTTGTCCTCAAGTAAACCTCATTTTACTTAATAGTAGCCCCAGAATACAAGAGTAGTGATGTTGGCAATTTCAGATATGCCAGAGAGAAGCTGTAAAGTGCTTGTTACATATGGTCAGGTCAGTGGGAGTCTAATGCTATGTCACAATGCCTACTACCTACATCATTCACCTCACTTCATCTCATCACATAGGCATTGTATCATCTCACATCACAAGAAGAGGGGTGAGTACAGGATAATAGACATTTTGAGAGAGAGAGAGACCAAATTCACGTTTTATTACATACTAGAGGCCCGGTGCACAAAAATTTGTGCACTGGGGGGCGGGGGGGCGGTCCCTCAGCCTGGCTTGTGCCCTCTTGCAGTCTGGGACCCCTTGAGGGATGATCACCTGCTGGCTTAGGCCCGCTCCCCAGGGGATTGGGCCTAAGCTGGCAATCAGACATCCCTCTGACAGCCTGGGAGCCCTCGGGGGATGTCCACTTGCCAGTGGGGAGGAGGCCTAAGCTGCAGTCTGACATCCTTAGTGCTGCTGAGGAGGCAGGAGAGGCTCCCACTACCACCGCTGTACTGGCAGCCGTCAGCCTGGCTTGTGGCTGAGCAGAGCTCCCCCTGTGGGAGTGCACTGACCACCAGGGGGCAGCTCCTGCATTGAGCATATGCCCCCTGGTGGTCAGTGTGTGTCATAATCACCAGTCATTCCCAGTCTTTCTGCTGTTAGGATCAGTTTGCATATTACCCTTTTATTATATAGGATAGAGGCCTGGTGCATGGGTGGGGGCCGGCTGGTTTGCCTTTCAGGGTGGGGGTCCCCACTGGGGTGCCACTGGGGTGCCTGGCCAGCCTGGGTGAGGGGCTGATGGCTGTTTGCAGCTGGTCACACCCCTTCAGGGTGGGGGTCCCCACTGGGGTGCCTGGCCAGCCTGGGTGAGGGGCTGAGGGCTGTTTTCAGGCTGGTCAAGCCTCCCCGGTGACGGAAGCTCCCAGACTCTCCTTTTTTTCTTTTTCTTTTCTGGGATTTATTTACCTTCTATAATTGAAACTTTGTAACCTGGAGTGGAGCTCAGAGCCGGCCAGGGCTTGGCTTCCTCCATTGCCAGGGGCAACACAAGGCTCCAGCTCCATGGCCACGACTGGCTGAAAGCAGGTATCTGGGGTTTATTTACTTTCTATAATTGAAACTTTGTTGCCTGAGTGGAGCTCAGAGCTGGCCAGGGTGGCTGGGAGGGGAAGCCTCCTGCTCGCTCCAGCTCCGTGGCCATGGCTGGCTGAAAGCAGGTATCTGGGGTTTATTTACCTTCTATAATTGAAACTTTGTTGCTTTGAGTGTAGCTTAGAGCAGGCCGTGGCAGGTGGGGAACCTTGGCTTCCCCCATCAGTGGAGCAAGCAAGCCTCCTGCTTGCTCCAGCTCTGTGGCTGCTGGCCGCCATCTTTGTTGTTGGTTAATTTGCATATCTTGCTGATTAGCCAATGGGAGGTGTAGCGAAGGTATGGTCAATTACCATGTTTGTCTATTATTAGGTAAGATACCTGAGGCCCGGTGCACAAAATTCGTGCATGGGTGCGGTCCCTAGGCCTAGTTGTTGATTGAAGCATGAGTGTCTGATATGGAAAGGTAGGTCCCAGCTGATCTCTGGGCCCTGGGCAGCACCTGGGCCCCCAGGCCTCCATGCACCCCCTCTGCCTGAGTCATTGGGCCCTTCCTGGCTCCCTCATTACCTGGGAGCCTGGTGGTGGCCCCGCCCCCCGCCACCACCCCTGGTCGCTGTCTGTGGGGCTGTCGGTAGGATGATCGGGCCCCACTCACACCTGCCTTGGCCTGGCACTGCCTGCTCACCTGCTCCACCATCCCACTGTGGTCCTGCTCTCATTGGAGCTCGTTGGGGCCAGCAGCGCCTCCACTGCTGCCTGTTGCTAGCACTGTCTCGCCAATGCCTGCCATGTTCTGCGCCGCCCCCCGGTGGTCAGTGTATATCATAGCGAGCTTTCGAACTCCCAGTTGAACTCCCGGTCGAGGGGACAATTTGCATATTAAGCTTTTATTATATAAGATTGTTATAATTAGTTATTGCTGTTAATCTCATACTGTGCCTAATTTATAAATTAAAGTTTATCATAGGTATGTAAGTATAGGACAAATTTATATATATAAATTCAGTGATACCCACAGTTTCAGGCATCCACTGTGTGTCTTGGAACATATTCCTGATGGATAAGGGGGGACTGCTGTACATACATGTTTTCAAGATAAATAATAATTAATCCTTAAGTAAGGGGCCTGGATGACACACAGGTCATTCGAGATTCACCCTGGGAGTTGGGGTGACCATCTGTTTAGCTACTGGGTTTATCCCCAGGAAAACCAAATTTCTCACAGCTTCATGGCAAGAGGTGGTTTTGCAGTTTGGAGCATGGCACCCACTGAAGTTGAGCTGCTACCTTCCCACAGAAACTGGGAGGCAGGGAGACCGAAGCCTCTTGTTTTTATTTTTGTCCTGACATACACAAGTCCAGGATGTAAAGTCAAAGGAGGGTAAATATGGGAGCAGAGAGGGGAGGGTTGGAGGTGGTTTGCCTTGTTGTTGTCACTCAGGAAACTGCAAAGAAGTCACAGGGGTTAGAAGATCTTACAAGAGCAAGTGTGTTATGGGTCTGTAGTCATGGTAACTGAAGCATGGATGGAGACCCAGGATGCTTCTAAAACTGCCTCCCACATATTACTTATGCTCCCAGGCTCCTGTCCTAACTTTTCCCTTGGCTTAAAACTACTGAATTCTGCTCTCTTGCTTCTTGGCCCTTTTCTCCAGTGACACTGGTCTCTGCTGTTTCTGGAGAGGCTTGAGCCACAGGGCCTTTGCACTTCCTGTTAGCTCTGCCTGAATGTTCTCTCTGTAGCCCTCCCAAGGCTGGTACAACCTCTCAAAAAATAACAGGAAATACCCTGTTTTAGAATCTTCAGACTGTTTCAGTGCCTGAAATTACCCTGCTTGTTTAATGATTATATTTCCACCACTAGATTGTCTGTTCAGTGAGAGTGATGAGGTGCAAGGTAGTGAAGAGCACCCTGTGTGGGGCCAGACAGCTCAGGTACAAATGACAGTGAGGCTGTGTGACTTGGAGCCTCTCCAAGCCTCTTTTTCTTCCTCTGTAAGAAGGGGGAAATAGAAGGGTTTCAAGAAAGATTAAATAACAACTTGTACAACACATAGGGGACACAGGACAGGCAATCTATAAGTATTTGCAGTTATAGTAATACAATCCTAAGCTTCTAGAATAGAATGTAGCCCATATTAGACACCCAGGTTATATTTACTGGCTAAATGGGCAGATGAATGGTAGGTTTTTGAGCAGAGAAGGGCAGTACCAAGCCCTTTCTGAGCTCTGGACATGACTCATATCAAAACCAGAGAGCCTGGCTAGAGGACAGGGACCAGGGGGACTGTTCTGTCCAGGGCTTCCTGATTTATACTCCCAGCCTCCAGGCTCCCCACTTCAGAGCTCAGATGTCAGATAAACAGGAGAGAAATCATGTAGGTAAACATGGTCTTGTCTGTCTTTGAGGAGTTGGAATCTTGAAAACCGAGTTTCATGTTAAAGGTACCCCAGCTGATTCCGCTCTTAGCAGCCCCCTGAGAGCAGCCCTTGGCACAAAGCCAGAAAATAACCATCTTAAACTTCTGTTTGTTCCAACCCACATTTTTGCTTTCCTCCAATTTTTTGTTTTATTTTATTGATTTTTTACAGAGAGTAAGGGAGAGGGATAGAGAGTTCTCATTGATGTTTCTCTTGCTTTAAAAAAAAAAAAAAAAAAAAAAAAAAAAAAGGACATGTAACTGGGATAGGTTCCGAGGTTGTTAGAGTCTGATGCCCATGCCTCTCCACTCTACCATGAGCTGTCTTGAAGTGGAAGCATCAGCAAACGTTTTGGGGTATATCACCAGGTGTATGCGACCTGTGATGCATTGGCCAGTTTTGCTGGAGTACAGAGTATGTGGAAGGGAGGGATGTGGCAGGGAGGAGTGAGAAATAAAGCTAGAAGGGTGGGTGGGGGCCAGCCAGATATTGAGCAACAGCCAGAGGATTTGAGGCCTCATTTAGGGAGAGCCTCTAAAAAGCACCTGATCTGGGACAGGCTCCTGTAAGCTCATGCCAGTGAAAATAGCAGCCCAAGACATTTGAGCACCAACTATTTGCTGGGACCATCATACATGATCTTTCTCAAGGAGTCCTTATAAAAACCTTTTGAGGAGGTTTTATTATTGTCATTTCCATTTTACAGATAAAGAAACTGAGGCTCAGAGAAGCCCAAACAGCTGGTTAAGGATTGCATCTCAATGCCTTATTCCTGGCCTGGCTGCACCAGGGAACTGCTTAATCTGTTTGTTATCTTGGATAATAAGACCAGCCCCAATTTCAGGAGACTAGGTGAGGAGAGAGAGGTAAAAATTACCTTAGGATATGAAGATCCTGTGATATAAAACTTCTGAAAGAGGTATGGACCCTAGTGCCTAAGAAATCGTATGACACTTGAGAAAATAGAAATGACTTTCTGTGGTTGGAAAAACCTATGGCAAAGTGTTGTGGGTGGAAGAATTATGAAAGGAACCTTAAGTCTTCTGAATTGTGTGTAACATCATGTGTATGACATTTTGTAAGGGAAAGAGACCATTTTTCTAGTTCTCACAGGGACCCATGATCTCCCCCCCATCAAGGTTCAGTAACCATTCATTCATCCATTGTCAACTGACTGTAATGTGGTAAGAAGTGACCGGAAGTCAATAAAGCTATTATTACTTATTATATAAAGCAGGGGTGGGGAACCTTTTTTCTGCCAAGGGCAGAGAAAATATCCAGAGTATAACATGGATATTTATGTCATTCTTGGGGCATACAAAATCATCAACTTAAAAATTAGCCTGCTATGTTTATTTGGTCAAACATTTAAGTTACCCCTAATGCCTTGGCAAGGCCAGATCAAATGATTCTGCGGGCTTTATACAGGCCTCAGGCCAGACGTTTCCCACCCTGATGTAGAGTATTATGATTACTAGTCATGTTTAGTTAACAATTATTATTGCAAAAGCTCGTTCCACCATTTTCTTGATTTTTACACTGTGACCATCACTGTGCTAAGAGCTCTTCATTAAAAATTAATCCTACTTAATCCTCTCAATAGCGTGTGAAATCAGAATTTCTATTTGTGTATGTTTTGTAGTTGAGGAAACTAAGGCTTAGAAGGATTAAACAATTTGCCCAAGGAAACACTGCCAGTATATAAGGTGGGGTTTGGGGATTTAAGTCCAGGGGGCCACAACCCTCTTTAACAGGAAGATAGGGATTTTTCAAAGGAAGGAGGAGTAGGGAGAACATTTGGGTGTGGTTAAAAGGAGGGGAGTGAGAGAGAACAGGAGAAAAGGATTTGAGCAGAAGTTCTTTTTCATCATGTATTCATGTCACAAACATTTTTTGAGCACCTACTGTGTGCTAGATACTGGGTATGCAGTGGTGAGCAAAATGGGCATTGCCTTTGACTTCCTGGAGTTGATGTTTGTTTCAAAGGAGGCCAATGAATTTCCTTCTCAACCACCTGATGGTTGGGGAAGGTATTATGTCTGGTGGTAATAAGAGCTTTGGAAAATACAGGAAGGACAAGGTGGGTGAGAGAACTGGTGTGGGGAAAAGGGGGTCCTTGAAAAGGTGACATCTGAGTGAAGGTCACACTGAGGTGAGATAGATGGAGCCATGTAGATATTTGGCAAAAGGATGTTCCAGGCAGTGGGAACAGTGAGTACAAGAGCCCTTGAGGCAGGAGTGACTTTGAGAAACAGCAGAGAGATCGGAGTGGCTGAAGCAGAGTGAACAAGGGGGAGAGAAGCAATTAGGAGAAGGACCACGAGATAGGGACGGTGTGGAGGATGGGGGATAAATCAGTAGATTGTTCAAAGTCATTGTAAGGAATTTGGCTTTTATTCTGAGAGAAATGCAGGGCCATGGTTCTGGCTGATGGTGCTCTGATTCTTATTTATAACAACCTCTTTCTGACTCATGCGTGGAGAACAGCCCTGTAGGGGAAGAGGGCAGAGAGACTATTAAGAGGCTAAATGATCATCCAGCAAAAAGATCCGATGGCCGGACCAAGGGAGGTGGTGAGAAGTGGTCGACTTGTGGATAGGTTTTAAAGACCTTGAAGGATTTGCTGATTTCCGGGCTATTGGTGCATCATGATGCAGGGGCATCAGGTGGTTGAGAAAGGAAATTCGTGGTGCCCCACATTAGTATTTTCAGAAGGCCTAGGGGTAAAAACTCACAGAGGAAAGGAACAAGCACATGTTCATTGCCACTTTCACGGAAGCAGGGAGAAGGAGGCTTTGATCTAGAGTGATGGGAAGTGTCCTGAATCTGGGTCTGGTGGTCCAAGAGAAAGTTCTGGGGCTACGTGAGTGTGGTGAGTGAAGAACTGGGGAATTCTGGATCCCCTGGATGTGCGAGACCGGAGAGGGGGAAAGTAAGAAAGATACCTACAGCTGCCCTTTCCTGAGCGCTTATTATGGTTGGGCCATGTGTGAAGCTACTAGCTGAAGTTAATGGTTGGCACACTGATTTTTAAAGGGTGCTCATTCATTCATTCTATAGTGTTTAAGAAAAAATACTTAATTACACATTTTAAAGCATGATAAAAAAAAAGACTTTATTTAAGAGGAGCTATCTAGATAGGTGTAGGGACCACTTCAATGGAATTTTTCATTGAGGCTGGCTCACCTCCAAATATAGCATGGGCAAGTGGGAATTTCTAGCCAAGGAGCAGGGTGGGTATTAATGGATGGAAAATTACTAAAAGAAACATTAGGGGTAAGAGGACATCTGGCTAAACCAACTAGCTATTAGATATTATTATATTATTATATTAGACATTAGATATGAGAGCTATCAGGGTGAGGGTTTTTGCTAAACTGACTTAGGAGGGTTCTTGCTAAAATTGAATTCTACAAGGAAATACATAGATGAATCTAGAAGAAGGTCCTAGAGCAGTGTTGGCAAACCTTTTGAGCTCGGCATGTCAGCATTTTGAAAAAACCCTAACTTAACTCTGGTGCTGTGTCACATATAGAAATTTTTTGATATTTGCAACCATAGTAAAACAAAGATTTATATTTTTGATATTTATTTTATATATTTAAATGCCATTTAACAAAGAAAAATCAACCAAAAAAATGAGTTCGCGTGTCACCTCTGACACGCACGTCATAGGTTCACCATCACTGTCCTAGTGCTTGACTAAAGTTTGGTCAAGCAAAGAATCTTTATCACCAGCCAGATAGCCTGTGATGCTGTAATTTATAATAAGAAATATATATTTTGTCTTCATTTCTTTTCTATCGCAGAGCTCCTAAAACACTTGGAATTTCCTAAGTGAAGAGAACAGTAAAGGTGTGTGTGTGTGTGTGTGTGTGTGTGTGTGTACGTGTGTGTGTGTGTGTGTACGTACAGACAGAGAGATTAAGTAATTGGCTCAGTTATTGAAGCTCACAAGTCCAAGATCTGCAGGGTGGGGCAGCAACTGGAGACCCAGGAGAGCAATGGTGTAGTTCCAGTATGGAACTCAGAAAGCTTGAGACCCAGGAAGAACCAATGTTTCCTTTTAAGAGTGCTAAGACAGGAAGAAGCTGATGTCCCAGCCTTCCTTATCTCTTTTTATGTCCTTCACTTTGAGATCTAATTTGTCAGATATAAGTATTGCTACCCCAGCTTTTTTTCCGCTTCCATTCGCCTGAAAAACCTTTTTCCATCCCTTCACCATCAGTCGGAGTGTGTCTTTTTTTCTGAGGTATGTTTCCTGTAGACAGCAGATATATGGGTCATGTTTTCTTATCCACTCAGTTACCCTATGTCTTTTGATTGGGGCATTTAATCCATTTACATTTAAAGTTATTGATAGATACTTGTTTGTCGCCATTTTTATTCTTTACCCCTGTGTTCCTTCTTTGTTTCCTGTTTTTTCTTTTTACAGCAGACCCTTTAGCATTTCTTGCATTGCTGGTTTGGTGGTAATAAACTCCCGTAGACCTTTTATGTCTGTGAAGTTCCTGATTTCACCCTCAATTTTGATTGATAGCCTTGCTGGGTACAGTATTCTTGGATTCAGACCCTTCCTTTTCATGACTTTGTATATTTCATTCCATTCCCTTCTTACCTGATGTGTTTCTGTTGAGAAATCAGTCACTAGTCTGATGGGGGATCCTTTGTAGGTAACTTTCTGTCTCTCTCTGGCTGCTTTTAAGATTCTTGCTTTGTTGTTGGTGTTTGCCAATTTAATTATTATGTGCCTTGGCGTCGGTCTTTTGGGGTTCATTTTGTTTGGGACTCTGTGAGCTTCTTGGATTTGTGTGAGTTTTTTCTTCCCTGTATCAGGGAAGTTTTCTGTCATTATTTTTTCAAACAGGTTTTCTATTCCTTGCTTAGTTTCCTCTCCTTCTGGCACCCCTATTATGTGGATGTTGTTTCGTTTCATGTTGTCCCAGAGTTCTCTTAGGCTCTCACCCTGCCTTTTTTTTTTAATATATTTTTTATTGATTAAGATCTTACATATGTGTCCTTGTCCCCACGTTACCCTCTACCCTCCCACCCCCCCCCCCCCCGCTCATGCCCTCACCCCCCCGTTGTCCATGTCCATTGATTAGGCCTATATGCTTGCATATAAGTCCTTTGGTTGATCTTTCCCCCTTACCCCCACCCTCCCCTACCTTCCCTCCAAGTCCCGACAGTCCAATCAATGCCTCTCCGTCTCTGGATCAGTCCTTGTTCATCAGTTTATGTTGTTCATTATATTCCACAAATGAGTGAGATCATGTGCTATTTATCCACTCTCCAGTTCCATCCATGCTGTGGCAAATGGTAAGAGTTCCTTTTTCTTCTTCCTCTTCTTAAAGAATACCTTTCAGCATTTCATATAATGCTGGTTTGGTGGTGATGAACTCCTTTAGCTTTTTCTTATCCGTGAAGCTCTTTATCTGACCTTCTATTCTGAATGATAGCTTTGCTGGATAAAGTAATCTTGGTTGCAGGTTCTTGCTATTCATCACTTTGAATATTTCTTGCCACTCTCTTCTGGCCTGCATGGTTTCTGTTGAGAAATCAGCTGACAGTCGTATGGGTACTCCCTTGTAGGTAACTGACTGTCTTTCTCTTGCTGCTTTTAAGATCCTCTCTTTGTCTTTTGCTCTTGGCATTTTAATTATGATGTGTCTTGGTGTGGTCCTCTTTGGATTCCTTTTGTTTGGGGTTCTCTGCGCTTCCTGGACTTGTAAGTCCATTTCTTTCACCAGGTAGGGGAAGTTTTCTGTCATTATTTCTTCAAAAAGGTTTTCAATATCTTGCCCTCTCTCTCCTTCTGGTACCCCTATAATTCTGATGTTGGTACGCTTGAAGTTGTCCCAGAGGTTCCTTACACTATCTTCATATTTTTGGAATCTCTTTTCTTTTTTCTTTTTCGGTTGGGTATTTTTTGTTTCTTTGTATTTCAAATCTTTGACTTGATTCTTGGGATCCTCTTGTCTGCTGCTGGATCTCTGTAAATTATTCTTTATTTCAGTCAGTGTATGCTTAATTTCTAGTTGGTCCTTTTTCATGTCCTCCATGGTCTCACTATACTTATTGAGGGATTCATTAAATTTATCGGCGGTTTCCATAAAATTCTTGAAAAACCTTATAAACGTGGCCTTGAACTCTATATCCAATCGTTTGCTTTCCTCCATTTCTGCCATTTGTGACCTGTTTCTTTGTCTCCGCATTTTGGCAGCTTCCCTGTGTTGATAGAGTGGCCCTGCGTGCCAGGTGTCCTGTAGGGCCCAGTAGCTCAGCCTCCCCAGTTACCTGGGGTGGACACTCTTGGTGCACTCTTGGTGCTTTGGTTGTTGTAGGATCACTGGGAGGAATTGACCTCCAGGCCAATTGGCTGTGAGAATCAGCTGTGTCTAAAGTGGGAGAACTTCTGTGCTGAAGACACCCTTCTGGGGCAAGACTTGCTTCAGTGGGGCTTTGGTGCTCACTGAGTCTGCTCCCTGAGTGTGTCCCTTATGGATCTGAGGAGTTGCAATCTGGATGGTCCCCCTCTGACCACTGGGTACAGTGGCTCCTGGATCTAAGGAGGTGCTAATTCAGCCTCTGCCTGAGGCCACACAGCAGGAGCCACGAAGAGGCTTAGCTGTGAAGCGATGCAAGCCGCTGCGGGGCCTTGGGCCTTCTCTTGGAAGTTCCGGGTCTGCCTGGCTCGGCTGCAGTTAGGTACATTCACATGCAAAAGCCTCTGCCGCAGCCTGGGTGGGGCGGGGTCTCAGGGAATCAAAGGGCAGATCAAGGAGCTATGGCTGATTCTCCGCCCGGAGTCGTGGGTCTCAGTGACCCGCTAATTGCTGCAAGCACCTCTGAGGGAAAGCCGCCTTCAAGTTCGCCCGCTGCCGGACAGACCAGCTTCACCCGTATGAGTCCTGGGTCCCCAGAGACTTCCCGGAACCGGAGTTCAGAGCAGTCGGGAGCTTGTGATTCAAAAAGACAGCCGCGTCCTCAGGTGCCACCCCCTTTCCGCGCGCGCGAGCCTGCCGTACCTCTGCACTTGTACCTCTGCACTTCACCTCTGCAGCTCCTCTGGCTCTCAGCGTGCTTTTCTTTCCTTCTAGTTGTAGAATTTACACTCAGCCAGCCTTCCTGTTGTTCTAGATGATGTTTGCTCTGTCCTTTGCGGTAATTTTCAATTGTTGTGTGAGGCGGCAATTTCCCGGTGTTTACCTATGCCGCCATCTTAGTTTCTCCTCTCACCCTGCTTTTTAATTTTTTTTTCTAGAAGCTGCTCTGCTTGGGTATTTTTTCCTACCTTGTCTTCTAGCTCACTGATGCGGTCCTCTGCTTCTTCTAGTCTGCTATTGATGCTTTCTATTGAGTTATTTATAGCAGTGATGTCATTTTTCATTTCTTCTTGGTTTTTCTTCATTTCCTCTTGGTTCTTACACGTATTGTTGAATTTGTCTTCCATTCTTTTCATCCACCTTATGGCCATTTCTCTGAGTTCTTTCTCTGACAGGTTGCTTGCCTCCATTGCCTCCATTTCGTTTACTTCCTTTTCTGGTGATGCCTGCTTTTCTTTTATATGCGGGCTGGTTCTTTGTCTCACCATGTTCTCTCTTCTCCGGGTGTTTGGTTATGTAGTTCTCTTTCTGCTTTCCGTGAGGAGAAGCAGGGTTCCTCTAAGTCCATGTAGTTGTGCTGCTTGAGATCCGTTGTTTCTGGGTTAGTAGCCAATCTCTGGATGCCATGTCTTTGGATGTATACACTTCCAATAACAGCCACTCAAGATGGCATGGTCTCCGTGGCTGAGCTGGCGCTCCGGGAGAGATTTCAGCCGTAGTCTCCAACCGTCCCCTTTCTCCGGGAGTCCTCTGTCTTTCCCGGCTACAAACTGTCTCCCAGCTAAATATCTTCTACTTATTCGGGCTGTATGTTACCTGTTTCAGCTGCTCACCCTTATCTGCTCCGGGACAAGGCACGGGACATGTCTGTCTATACCTCCGCCATTTTCTTCTCCCAAAAATTTTTTATTGATTTTAGAGAGGAGGGGAGAGGGAGAGACAGAAACATCAATGATGAGAGAGAATCATTGATTGGCTGCCTCCCCGCACTCCCCCAGCCAGCTAGGCATCAAGCCTGCAAACAGGCTTGTGCCCTGACTGGGATCAAACAATGATCTCATTGTTCATAGGTCAACACTTAACCACTGAACCACACCAGTTGAGTCCAATTTGTACTTCTAATTCCTTCACCTTTTTCACCCAACCCTCAGCCCCCCTCCAATCTGGAAATGATCAGTTCTCTGGATCTATGAGTCTGTTTCTGTTTGTTCATTAATTTTGTTCTTAAGATTCCACATGTAAGTGAAATCATATGGGATTTGTTTTTCTCTGACTGACCTATTTCACTTAGCATAATACCCTCTAGGTCCATCCATGTTGACACAAATGTTAAGATTTCATTTTTTTTATGGCTAAGTAATATTCTATTGTATATATGAGCCACAGCTTCTTTATCCAATCCTCTACTGATAGGTACTTGGGTTGTTTCCATATCTTGACTATTATAAATAATGCTGCAGCGAACATAGGGGTGCATATATCTTTCTCATTTAGTGTTTTGGTTTTCTTCAGATAAATACCCAGAAGTGAAATTGCTGGGTCATAACAGTTCTGTTTTCAATTTTTTGAGAAATCCCCACACTGTTTCCCACAGTGGCTGCATCAATTTACATTCTCATCAACAGTGCAGGAGGATTCCTTTTTCTCCACATCCTCACCAGCACTTGTTTGTGATTTATTGATAATAGCCATTATGACAGGGGTGAGGTGATATCTCATTGTGGTTTTAATTTGCATTTTCTGAGTATTAATAATGTTGAGCATTTTTTCATATGTATATTGGCTATCTTGTACCACATCTTCTGCCATTTGCCATTGCAGTCGACATTCAATATTATTTTATACTAGAGGCCTGATGCATGAAATTCGTGCAAGGGTAGGCCTTCCTTCCCTATGGCTGCTGGCACCTGGGCATTCCCCTGCTGCCAGCAGCCACCTTGGCCTGGCGCTGCCCGTGTCTGCCACCACACCTTCCCCTTCCCCTCAATTGATCGCCCTGCTGGCTGGTGGCCTGGGCCTCCCTCTGTGGGGCAATTGTGGGGCGATGGCAGGATGCCCCCCCACCCCAATCTCATCGCACCTGCCTTGGCTGGCCTGGTGCCAGTGAGTGTCATAGCATGGTTATCTGGACGGTTGTTCCGCTGTTCAGCCGTGTGGTCGATTTGCATATTATGCTTTCATTATTCTAGACTGGAGGCCTGGTGCACGGATTCATGCACAGGTGGGGTCCGGCCAGCCCCGCCCCTCATGGGGGCCTATTAGGGGTGGTGCCAACCAGAGGAGGAGGGGCTGCGGGAGGGTTCCAGGGCATGTCTGACCTGTCTCACTTAGTCCTGATTGGCCGGACCCCAGCAGCAAGCTAACCTGTTGGTCAGAGCATCTGCCCCTTGGTGGTCAGTGCATGTCATAGCAACTGGTCGAACTGTTGACTGTCTGCCTTCTGGTGGTCAGTGCACATCATAGCAAGCGGTTGAGTGGCCTTAGCATATCATTAACATATTACACTTTGATTGGTTGAATGGACGACTGGACACTTAGCATATTAGGCTTTTATTATATAGGATTAGTTCCAGATGCATAGCATAGCAGTTAGACATTTATATAATTTACTAGAGGCCTGGTGCACAAAAATTTGTGCACTCGGGGGGGAGAGGGGGTCCCTCAGCCCGGCCTGTGCCCTCTCGCAGTCTGGGACCCCTCGGGAGATAACGACCTGCTGGCTTAGGCCTGCTCCCGGGTGGCAGAGGGCAGGCCCAATCCCTAGGTACAGCCCCTGGTCGGGCTCAGAGCAGGGCCGATTGGGGAGTTGGGGCACCTCCCCCTGTCATGCACAGAGCAGAGCGGATTGGGAGGTTGCGGTGCCACCCTCAGTCATGCTCAGGGTAGGGCCGATTGGGGGGTTGGGGCACCATCCCCTGTCACACTCAAAGCAGGGTCAATGGGGAGGTTGCGGCGCCACCCCCTGTCACGCACAGAGCAGGGCCAATCAGGGGGTTGGGGAGCTCACCCCTGTCACGCACAGAGCAGGGCCGATCAGGGCGTTGAGGAGCTCCCCCCTGTCACTCACAGAGCAGGGCCCATTAGGGGGTTGGGGAGCTCCCCCCGTCACTCACAGAGTAGGGCCGATAGGGGAGTTGGGGCATCGCCCCCTGTCACACACAGAGCAGGGAGGACCAGGGGGTTGGGGCGCCGCACCCTGTCACACTCAGGGCAGGGCTGATGGGGAGGTTATGGCTCTACCTCGTCACACACAGAGCAGGGCCCGTGGGGGGCAGTTGGGGCGCCGCCCTCTATCACCCACAGAGCAGGGCCGATTAGGGGGTTGGGGCGCCATCACTGTCACACTCAGGGCAGGCCCGATGGGGAGGTCATGGCTCTACCCTGTCACACACAGAGCAGGGCCCATGTGGGGGGGGGGGTTGGGGCGCTGCACCCTGTCACACACAGAGCCGCAGGGCGATCAGGGGGTTGGGGAGCTTCCCCTATCAGGCACAGAGCAGGGCTGATCAGGGGGTTGGGGTGCCTTCCCCTGTCACGAACAGAGCAGGGCGGATAGGGAGGTTGTGGCCCCGCCCCCTGTCACACACAGAGCTGCAGGGCAATCGGGGTTTGGGTGCTGCCCCCTGTCATGCTGATCCCGGTGCCGGGAGGCATATTACCCTTTTACTATATAGGATAGAGGCTTGGTGCACGTGTGGGGGCCGGCTGGTTTGCCCTGAAGGGTGTCCTGGATCAGGGTGGGGGTCCCCCCTGGGGTGCCTGGCCAGCCTGGATGAGGGGATGATGTCTGTTTGCAGCTGGTCACACACCCTTCAGGGTGGGGGTCCCCACTGTGGTGCCTGGCCAGTCTGGGTGAGGGGCTGAGGGCTGTTTTCAGGGTGGCGGGTGACTGAAGCTCCCAACCGCTCCTTTTATTCTTTTTTTCTTTTTTTAATTCTGGGCCAGCTTTAGCTCTGAGGCTTGGCTCCAGCTCTTAGGCCTCCACTGATGAAAGCAGGTATCTGGTTTGTTTGGGTTCTATAATCGAAACACTGTTTCACCTCCAGCTCTGAGATCCCGGCTGGCTGAAACCAGGTTTCTGGGGTTTTGTTTAGCTTCTATATTTGTAACAATGTTTCAAACTGCAAGCTCAGAGGCCGGCAAGGCAGGCAGGGAACGTTGGAGTCCTCCGTCACTGAAGCAAGCAAGCCTCATGTTTGCTTCAAGCTGCCTGGCTGCCGGCCACCATCTTGGCTGGCAGTTAATTTGCATATCTCCCTGATTAGCCAATGGGAAGGGTAGCGGATGTACGGCTAATTACCATGTTTCTCTTTTATTAGATAGGATGAAGTGATCTGACAATTAAGGGACACTTAGGCTGTTCCCATATCTTGGCTATTGTGAATAATGTTTCAATGAACATGGGGATACAGATATCTCTTCCAGAGAGTGATATCATTTCCTTCATATAAATACCCAGAAGTAGAATGGCTGGGTCATATGGTGGTTCTATTTATAATTTTTGAGGAACCTCCATACTGCTTTCCATATAGTGGCCATATGAATTTTTATCCCCACCAACAGTGCCTACAGAAAACTTATTTATTTTTGCTTAACATCATTATTATTCATAACAAAACAAAATGTGGCAGCTTAGAACTGCAGCCATCTAACATCTCACAGTTCCATGATTTGGCTTGGTTGTGGTGAAAAGTTCTGTCCATGTAGTGTGGGTTGAGGCTGCAGTCACCTGAAGGCTTGACTGGACCGGACCTTCGAGGAGGTTCTCTCCCCTGGGTGGACCTGGTTCTGGCTGTTAGCAGGGCTGTTGACAAGAGCATCTTGATTCTCCTTTTCATGGCTTGGTTTCTCACAGCATGGTGAGGGGTTCCTAGGAGAAGCATTTAGCCCACATAAATGGAAGCTGTAGATGTCCTAAGTCTCAGCTTCAGAAGTCACACAGTGTCATTTCTGTCGAACAAGTCGCATGGCTGAGCCCAGCTTTAACTCCAAATCTCTATGGCAGGAAGGATTTGTAGTGATCTGGAGACCACTGCAGCTCTTGCCACCATCACACTTCACAAAATTAATGATGCTTCCTTAATATCATCTAGTACCCAGTCTGTGTTGAAATGACCCTGTCTTTTTACAATTGGATTTTTTGAGTACAAGAATCCAATGTCCACGCATTTGGTTGTTGTTTTTTTCTTTTTCATTTTTATAAAAGTCTATTAGCATAGAGAGCAAAACCTAGCAACGTTTACATGGGAATTGTTAGCAGTAATTAATGACTGTCTATGGAAATGAAATTATGGAGGCTTCTAAATGCATGTGCTCTGAAATAACAATTCATTTTTAAATTATAGTTGACATACAGTATATTAGTTTCAAGTGTGCAATGTAGTGCTTCTACATTCATATACCTTGTGATGTGAACACCACAATAATCTAGTAGCCATTTGCCACCACACAAAAGTATTATAATATTATTGATTATATTCTCTGTGCTGTATTTTACATCCCATGGCTTCTTTATAACACATTGTTTGCGGGTAGTTTTTATTGTGCGCTAACAGGTGGTGCGGGCCATTTTTGCTAATTTTTTGCGCAAATGGCAATGTTCAGTAAAATTACGATAACTTTAGGTTACGTATTTATACATTACCCGCATTCTACCGCTAGTCTATAAAAAACGTATTAATACGTGTCCCGCGCTCTACTACCAGTCAACGTAAAACGTATAAGTAAAACGTATAAATACGTTTCCCGCATACAATGTGATAATTTATAACTGGAAGTTTGTACCTATTATTCTTCCTTGCCTTTTCACCCATCCCTCCTTGAGTCTGTTACTCTGTTACATATTGGGGTGATTTGTGGTGTGTGGGGGAGATTTTATTCTTGCAGAGGAGGCCTGCAGGTCTGTTTCTGGTTGTGGATTCTTTCGAAAAGGATGCTCTTGGTGAGATAATAACTGGTGGTATATATCTAAGTGGGTAGGCATGGGCAGTGGGTGTCTGTGAAGATCCTGTTGATGTATGTTGCTGAGTCTCTGTCGCTGAGGGAGCATACCAGTGGGGGGTGAGGACCTGTGAGGTGATGCATCTGGGTGTGTGTTACAGGTGTAGGGTGAATAATTCTGGGCGTGAATATCTCTGACCGACTGTCAATTTTGTTTTCATGACAGGTGGGTGTGGTTTTAAATAGAAAATCTCCAGTGGCAAAGAAGAGCGCTGGCATTCCTCTTCTGTATTTTTCCTGAGAGGGTGGCCCCTGAAGTCACAGGAAAAGTCTTGAGTCCCAGAGACTCTGACCAGCTGAGGAACCTTCTGCATGGGACAGGTGTCCCTGGAAGCTGGGTGGTGGCCTAGGCTCTGTCCCTAGGGCCAGTCACACTCAGAGAGAAAGAGGGAGAGAGTTTTATTTGCTTTAAACCCAACCATCCAGAAACACAATTGTGTTTTGTTCCACACCTCACTTTTTCTTACACTTGATGCTCACAAATATTTCCCTCTTACTGTGTGACAGGGCTCCAGGGAGGAAGACAGAGATCTGTCCTGGGTGGGAGTCTATAGGGAGGGACAACCTTGTTGCTGAACTCCTGGCTCTCTCTGCCCAGTGCAGACAATCTTGGTGCAAGGACTCCCTCCTGGGGTGCATGAGGGGGTTGCTGATCTTCAGATATCACCCTCCCACAAACTTCCCCACTAATGTATGAGAGATATTGGGCCATGACAGTGGCTTCGTGCACTGACTTGGGAGCCACATGTTCTGGATTCAAATTCCAACTATGCTACTCACTAGCTATGTTACACCAAGCTTGTTACTTCTCTGTGCTCCTCTATAAAATGAGGGTGATTTTAGTACCCCTTCCACCCCCACTGCCCAAAGGAAATGTAATGTGATCCACATGTGTAAATTTAATTTTTTCTAATAGCCCTATTTAAAGAAAAGTAGAAATAAACCTGTGCAATGGTCTGAATATCTGTGTCCCCCAGGCCCCTGAATTTGTAGTTGAAATCCTAATATCCAGTGTGATAATATTAGGAGCTGGGAGTTTTGGGAGGTGATTAGGTTAATGAGATAATTCCCTTATAAAAGAGACCTGGCTCCTTCCACTACATTAAGATAGGAGAAGTCTGTGAGCTGGAAGAGGACCCTCACACTTCCAGCCTCCAGAACTATGAGAAGAATAATTTTTGTTTAAATGTGATATTTTGTTACAACTCCTGAGCATACTATGAAATTAACTTTAACAAAATATTTTATCTCATACATTTATCCAAATTATTATATTTAAACTTGATAAATATTATTTTGATAATGATATCAAAGATTATCTTGATATTGTGATAAATGTTATCATTTCAACTTGATAAAATCTCATTAATAAAGAGGTTAGTGAGGCACTTTACATTCTTCTTTCTGTACTAAGTCTTCAGAATCAGGTGCATATTTTACACTTATAGTACACCTCAATTTGGAGTACCCACATTTTTTTTGGAAATGCTTAGTCTTACATTTGAAAGAGTAGATTACATACCCAAGTTGTCCCAAACAAACTTAAAAGTTTTCTAATAACTGAATTGAGGAAAAGTTTTTAAATTTAAATGTATTAAATTTAACTGATGGTCTTTGGTGATAATTCAGTGTCAGTAGAAGTCGCTAATTTGGGGTGTGCAGTGAAGAGGGAGACTTTATTCAGTGAAAACAGCTCAATTATGATACTGGCTGACTGTAGAACAGTACGGCTATGAGCTCAATAATGTTACAGCTGAATTATGATCAGCACAGCTGTGAGGTGGTCCTGGGGTGAGGCGGCCTTGGTGTTGCCGCTCAGCCCCTCTCCTGCCAGATAGCTTTAATGTGCTCTTCTCTGCTCCTGCTGCTCCACTCTGGCCCAAGACAGCTCCACTGTGGTCTGGCAACAAGCTTTGGTGGTACAGCACCAGCTGGGGAAATGCAGTCTTCAGTGAGGAGCTGACTCAGAGAGAGAGAATTCCCTGCCCCTTGTCTCTGATTGGTCTGTTCTCATGCACTGAGGACTCTAATGCTCCAATTTTGGTCCAAAAAAATCCTTCTGATTGTATAGAATGGAACCACTTTGATTGGTTGGTGAATATGCTAATAAGGAAATGGCTTCTCAGCTCTGATAGGATGGGGTAAGTTTCAGTCCTGTTGGTTGAAATATAATTACAGGAACTCCTTTATTTTTTTTTTAATATATTTTATTGATTTTTTTACAGAGAGGAAGGGAGAGGGATAGAGAGTTAGAAACATCGATGAGAGAGAAACATCGGATGTGCCCGCAACCAAGGTACATGCCCTTGACCGGAATCGAACCTGGGACCCTTGAGTCCACAGGCCGACGCTCTGTCCACTGAACCAAACTGGCCAGGGCCAGGAACTCCTTTAAAAGGGTTGGCTCAGCAGCACAAATAGTACAGGCAGGTAGCTGACTGCAGGAGTCAGGCAGTTTGGTGTAGGCTTCAAACAGTTGGTGCAGGCTTCTCCCTGGAGTGCAGATGGCATGAGAGGCCCCTGTTTAGCAATGGCTGCTAGGCTCTGTTTATAAATTTGAGCCCAGTCAGCCACCAGGAGCCTTTTTATAGCAGCTATTTTCTTTCTCAGGGTAGACAAGTAAATAAAAAATATATAAAATGAAAATTGCAGGGTGTTTTGTTATTGTTGTTGCACTGGCTACCCTTTAACTGTCTACCTGGGCTATTGGCTGCCATTGGATGGCATTTAGTATCGAGTTTATGGAAAAGCTTCTCAGCTATTAAGTAAGTTTGTACTTTTAAATCGCTTAGTGCAATGCCTGGTGTCACCTAAGTATCTTTACATGGTACATGTATACAATTAACACTTACTGAGCACCTACGTTGTGCCCAGTATGGGATATTGGGCTCAGATAGGGAGTAAAGCTTGGCCTTCAGGGCGCTTAGATTCCAGAGGTAATACTAATCAAACCATCACAAAGTTTGTGGTTAGTCATTGCAATGAGACATACAGAGAAGAAGGGATCAGTACTAAGGAGGTGTTTCCAATGGTGGATCAGGAAGGGGACACCTGAGTCCTGCCAACCATAGGCTGACTCTGAAAGATACACAGGCAGGAAGAATTCTCCAAACAGTGTGTGTAGCCTGTGCAAAACTCTGTGGTGGATGGTGAGAAGCAGGACATTGCATGAGAACTTGAGAAATGACCAGTGTGACTGAAGTGGAGAGAGCCAGAGGAGAGGGACATGATGTGAAATGGAGTCAACCCTTTCAGGGCCTTAGAAGCTGGAGAAAGCGTGTGGTCTAAGTTGTAGGGGTCACAGGTTCGAGTCCTGGTTATGGGCAAGTCATTGAACCTATGTGAGCCTCAGAAGAAAGGACCTGGTATGTCAGAGGTGCTCAGAAGTGCTAGGTGTGATCACTGCAGTAAGGATGGGCTGGCTCCCTCATATACTTCTGCAGGGTCTCCTAGGGTCTTCTAGTCATCCCCAGACTCTCTCTTCTCAAAATGTTACTCCATATCCATCCTCCAAGTCTGAAGCCAAGGCTCAGAGAGATAAACTTGACCAAGCCCCACAGATTCTGAGCTGCAGAACCCTGGTGAGGGAGAACTCAGGTCAGTCGGCTCCAATGGAGGCATCTTTTATTTCTTTGCAGTATGAATTCCTGTGCCCTCTAACTCATTCACTTATGGGGCCATAGCCTGCTCCCTGCCCAGCACCTAGAGATGCTCTTTCCACCTTAGATTCCCTGTCTCCACCAATCACTGTGCACTGTCCCTTCCACTGTAGAGCTCACTGGATTGCAACCTGCTCAAGGAGAAAATTTTTCTTTTCTCACTTATAACGTCCTGGTGCCTATTGCCTGAAAAACAGCAGGTGCTCAATAAAGGCTTATGGGTGGGTTGAAGGCACAGATGAACACATTCAAGCCTGGGCCATTAGTAGGCACTGGGGATACAAAGATCTATGTGTATATATAAAAGGCTAATATGCTAGGTGTCCGACCATTCAACCAGTCGCTGTGATGTGCACTGACTACCAGGGGGCAGATGCTCAATGCAGGAGCTGCCATGATGTGCACTGGCCATTTACAGAGAAACAGCACCGTGGACCTGGCACCCACAAAGCAATACTCGGCTTCCTCCAAGAGGGATACAGGCCCCACCACCTACCTGGAGCGACACCCAACCAAATCACAGCCAACGCTGCTGAGACCCCATGATGCAAAATGCAGCCCATAGCCCAGCCCAGCCCGGAAATGGTGGCTGTGGGCACCAGCTAATGACATCATGTAGCAACACCCGGCTTCCTCTCCCTAGCGACTATCCTCCTTGCAGTTTCTTCATCCCAGGAACACAATTTGCTTTGTAGCCAGGTGGAAACATTTTACACTTTAACCAAATGTCTGTGAAGCGTTTTCCTGTGCCTCATCTCATTTGATCCTCACAGAAGTCCTGGGATAGGTAGATATTAGACTCGGTGGAATCCTATTTTCTTTTCATTAGCCGAAAACAGAGACTTAGAAAGGTTAGAAACTTGACCCTATTGAAAAGAAGTAAGAAATGGTGGAACTTGAAAATGACTTCAGGTTTTCTCACTGTGCAGAATATAGTCAAACACTGCTGCAGTTAAATATTTCACCCTTTGTTCTTCCTGTGTGATCTACAATAATAATCTGCTTCATGTTGATATTTACTTCAGTGTTGTTGACAATTACCTGAAAGAGAAGTTGGGTTGCTTCACTGGGCTGGAAAAAGTTTAGCTACATAAGAAGGCAGGTCTAATTAAGCAAGTTTACTTTCTATTTATAAAAGGCTACGTTGACTCGCGCATGTGCAATACATAGCTCTCACTGGCACCAGTTGCATGCATATGTTTCCATCTGTCATTGTAGATTGTGAATTTGGTTGACAATTCTATTATAGAGAAAGGGCGAATAGTGATATTAAAATGATTCTTCTACTTTCCTTTCAGTGTGCATGAATTCATGCACCAGGCCACTAGTTAAAAAATAAAAGAATCAGTCCTTTTTTTGCCCTACGAAGCTCAAGATATGAGGGGACAGATAGGTTGGATTTTTGAGAAAAATGAGTGGGTGTTGGCATCATTAAACAAGAGGAAGGAAGAGCAGTATTGAGGCAGAAGCGGGTCATCAGCTCTGTTGTCCTTGTGTATAACTTGATATTGGTGAGGTGTCTCAGTAGGGACAGCTGCATATTTGGATCTGGACCTCAGAAAAGAGAAAGAGGTGGCTGGCATTAGATGTTTGGGTATGCTGGGTGTATGAGAGATAATTGAAGCCATGCCATGACCAGGGAGAGTGGTGTCACATGATCATAGGGATAAGATTAAAATTCTTTCATCATTTGCACCATCTCACAAGAGTCGGTTGTGAAATTTTCAGGAACTATGCGCACAGGTTGATAAACACAGCCATGACTAAAGATGATCTAAAGTTACAATTCAGTTATATTGAGTGGAAGTAAATACTCAAAAACTCATCACTTCTTAATTATTTTATGACATGTTCACTTTTTAAACTCATATAGGATTGGAGACCCAAGAATCTCCAATGAGGGGCTTTTCAAGAAAAAGTTTTCTAACTCAATTACACAGGCTCATTTTTTAAAAATTTCTTTTTATTGTGGTAAAATACAAATAACATAAAATTTACTATTATAGCCATGTAAACTGGGTAAAAATGAAGAGCAACTCAGTGTCATTAAGTACATTCACAGTGTTAGGCAACTGTTACCACTATCTAATTCCAGAATGTTTTCAGCATCCCAAACCAAAACCCCACATCCATTAAGCATTCACTCCCCATTATAGCCCTCACAGGCTCATTCTGACTATTTTTTCTTCCCCATGTACTAGATATCTCAGTTCAAATGAACAAGGCTAAAGCATCTCTCTTGTTCATTTGGGTACTGAGCACCAGAATGACACCAGGCATTGAGGAACACCTGGCATCCCCTTCCCTTCAAGGAGTTTATGGAACTAAAACCCTAAAAGCAAAGTGGGCGGGGAAGAGGGACATAACCACACCATCCAAAGGTATTCAACTGCTGATACTTTGGATATTGATCTTTTGTGGGCACTCACATCTGTTGTGTATTTGTGATTGTCACCTTTGTTTACTTATTTTGCCAATTTTTTTATGAATGTTTTTACATAGTTGCAGTCATACTATAGAAATCATTTTGCATTCTTTTTTTCATTTACATTGTGACATAACTTTTTAAAGTTCTCATCAGAGATGTAAGGTACCTCTTTCAAATTAAGAAACGAAACAACCACAGTAACCTTTCCCTGCTCCTCCAAAACGCATGAGAGCGAGCTTTCAGTTACTCTTACTGCTCATCATCTCCTTACTCCTGGATGAAGGCTAATTCCGTTGGCCATGATCTAGAAGTAGTATCAACAGTTTAAAAAAACCTCACTTCATTTTCTTTAAATATATACTCAGAAGTGGGATTGCTGGGTTATATGGTAGTTCTATTTTAAATTTTTTGAGGAAACTCCATACTGTTTTTCCATAGTGGCTGCCCCAATTTACATTCCCACCAACACTGCACATGAGTTCTCTATTCTCTACATTTTCACCAACACTTGTTATCTCTTGGTTGTTGTTTTTTATATAGTAGCCATTCTGACAGGTGTGAGGTAATATCTCATTGTGATTTTTATTTGTATTTCCCTGATGATTAATGATGTTGAACACCTTTTCATGTACCTTCTGTCCACTTATATGTCGTCTTTGGAAAAATGTCTATTCAGATCCTTTGCACATTTTAAAAATGGGCTTATTTGTGTGGTTTTTGTTTTTGCTATTGATTTGTGGAATAAAAGGAAAGTGGAATGGTGGTTACCAGGGGCTGGGGTGTGGGAAAGGGAAATTTAGAAAAAAAAAGTAGCCTGGTGGGTGCTGGGGGTTGGAGTGAGAGGGTCATGGGGAGTTAGTGTTTCATGGGACAGAGTGTGAACTTTACCAAGTGCAGAGTTTTGGAGATAGATGGTGGTGATGGCTGCACAATGACATGGATGTATTTAATGCCAATGAAGTGTACACTTTAGAAAGGTTAAGATAATAAATTTTATGTTACAGGCATTTTACCACAATAAAAAATTGGAATAAAATTAATAATATAATGAGATGCTGTACTGAGTGCTAATCGCATTGTGTGGTTATGATTTACGTAGCCACCTTAGGCCATAAGCATTATGTGAAATCATAAGAAATTGACAACATCAAATTGTGACCACAAAAATAGCATGTGAATATGGTTTGACCTATTGTTATCTCCATTTTAAAGATGAGAAAACTGAAGCTTAGAGGCACTAGATGATCTGCCAAAAGCTGCAGAATTTTGGCAAGGGGCATGACCAAGGTTTCAGCCTGAATGTGACCGTTTTTAAAGCCCCAAATAATTCTCTTCACACCTTTCTATCAACAGCTGCTAGGAGGAAAGAGGCAGATGCACCCTTGTTCCACAGAAGGGACAGCTGCGAAGGACTCAGAAGTGACTAGAGGGGTTTCACTATCCCATGTCCCCCAGCCTGGGGATTGCTGGCTGATAGAAAAAGGCTTGGGCAATACCAGGATGTTCATTGCTCTGAGCGTCCTGCTTCTCGGTTCGCTCTGGACACACTACTCACCCATTAGTTTCCCATTTCTCAGATTTGGGCTTGAGGTCTTTTTTCAACCCAGCTTTACTGAGATAGACTTGACATATTGTAACTGAACATGGTAGTATGCGTGCAGGCTAAATACCCGTCTCAGATGGTGGATAAAGAAAAATTGAATTTATTTAAGGAAGGGGGGATGGGATCTCCAAAGGGAAGGGCTGCCCAGCACTGAGCCAAGGGGATATTGGGTCGATAATGGCAGCAAAAATATACTTAAAAGGGTAAAACAAGGAAGGGCATAGAAGAAGCTACAGGGAAGTCTAGGCTGGGCTGCTTTGGCTCACTGGGGAGGACTTGGAGATGGTCAGGGGGTTAGCCCGGGACGAGCTGACACTGCCCGTTTTAAGTTTCCTGGGGTCCCTTAGAGGTTGGGGGATATGTGCCTGTGGGAGAATGGCATGGTGGTGCTCCTTGGAGGAAGAGTGCGCACTGGGTCCTTCATCCTGAGCATATTTATCTCTTTCTTGCAGGTGGAAATCTTAGGGAAGGCTCAGGTAGTGTCTTAATAGAATATTCATCAACTTTCCGGGTGTGCTCCTTAAGGGTTATGGTCTCCACTGATTGGTGCCAAGGCAGGGGGTCATTAGTCAATGCAGCTGGCCCTGAGGCTGCCACAGGGAAACTTGCCTGGTTTTGCTGCTTTTCTGGACCTGGAACTGAAATACAACTGAGGCCTAGATATTGTCTTTAGGGAGAAAAAGGTCAGGGGTTCTAAACCATCTAACCAGCAATATGAAAGATCCGGGTCCAGACTGCATGACCAGTGATATGTTAGGGGAGAATAGATTAACTTCGCGGTGAGGTTCTTGTTTTCCCACTTTTGCCTCTTGTTAGGCATCCGGGGATTTCTGCCCTGGGGAGTTTCTGTACCTGGCCCATCATCCTTGCTTTGCCCACGTCTAACAATAACATTGTGTAAGTTTAAGGTGCACAACGTGTTGATTTGATAAGACTTACATATTGCAAAATGATAGCCACTGTAGCATTCGCTACACCTTCGTCACATCACATGACTACCATTCCTTTTTGTGGTGAGAACATTTAAGATCTATTCTAGCAAAAATTAAATAACTCAAAGAGTCCGATTAAAAAATGGGCAGAAGAATTGAACAGATATTTTTTCAAGTAGCTGACCGTGTGTGTTCATGCGTGTGTGTGTGTGTGTGTGTGTGTGTGTGTGTGTGTGTGTGAGAGAGAGAGAGAGAGAGAGAGAGAGAGAGAGAGAGAGAGAGAGATAGAGAGATTGACTCATGTCCTGCAGAGAAATGTGGTAAGACAGCCCTAGCTCCAGGTCAGGTGGGGCCCAAGCTCTCTGAAGACACTTTGTTCTGGAATAGGTCCTTTCCTTTCCTTCTGGGCTCCCACACCTGCAGGTCCTCCCCCCACCTCCCCATCCCTGGTGCTGTGCTAGCACTCAGCGAGGTATGTGACTATCCAGGAAATACTTTTTGTCTGATTGCAGGGAAGTGAGTCTCCATGACTTTGAGTGATTGGTGCTATATCCATTCTCCACACATGTGCACATCACCTGCTGAGAGTTGTTTCTGTTTCTGGGGATATGCCAGGCCAGTCTCCAGCTATACCACTTTCCTGGGAATATTAGTATGCAACAACCAGCACCTGACACTTGCCAGCTGTGTGACCTGCCACATCTCCCTGAGTTTCCGTTTCCCTGTAGTTGTAAGGTGTTTTGGGTAATACCACCTCACTGGGTGGTTGTGACAGTTATTATAATTAAACTAGAGGCCTGGTGCATGACATTCGTGCACTGGGTGGAGGGGCTCCCTCAGCCCAACCTGTGCCCTCTTGCAGTCCAGGACCCCTGAGGTGACCTTAGCACTGTCACAGAGGTGGGGAAGGCTCCCGCCACCTCCACTGCACTCGCCAACCATGAGCTGGGCTTCTGGCTGAGTGGTGCTTCCCCTGTGGGAGCGCACTGACCACCAGGGGGGGCAGCTCCTGCATTGAGCATCTTCCCCCTGGTGGTCAGTGCGTGTCATAGCAACTGGTCATTCCTCTGGTCTTTTGTTGTTCGGTCAATTTGCATATTAGCCTTTTATTATATAGGATGAACCTTTGCCCCACTCCTGCAATGCCACAGGCACAGTGGGGATGCTTTTCAAAGCCTCTGATATTTACTGAATGAATTTAGGGGTTCCTGTATTTAAAAAGGTTTTTTTTGTTTGTTTTTTTACTAGGCTGAAACTATTTCAGCAAATTCTCTCTGGGCTTAAACTTTGGGTTCTTAGTGAGCCTAAAATTGTATTCTGAGGAAATTGTTGAAGACAAAAAGGGGAAGTAGAGTCAAAAAGAAAAAATATATATAATATTGGCCCCTTAAATATATATAATAGTGTCCCTCATTGCATCTCCTTCTTCCCCTTAGAACAATACACCATATAAACGGATTACATTTTTCCCTTTACACGGGCTCAGAGCGAAACTTACAGCCAACTACGACTTAATATGAAGCCACTTCAGAGCATGAGGAGTAGGCACCACCCTTCTCACAGACACTGATTCATGTTTTCCTCTTCTCTGTTTTCCTCCCTTAAGTTTTAGCTTTTTGTGCATGGCTTTATATTCCTTTTTACTTTGAATGAGGAGATGTATACGTGCATAAATACTATATTAATGGCTCGCTGGTGTGGTTGAGTGTTGACTTATGAACCAGGAGGTCACAGTTCAATTCCCAGTTGGAGCACATGCCCAGGTTGTGGGCTTGATTCCCAGGGTGGGTCGTGCAGGAGGCAGCTGATCAATGAGTCTCTCTCATTGTTGAGGTTTCTATCTCTCTCTCTCTCCCTCTCCCTTCTTCTCTGAATCAATAAAAATATTTTTAAAAAATACTATATTATTGAAAAAAATGCCTTAAAGATATACAGCATTTTCATGGATTAGGGGCTTTTAGGCTGATGTCCATAAATTCCTGGGTTTTTCCAGTAGCAATTGAAATTGAAGCCATGAGGAGGAGGAGTTCACTAGCAAGGGCTTAACTGATGATTCTTTTCACTCTTTCCAGCCTTGTTTTCCATTTTCCTTTTCCTCGTTTCTACCTTCTTCTCTCCCCTCCCCTCCCCTGCTCATTCTCCATGCTCCTCCTTCCATTTCTCTTTTACCCCTCCCCTCTTCACTCACTTTCTTCGCCCTATTCTTTCCTCTCCTTCAATTATTTTAAAACAGATTACCAATTATTTCTTGAATCATTCATGCCATGGGCAAAGGGCCTGTGGTCCCCCCCCCCCTTTTTTTTTTTTTTTGTGGAGCCCTCAAACTCAGAATGGTTTTTACATGTTTAAAGGGCTGGAGCCAAAACACACACACACACACACAACAAAACAAAATACCAGCACAATTTTTTTTAAAAAAACAAAATAAAACTGCCTCAAAAAGAGGAATATGTAGCAGAGACTATATAGCCCGTGAAACCTAAAATACTCTGCCCTTTACAGAGAAAGTTTGCAGAGCCTGTAATATATAATTTATGGTATTTTTACCTGTTTCTTTTTACTTTTTGTTGTGTGTGACTGCTAAGAAAAATATAAATTATATTGTATTTTAAATTACATTGTAGTTTTTTCTTTGCTTTTAAAATATATGTTATTGATTTAACAGAGAAAGGGAGAGGGAGAGATAGAAACATCAATAATGAGAGAGAATCATCGGTTGGCTGTCTCCTGCACATCCCCCACTGGGAATTGAGTCCAAAACCCGTCCTATGCCCTGACCAGGAATTGAAACATGACCTCCTGATTCATAAGTCAATGCTCAACCACTGAGCAACACCAGCTGGGCTGTATTTTTTCTTTTTAATTTTATTATGCAATTACAGTTGACTTTCAGTATTATTTTATATTTGTTTCAGGTATATAGCATAGTGGTTAGACAATCATATACTTTATGAAGTGTTTCCACTCGGTATTTCCAGTACCCACCTAGCACCATACATAGTTACTGTAATTTTACTGACTGTATTCCCTATGCTGTACTTTACATCCCCGTGACTGTTTGGACTTTTTAGTTCCTTCTACTGGAAGAACTGCTGGAGGAAATTGCCAGTGTCTGTCCGGGGGGGATGGGGGGCACACATCACCCTCAGTTCTACCTCTCAGTTTTGTCCTATAAGTGAAGAGCAAGGTGGGAGGTTCAGGGAAGACAATAGTTATTCCTGTGGCACCAGAATTGGATTTGAATTCCAGTTCTTCTGAATCCCAGCAGCGGACACACTGCTTGCTTAACCTGTTGACCCTCAGCATCCTCATCTATATGATATGGGTATAAGAGTGTATTACTATGATTTATAAGATATTCAGTTGTCATCTACAGTCCCAGGATTGAAACTTGGGTTTGAGAGCTTCCAGGTTGGTGAATAGTGGAGGTGTTGCGTGGATGGTGGGCATGGAGCACATGGAAGCTGGCTCTCCTTCCCCATGCCTTGCCCCGTGCAGCTCTTCCATAGTAAAGAATGTTACATTAACCTATAATCTAGTAAGTAACATGTTCCTCTGAGTACTGTGAATTACTCTTGCAAATTAATTGAATCCAAGGAGGAGGTGTGGGAACCTCTGATTTATAGCCAGTGGTTTATCTATTCACATTGTCATTCAGCAAACATTTCTTGGAGTCTGGGTGCTCACATCCATCTGTGTTGTCTGCAGAGTTCAGCACCCCCTGTGAAATCTCTACTGACTGGTCCCCTGGTATATGAGTTTCCGATCTGTTCCTTGCGTTTTCCAGCTTCTAGATAATTGTCCACATTGCTTAGCTCATGGCTCCACATCTACTAGTATCCCCAAAACCAGCAGTGGAACATCTTCAGATCTCTCTCTCTGAACTCTTGTGTCCCTCATTGCATCTCCTCTGACCCTGGCCCTCCTGCCTCCCTCTCATGAAGATGACATTGGGCCACATGACAATCCAGGGTGACCTCCCATCTAAAGATCCTTAACTCAATCCCACTGCAACATCCTTTTGCCATCTGAAGTCACATCCACAGGCTCCAGGGGTTAGGACATGGACATGTTTGGGAGGCCATTATTCTGCCAGCCACACCTGGGTCCACCACCTTCCAAACTCTGCCTCTATCTCGCCAGATTCTCTTGAGGACTCTGTCCCCTGGAATAAAACGTCTGCCTCAACTGATCCTCTGCCCTCCCTTTGTCCAATTTAACTCACCTTTCAGGTCTTCACCCCACCCCCAGGTTTCACCAAGTCCCCAGATTAGATTAAATCCCCACCTTGAAAGTCACCTGGCACCAGTGGCATGCATGCTATTCCTTATTTATCACCTGCTTCCTTCCATCACTCTAAGCCCCTAAGGGCAGGGGCTGTGACTCCTTTCACTGCTACATCCTCATACCACTGCACCTGGAAAACACCTGTCAGTTTGAATTTAGTCACTGCCTCCTCCCTTCCTGCCACACTCCTGGCTTCCTGGTTGCTGTTTGCAGATGTATGAGTTTCCTAAGGGCACTGTAACAAAGTGCCACAGACTGGGGGACTTTAACAACAGAAATGCATTATCTCACTGTTCTGGAGGCTGGAGGTTCATGATCAATGTGTTGACATGGTTGGTTCCTTCTGATTGCTGTGGGGGAGAAAGTGCCCATCCCATGCCTCTCTCCTGGCTTCTGATGGTTTGCTGGCAATCCTTGGCATTCCTTGGCTTGTAGATATATCAGTCCGATCTCTGCCTTTATCTTCACAAGGTGTTCTCTCTGTGCATGTCTGTCTCTGTGCCTAAATTTCCCAAATCATATTGAATTAGGGCACACCCTAATGACCTAATGTTAACCAGATCATATGTAAGGATCCTACTTCCAAATAAGATCCCATGCACAGCTACTGGGGGTTAGGACTTTAACATCTTTGGGGACACACAATTCAACTTACAGTATGAGACTTCTGCCCTCAGATCATCTTTGCCTCTACCTCTTACATAATTCAGAAAATATAGATAGAGCGACTTGGTATGTATAATAGACCATTGAGCTGAGGACTGGAGATCCCATGGTGAGTCCTAGAAAGCATCTTTTTAAAAATCCTCACCCAAAGATATTTTTTCCATTGATTTTTACAGAGAAGTGAGGGAGGAGAGGAGGGGAGGAAGGGAGGGAGGGAGGACCATTAATTTGAGAGAGACAAATCAATCGGTTGATCAGTTGCCTCCCGCACACACCCAGACCAGAGCTGGGGATTGAACCTGCAACCGAAGTATTCGCCCTTGAGTAGGAATGGAACCAGTGGACCGGGCTGAGGCTCCAACTACTGAGCCAAACCAGCCAGGGCCCTAGAAGGCATGTCTGCTTTCAATGTTTGCAAGTGAAGAAAAAAAAGTTTTCAAGTGTGGAAAAGCAGACATGCCTTTAAAATCCCTATCTTTCAGGTTGAATCACCTGGGGAAATTAAAATGAATATATTTGGTAATTGCAAATAATTGTAAGAACCTATTTCCTTGACCCTTTCCCCATCACCCCTCCTGCTTTTCTGAAGTCTCTGAAAGGCTCCCCAAGGGTGACTGCAGAAGCCGTGTCATCTCACAGTGCTCCCAGATAAGTATGCTAGATGCCACCTCTAGTCGTCACTGAGTATGAGGCTTCTCATTGCAGCCTCGGTAGCAATATTGCAAAGTGCTATCATTATCCCATTTGAGATACACAGAAAGTGAGGTCATTGTCCCCAGCTGCACACCTCTGAAGTGGTGGAGATTTGATTTGCACCCTGTGTCTGACTCCAGAGCTTGTGCCTGTCGCCTATGACTCAGTAAATCACCACTCCAAGCTGATAGGAGAGAAGGCAGATTCAGAGGGAAAAAGGGCACATGCTGGCCAGAGTTAAATCTGACCCCAAAGGTATGTAGATTATAATTTTTTCCTTTTTTAAGAAACTAAAACTTAGTACAATAGCATGCATAGATCTATAAGTATATAGACAAAGGTGTTGTTTTTCAACAACTTGTTATAAAAATTTTCAAACATACAGCAAGAATGTTGAAAGAATGTTGCAATAAATTCTCATATACCCAACACCTAGATTCTATATTCACGTTTTGCCATACTTGCTTTATCACACATCCATCCATCCATCCATCCATCATCCACCCATCCACTTATCCATTAACCCTTTCATCTGTTTGTCCATCTGTCCATTCATCTATCATCCACTCATTCGTTAATCCTTCCATCAACCCATTCATACATACACCCATCTATCCATCATCCATCCTCCCTCCCTCCCTCCCTCCCTCCCTCCCTCCCTCCCTCCCTCCCTCCCTTCCTTCCTTAAATCCACCATATCTAATCATCTTATTTTTTAAATATATTTTTATTGATTATTAGAGAAAGGAAGGGAAAGGAGGAGAGATAGAAACATTATGAGAGAGAAACATCAATCAGCTGCCTCCTGCACCTCCCCCCCCCCCCAACACACACACTAGGGATCAAGCCCAAAATCTGGGCATGTGCCATGACCAGGAATCAAACAGGTAATGGTTCGATGCTCAACCACAGAGCCACACTGGTGGCTGGTGGGGCTAGTCATCTTATTTTTCATGTATTCCAAAGAAGTTGCATTATCAGTACCATCCCCCCCTCCTAAATAGTTCACCATGTGGAACATTAACTGGAGTACAACATCAGCACCACCGCAGAGAGATGTAAAATATTACCCCTCCCTTTTTCTTTCTTTTAAACAATTTTTATTTGGATGTAGTTGGTATACAGTATTTTATTAGTCTCAGGCATACAATATAGTGATTCAGCATTTACACACCTTACAAAGTGAACACTACACTAAGTCTAGTAATCATCTGCCACCATGCAAACGTCCCGCAATATTACGTTACACCTGTTCCTCCCTCCCCTCTTGTAGCTGTCAGTATTTATATGACTTTTTTCCTTTTATATGAAAATGTAATTTAGACCCAGTAAAGTCTATACATCTTCAGCCTATAAGTCAGTGATTTTTATGAGAACCATAGCGCTCGCACGCTCTCGCTCTCTCTCTCTCTCTCTCCCCCCCCCTCCCCTCCTCTCTTTTCTCTCTGCTCTCTCTCCTCTCTCTCCTCTCTCTCTTTGCAGGTTTTTTTTTCTTATTACCTTAATCCTTTGGGGCTTAAGTTTAGGAGAGGGAAAATAGATGTTCATGCAAAGTGCTTTCTGGATGGCTGACGATTGCGCTTCTTGGCAGAATCACCCAAAGCAGCTAGAAGGGGTTTGCGATTGTGCCCTCGCTGCAGGGTCTGACTCTGCTTAGGAAACCAGAGAAGGGCCACAGAGCCTTCCTTTGGGTTGGAGCCACTGCACACACTGCCTATTGAAAGGGGCTCTCCCTCGCCTGCCTGGGAGGGTGCAAGCTTTGGGAAGGGCCACATGCTACATAAACAGGGACTTTCTCCTTCCCTTTGGCTTATTTTTGTTCCAGAACTAGACCAGAGTTTTTGGTCGAGAACCATAAGTTTTTAACCCCTGGGCAGCACTTGCAATTCTCTTTTTGACAACTGGATTTTGTCTTTGGGCCAGATTCTTTGGTATTGACATAATTCAGCAATTCTCAGTTAAGAGTGATTTTGTGGCCAGAGAACAGTTGCCAATATCTGGAGACATTTTGGTTGTCACAACTAGGTGTGGGGGAAAAGGAAGATGGAGGTACTACTGGCATCTTGTGGGTAGAAGTCAAGGATGCTGATAAACACAGTGCATAGGACAGCCCCTTACAGCTAAGGATGGTCCATCCCCAGTAGACCTTAAGTCCTCCAATCTCTCCATCCTCTAGACCTGTATGGATTTGAGATTGAGTCTGCTTAGGCTCCTTCAGGGGTCCCCTGTACCATGTACAAAGAATTGCTGAGGTCAGAAAGAGGATGAAGCACCAGAGGGTTATAGAAAACACCCAGGATGGAATCCTATTTGCTTTTCAACCATGTTCATTTCATTCATCTCTTTGTCCCCAGTGCTTGGTGCCTGGTGATTGGATAATAAATAAATGAATAAGTTGGCAAACTTTTTTTTTGCACACCTACTGTGTGTCAGATACCCTATGCAGTATTCTAGAATCTAGAGTGTGCAGAAATAAAACACACACATCTGAGTATGTGGTTAAGTTCTCTCATGTAGAAAATTATAGGGTGCTTTGGAAACAGGGAGGGGAGTTATGCATTCTGTCTGTGTGACGCAGTGGGGCTTCATGAATCACTGGACACATCAGCAAAGCCTTTGAAGGAATGCATGAAGAGAGGGAGGGCAGTCCAGGCAGAGGGAACAGTCCAGGCAAAGGCTTATAGGGGAGAAGGCATGTCAAACCTTGTAGGGAGGAGGGGCACTTTGACCTTGCTGAAGCACTAGTCTGTGGGGATGTGGCGATTAGGTGAATGGGGGAAGCAGGTCCTAGATCAAGGTGGGCCTTCAGAGCCAAGCTGGGGAGTTTGATCCTGAGGGTGATGAGAAGGCACTGAAGAATTCAGACCAGGGGAGGGGCATGAACAGTTCTGCATTTTTAAAAGGTCACTCTGTTGGCTGGGTGCAGGTAAGCTAAGGGTGGAGCTGGAGGCAGAGGATGAGTAAAAAGGTCATTTGAAAAATCAGAGAACATTGAGGACCTGAACTAAGGTAGGGTGGTTAGCAGAGAGTCAAAAATTACACAGAAGTTTCCGAGGATGGCAGTCCAGGATAGTGTTTCATAGACTGGGCCCCCGGAAGGCTGGCTTTTAAAGCTGCTATGCCCTCTTATGGCTAAGTGAAATAGAATAGGGGTTCCTTCTCAACCACATGGAGGAAATCCTAGGAATTTATACTTTTTATGCAGCAAATATATGAGTGTCTACTTTGTGCCATTCACTGGGATTATAGCTATGACTGATGTTGCAGAATCATCTCTCAAAGTTTAGGTTCACATGCTCATTGTGCAGATGAAGCCAGAACACTGAGACACAGGTGCTTGGAGGGAGAGAAAGGTTAATTACTTCATTTGGCCAGAATGAGAGGACAGAAGAGCAAGATCTCTCAAATCTGTCCCTCTTAAAAAACAAAAGCAGGGAGTTTTTATGCGCTTAGGGAGTCGGGGAGTGGGAGTTACAGGAAACTGAGAGAGATTTTTGGTCACACGTAACACTTTCGCAACAGACTCCTGGGTGTCAGCAGTTGATCACAGTTACCTTGGAGACATTCTTGCCTCCTGCAAAACAAACTCGTAAATTCTCTTGGAGACCTGGTGGTCATCTCCTCTCCTTGACCAACAGACACCACATCAGCAACTTATGACTATTTTTATGAGGACAGAAGGAGTTGAGCAGCAAGAGAGGTTAACATGTGAAGAAATGCTTAAATTATTTAATTCTAGCTGTCAAAAATATAGGGACATTAAAATCTACCCTAAAATAGACCCAGCCCCTGCCCACATGGAGAATTGGTGACAATAGACAAGTGAACATATGGATCCTAAGTTAATTAGAAATATAGAAAATAGGCCTGTGCTAGGGAGGAAATACATAGGATATTGAGGTGGCAAGTGATGAAGGCAGGACAGTTTGAGGGGTGGTGAGGGTAGACCTCTTGAAGAGGTGACATTTGATTGGAGGCTTGAGGGATGGGAAGAAGCCAGTTGTATAGAATTCCAGGCAGAGGAAAGAGCATGTGCAAAGGCCCTGAGGTTGGCAAAGTCTTCATGTGTGCTTTCAGCAAGGAGGCCAGTGCAGTATAGCAGAGAGAGGGGAAAGAAGACCAAGAGGTGGCTGGAGCCAGACCCAAAGGCTCAGTTCAACCCCACTCTCTGCCAATTGCATTTTTAAAAAGTTTTAAGTTAATTCTTTCTGTTGAGATGTAGCTTCTACCCAATAAAGTGCACAAAATGTCTTTGTTGTAAGTATATGACTCAGTGAATTTTCACATATGTGTAACTTCCCACAACTCAAAGTATAGAACATTCTTTTCCTCTGGGACAGGGTTTCTCAGCCTTGATATTTGGGGTGGGGCAACTCTTTGTTGTGAGGGGCTGTCTGTGCATTGTAAAATGCTGAGCATGGCCCTGGCCAGCACCCATTAGATGCGAGTAGCACCCACACCTCTCAGTTTGCTTTTCTGGAAGTTTTTAACTTTTGACCACCTTCACCTAATTCCTACTACGCACTCTGGCAAACACCAATCTATTCTCTGTATTATTGAGCACATGGAATTTTATGTTAGATTCTAAAAATATGTGATAACATGCAGTATTTGTCTTTCTCTGTCTGACTTATTTCACTTAACATAATGCCTTCAGGGCCATCCTTGTTTTCATAAATGCAAAGATTTTATATATACACTAGAGGCCTGGTGCATGAATTTGTGCATGAGTAGGGTCCCTAGGCCTGGCCGGCCATCAGGCTCGATTGGGGTCGTCTTGCCCAGTCCCAGTCAGGGCCAGGCCCATTGGGGCCTGCCAACCAAGGGGGAGGGACGGGGGGAGGGGCCATGGGGGGTTGGCTGGCCGCGGGAAGTTGGCTCTGGGAGTGCACTGACAAACAGGGGGCAGCTCCTGCATTGAGCGTCTGCCCCCTGGTTGTCAGTGCACATCATAGTGACCGGTCAACTGGTCATTCCAGTCATTGGGTCATAACGGTCATTTAGGCTTTTATATATGTACTAGAGGCCCAGTGCACAAAATTTGTGCATGGGTAGAGTTCCTAGTGGCTGCTGGCTGCTGACTGGGGCCTCCCTTCCCTGATTTCTGGCTGCCTGCTGGGGCCTTCCTTCATTCCGTGCTGCCTTCTGGTGGTCAGCACATGTCATAGCAAGCGATCGAACTCCCGGTTGGTCGAACTCTCAAAGGGACACTTTGCATATTAGGCATATATACATACACTTTCTTTATACATTCATTCATGGATGGGCACTTAGGTTCCCATATCTTCTTTATTGTAAATAGTGCTGCGATGATAATGGGGTGCAGATACCACTTTGAGATAGTGATTTTTCTTTAAGTAATTCCCAGAAGTGGAATTGCAGAATTATATGGTAGTTCTATTTAAACTTTTGGAGGAGCTTTCATACTGTTTTACACAGTGGCTGTGCCAATTTACATTCCCATCAACATTGCACAAGGGTTCCCTTTTCCATACGTCCTCTCTGACACTTGTTATCTCTAGTCTTTTTTATAATAGCCATCTTAGAGGTGTGAAGTGGTATCTCATTATGGTTTAAATTTGCATTTCCTTAATGATTAGTGGTGTTGAGAATCTTTTGATGCACTTGCTGCCCATTGGTATGTCTTTGAGAGTGCTTGTCAGGTTTGACAGCCAAAAATGCCAAATGTCCCCTGGGTGGCCATAATTGCCCCCCTCATTGAAAATCACTACTCCAGCAGTTTCCCTCATGCCTCTTTCCAAACAATGTCTCCATCCCCAGGACACTATTCTGACTTCCCATCCATTAGACTTACCTGTTCTTGAACTTGTTATAAATGGAAATATATGGTTCCTCTCTGTGTGGTCTTGTGTGAGTTATGTAACTTTGTGTCTCATTTCTTTCTCTGTGAAATGGGTTGATCAATGAAAGTACACTGAGAACTAAATGAGTCATGAAGTCTTCAAAGGGTGTAGCTCAGAAAAAACATTGAATAAATGCCTCATGTTTATGCTGTGGCTTAATGTCAGCTCCCTTGGCCCTGCTGCCCAGCACACAGCAGGTGTTCAGTGAACAATATCATGGTGGTTGTTGACTGCTGTATAGCCGGCTTTGGGGATTTGACCCCAGGCTACCTCCAGCACTCGTCTCATTCTCTCTGGACTTTTGATCCTCACAAACTGGCCTTGTCTGTTCTGCACAGAAGCTCCCTTTTCAGGGATCACTGACAGCTTCTCTTGAGTTTCCTCTACCTTTGTAGGATGTTTACATGGGGCCTCTGCCTTGTCCCCGAAACCCACTTCTCCTGCTAGTTCAGTGGGTTTCCACTCCTCTTTCTGACCATCTCTCGGCAGTGTCCTCAGCCCTCTTGTCTTGCTCAGCTGGCCCGGCCCAGCCCTGATCTTTCCCATTTGCCCCCATCAGTGCCATCTGATAGGGAAGGCTGGTTTAGGCCCTGGTCAGCCTGGGTACAGCAGGAGCCTGAGTTTATTTACAACTTCATCAGGACAGCCATTCTCTCCATGCACTCACAGAAGTGCAGGCCAACCTCCCAGAGGGTAGAACCCAGAGACCTGCCCCCATCTCTCCAATTCCCCAGTGATCCTGCTAATGTAGGTTAACACCATCAGGGGCCAAGAAAGAAATATGGATCTCACCTCACCTTGTCATTGCCAAGCTGGGAGAGACAGCACAGAGGTGGGGATATTTGTAGAAATTTTTAAGTAGTCCTGGCCTGTGTGCTCAGTGGTTAGAGTGGCAGCCTGAGCACCAAAGGATCACAGGTTTGATTCCCATCAAGGGCACGTACCTGGGTTGCAGGTTCCATCCTCAGCCCTGGTCTGAGCATGTGCGGGAGGCAGCCAGTCAATGTGACTCTCTCACATCAATGTTTCTCTCTCTCTCTTTTTTTTTTTATCTCTCCCCCATCCCACTCTTCCTTGCACTCTCTCTCTAAAAAAAAGGGGAAGCCCTAGCCGGTTTGTCTCAGTGGATAGAGTGTCGGCCTGCGGACTCAAAGGTTCCAGGTTCGATTCTGGTCAAGGGCATGTACCTTGGTTGCGGGCACATCCCCAGTAGGAGGTGTGCAAGAGGCAGCTGGTCGATGTTTCTCTCTCATTGATGTTTCTAACTCTCTATCCCTCTCCCTTCCTTTCTGTAAAAAATCAATAAAATATATATATTAAAAAAAAGAAAATGATGCTAAAAAAATAAAAGGGAAAATATTAAATAAGTAAATCATGATAACGTGATAATATCTTAAATAATTAAGATTGTTTATAGTAGAGAGCACTCAGATACCTGAAGAATCCAGACCAGAGTTATACAATAGAAATAACCCAAATTACATACATAATTATAGATTTTCCAGAGTGAAAAGATATGGGTGAAGTTAATTGTAATCATATGTTTTATTTAACCAAGTATATACAAATATTTTATCATTTCAATAAGTAACCGGTGTCAAAATTACTAAGGAGATGGTTTACACTCCTCTGCTCATATCTTCTAAATCCAGTGTGCCTTCTAAACTTGATAGTGAATTTCTATTTGGACCCTAGAGTTTTAATTGGAACTACTTGATCTCTATTTAGATTTCATAAAATTCCAGTCAAAACAGTACATTCACATGTCCACGCTGCTCTCAGCCTACTCATAAGGCTGTTAATGAATGAACTAAGGGTCCGTGGTTTTTTCACTATGCTGTACATTAAGTCCACTTACTGACTTTGTAACTGCAAGTTTGTACCCTTTGACTCCTTCACTCATTTCTTCCACTCCCACCCCCACACCTCTGGCAACCACCAATCTGTTCTCTGTATTTATGAGCTTGGAGTGTATTTTATGTTTATTTAGTTTTCACATATAAGTGAGATCAGACAGTGTTTGTCTTTCTCTGTCTGACCTATTTCACTTAGCATAATGCCCTCAAGGCCCATCCAGGATGTCACAAATAGCAATATTTCCTTCCTTTTTCTTTTTTTTTTTAAATCCTCACTCACTCATTTGTGGAATATAATGAACACATAAACTGATGAACAAAAACAACCCAGAGAGAGAGAAGCATCAATCAGACCGTCAAACCTCAGAAAGAAAGTAGGGGAGGGTGGGGGTAAGAGGGAGAGATCAACCAAAGGACTTGTATGCATGAATATAAGCCTAACCAATGGACACAGACACCAGGGGGGTTAGGGCATGAGTGGGGGTGGGGGATGGGCAATGGAAGGATAAGGACACATATGTAATACCTTAATCAATAAAGAAAAAAAATTTAAAAAAATCCTCACCAGAGGATATGTTTAGAAAGAGTAAGATAGATAGATAGATAGATAGATAGATAGATAGATAGATAGATAGATAAACATCCATGTGAGAGAGAAACATCAATCCATTGCCCCCCCAGTATGTGCCCCAACCAGAGATTGAACCCTCAACCTAGGTATGTGCCCTGTCTAGGAATTGAACCAGGTCTACAGGACGATGCTCCAACCAACTGGACCACCTGGCCAGGGCAATTCCCTTTCTTTTTATGGCTGAGTAATATTCCACTATTTTCATTATCCATCCATGGATGGACACTTAGATTGTTTCCATATCTTGGGCAATAATGCTGTAATGACATGGGGTGCATATTATTGTTTTTTCAAGTAAGATTAAACAAAATTAAAAATTCATCTCCTCGCCCTAACTAGTTTGGCTCAGTGGATAGAATGTCGGCCTGCGGACTCAAAGGTCCCAGGTTCGATTCCGGTCAAGGGCATGTATCTTGGTTGCAGGCACATCCCCAGGAGTGGGTGTGCAGGAGGCAGCTGATCGATGTTTCTCTCTCATCAATGGTTCTAACTCTCTATCCCTCTCCCTTCCTCTCTGTAAAAAATCAATAAAATATATATAAAAAAAATTCATCTCCTCAGTCACATGGGTCACATTTCAAGGACTCAGTGGCCTCATTGGATGGTGCAGGTATAGAACGTGAACATTATCACAGAAATTTCCAGTGGACATCAGCACAGCTTTCGATCAGGATTTCTTATCAGTGAACCATTGGTATTTGGAGCCAGATAATTTCTTGTTGTGGGGGGCACTTTCCTGTGCACTGTAGGGTATTCACTATCCTCTATCCACTCCATGCGAACGGCAGCCCCCTTCTCCTCATTACATCCAGCTGATTCTAGCTTATCCTTCAGGCCTTGGTGTATGTGGCACCTCCTCCAGGAAGCATTCCCTGATTTTCTGCCCTTCCCAGTCTGGGTCCAGTATCTCCCACCCCTGCTTGATCCCCTGTACTTGTTCCTTTGTCCATCTTGGACAGGCTGCATGCCCAGAGTGGAGCCGGGGCTCAGGGTGTGCTATCTGAGAGTGAATGCATGGGATCAGGGGGAAGCAGAGAAGAGAGTAGGTTGCATAGGACATGGAAGAACCTGAGGTTTCTGATAAGCTTGTCCTGGCTGTGGGTCCATGGAGTTTGGCTCTGGGTACAAAATCCAGGAAAGGAATACAGCCCCAAGGGTTGTCCACGGCTTCCATCTGAGCACTGGGCTCCTGTGTATGCCGTCCCTTCGATGAGAAGATAAACTCTCCTGTCTATTGTGCTGTTAGAGGCTTGAAGGGTGAGGTAGGAGGGAGGGGATGGTGGGGGTCTCCTGAGTACCTGGAGGAGGGAGGAGAGTGGGGGGCACTGAGTGCACGATAACTAAGGAGAAGCGCCCTGGCAGCTTGTGCCGGGCAGATGGCAAAGGAGAGGCTGTTTCAGAGGTAGCTGTCGTAACAGCCCAGGTCCAGGAGGATAAGAAACATTGTTGGGGCTGTGGAATTACCGAGGAGGCTGCCGAACCCCAAATTCCCGCCTGGCTCCCCACAGCAGCCCCTCCGGCTCTGCTCGGCCCCTGGCAAGGGCAGCTGAAGGGCTCGGCTGGGGAATGAGGGGCTGCAGAGCTCGTGTTGGCTGTATGGGGCAGGAGGTTCTCAAAAGGTACCACAGACCTGGCCCTCCGTTCCCATGGCAGCTAGGGAGTTCCCGCATGGGAGTGCAGTGTTCTCTTCACTCCCACACATTCCGACCCTGTCAGAACCAGTCGTGCCTCCCCCAGGGAGGGTCCACCGGCTCCAGTCTGGTGGTGCCAGCCCCTCAGCAGGAAGGTGTCAGAGGTGGAACTAAGGGGCTTCCCAGAGTGGGACAGGTGGGTGCTCAGGTCCCTGTCCTTCCCTAAGCCGACGGATCCATGAGGGTCTCTCAGGAGACAGGCTTTGTCTGGTGGGTGAGGGGTTCCCCTTGTGGCCTCTATCACAGAAGGCATCCGCCTGCAGTTGTTAGTCACTGTGGGCCCTGAATAATTCCGGCTGACCTTTGCCAGCAGCAGTGGCACCACTGCTTCCCCCCAGGGCGGCCCTGCCCCTCCTGGGCAGCTCAGCAAGGCGTGTCCTCACCGCCCTCCCAGGAGCTGGGGCCCGGGCTGGGCAGGGTTCAGTCTCAGGGACTTGTTCAGGGGTGAGGAGCACAGCCAGGGTGGGCCAGCAGGACATGGGCTGGGAGGGCCCTGCACACCCCCAGCCCCACTGGCTTGGGCACCTGATAGCTCTGGTTGTGAGTCTTCTCCTCACCTGCGGGCCAGGTAAGTGGGATTGGGCTGGGCCAGTGGAGGAGCCTGACAGATTCCCAGAGGAGAGGGGCAGAGGTGACTGGTGCCTGGGGCTTCCCGAGTCCCCACAGGGGCAGCCAGGAGGACTTGTGTTTTTTGGCACAGGCTTACATCACAGCCGGCCAGGTGTGGGCTATGTTTTCTGCACTGACGAGCTAGTTCACATAACTGCTGCTTTATGAATTGAAGATCTGCTGAGTATGGAGATAGCTGGGCATTCTTTCATTCACTGGCTCATTCACACATTCATTCCCTATGGGTTTATTTCTTTTAATTGACACCTCTGCTCCTAGCACCTGTGCCCAGCTCTCAGGTGGGAAATGAGCAAGTGACAGCTCTGGACTTCTAAGAGCTCCAGGCTGGTGGATGAGGCAGGCCAGTGCTCAGGCCCTTGGGGTACAGGGCTGAGCAGGAGCTTTGCCGTCTCAAGGGGACTGAGACGGGGGTAATTTGCCTAAATAGCAGAGTGATGTTGGGTTGGCAGGATTTCTGTAGGCACACTTAGTGGTAAAGGGGAGAGCACGCCTGGAGGGGAGCACTGGGTGGACAAAGGCCAGGAGGCAGGAAATTGCCAGGTGTATTTCAGTAGGGCAGTGTGATGATGTGAGTGCATTTGGGCTGTCTAATGGGGGCGGGGGGGATGCTGAGGGGAGGGGTACAAGTAGGAAGGCAGCCTGGGAGGGTTATGGGAGTTTGTTCTTAGATCCTAAAGGGACTTTGCAGGCCTGTTGGTCATTATGGGGGCCAGCTTAGGCCTTGCTGCCCAGAGAAAGCCCACCAGCCTCAGGTAAAGGTAGGGATCCAGCTTGGGGTTTGGGGGAAGTACCAGGCTCTCTCCCCTACAGAGATAAGGTCGAAGATCCCCCATGTGTGGCCCTGGGCTTCCCAGAACCCCGCACTGTTTACTCCGGTTGCCTCCTTGGGCAGGAGGTCAAGACTTCACAGCTAAACTCATCTGGTGGCTTATAGAAGGTATCTCCTGTGTGCTGGGTGCTTGAATATCTGTTCCCTTGCTCCTCTGAGGAGAAAGGACTGTCTTTAATGCTTAGCTGAAAATGGAGGCCACTAGGACCTGAAGGGATGGGAGAGGGGCTTCTGCATCCTGAGAGGCTGTGAGGCCCTGGACACAGGCAGCCTGTGGCTTCCACCTTGTCCTTTCCCAGCTGAGGCCAGGCTTCAGCTCCTGAGCAGGTGGGAGGCACCCCAGCTCCCAGCCCTGAGTCACTGAGGCCGGGCTTTGGCCCCAGGAAGAGCTTTGCGGTTGGATGCCATTGTGAGGTGCCCACACAATGACATGAATGGTGGGTGGGTTTGTACAGAACAATCCCACCACCTCCAGTGGGGCGTGTCCCCCTGAGCTGTCTCCAAAGCACATTGCCACAAACAGAGGTTGTTAAACTGCTTTTGTCCCCAAGACTCACTTAGGGTCTGATGTTGGGGGCTATTCGAACTGGGCAGACTCCAAGGAGGGCTGGTTGCCTAGGCTATGGGTCGACACCCTTCCCCACCACCCCATTATGTCTGCAGCATGTGGGACAACTTCTCAGAGCAGGAATTCCCCTGGAATCAGTCTAGACGTATCCCAGGATTTTTTACTTAAATGCTGGCAAAGACTCTTTTAATACCTGGGCAGAGATAAAAAGAAATCTCAATCCAATGCTGACAGGCTGTGTGTCCTTGGGCCAAACACCTAAACTCACTGAGTTTCCATCATCCCAAAGAGTAATTTTAAAAATTACCAAGCTGGAGGAAATTCATTTCTCACTCCCTTCTCACTTCACCCTGGACCTTGTCTGTCCTCTTCCACATCTGCATCCTGTCCTCAATCCCTCTGTGCCTCTGGGACTGAGACATTCCAAGATCCCAAAGACCTCAGTAACCATCATTTCGTATTGTACCTACTATGTGCTAGAGTTTTACCTGCGTTAACTCGATTGAACCTGCATGGTTAAGATCCAGGCACCATTGACTTGTTTTTTATGGAAGAGGAAACAGGTTCAGAGAGGTTAAGCTTTTTGTTAAAGTCACACAACAAGGATCTGAATCCCAGTTTTTGGATGATTCCTAAGCCCCAATCTTTACCTCATGCCTGGGAAGAGACTGAAGGTTGATGACTATTTCTCCTTTTCTGGCAGTTTCCTGGCATGTGGGTACCACCACCCCACCCAGCAGGGTTCCCCCAGGGATATGACAATGTAGCACATATAAAGATCTCATTTTGCTTTGCTGAGTGCCTTGCTGGGTCCCTGAACAGTGGCTATTGCCCCAGTCAAAGCCTGGCCAGAGATATCTGAGGGACAGAGAGGGAGATTATCCAGGGAGGGGGTATTGATGGGAGTCATTTGTGTGTGGAGGATGTTTAGAGTGGAGAAGTGGGCCTCTAATTCTAACCTGCTCTGGCCAGCATTTCAGTTCATCTTGCACCACTTGTGACTCAGGTCCTGGAAAAAAGGGAAGTTTTGTTCATATTTCCCCTGAGCCTCAAAAAGCAGAATCGCCTTTTCTCCCAATGACTGGGTGGTTTTCTCAAAAGGAAAATGATGTGTCCTGGTGGGTGGGGCAGCCTGGGCTGCTTCTTGTCCAGCTGTTCCTCTGGTCACTTGATGCTGCCAGTGCTGTCCCAAGAGGGGTGCCTTCCAGGAGACCCACAGCCAGGCATAATGGCTCATATAGGGACCCACCCACTGGTAGACTCAGTGGTCCAGATGACTCTCCCCATTTTACAGGTGAGGGGACAGAAGCTCAAAGAGCAAGGTTCCCCATGTGGCCAGGGTAGAGTTGGGCTTCAAACCCAGGTTGTCTGGCTCCAAACACAACAATTTGCATCCTGCTGCCACTGACTAGGTCTGGCTTCTGAGTTGGGGTACCAGCCTGCTTCCTCATCTTCCTGCTCCCTGCTCCAAGCTCAGAGCTGTTCATAGGGGCCTTAATTCACCATAGACCCTGAGCTGTGAGAGGCAGATGTCAGGTTAGGAGAGCATAGCACAGGATGCTCAACAGCCAACTGTCCTGGTTTGCCCGAGACTGAGGAAGTTCCTGCATGAAAGTTTAAGTACTGAAATTGAGAAAGTCCACACCAAGACACATTGGTCACCCTCTCTCCTGATCGCTGTCCTTTAGTTATTCCATTCCTGTCACTTCTTCTGAGGCCTGTCCTGATACCTGGAGCATAGTAGGTATGCAGTAAATTTTGGCACATGAATAAAGGAGGCAGAATCTCACTTGGTAAGAATTACTGGTCTGCCTCCTTCCATAAAGTCATGACGGAAGCCCTGAGAGCCGTAGGGGATGCTAGCTCACCTGCACCATCCAAAGCAAAAACCCAAACTTCTCAAGCTGCCAGCATTGGCATGAAGACAGGAGGACATCTTCCCTGACAGCTGAAGCCTCCTCTGAGAGCTCTGGGACAAACCCAGCCCTCAGCTCTTCTGAGCTCCTGGAGAAGCATCCAGCTTTGCCACCTCTCCTGCAACCCTCTCCATCCCCAGTGGGCCTTCCAGAGGAGCCCATGACCACAGGTACTTCCTCGTTAGCCAGAGCTCTTACCCTGATCCCATCATGGGTTCAGCGTCTCTGTCCTGGGGACATCCTCCTGGACAATGTCCAGCCTATTTTTTCAGTCTCTACCCTCTCCACAGCTATGTGTCTGAGAAGCATGGCTCATCCTGTCACATTCCTACCCTTCAGATTGCTACTGACCCAACCATGAGTCCACATGGGGTGGGGAGGGAGCTGGGTGGCTCTCAAGGCAGCAAAAGTACCTTTCCCCACTCTCACTCCAAAGCAGTAGAGACAGAAGAACTGTATTCATAATAAAAATAGTGATGATCATCTATCACTCACTAGGGGTGAAGAGTTTGAAGTGCATTGCCTATTTAATTTCCCTAAAAAGGCTGTTACTTTTATTTTTTATTTTCAAATTACAGTTGACATTTAATATTAGTTTTAGGTGTAAAGCAGGCATGTCAAACTAACATGGGCCAAATAAACAAGGTTTAAGTTTATGTGGGCTGCAAAAAAAAAAAAAAGCTTCAATTTTCATAGAAACAGGTTTATTTCGATAGAGCAGCGGTTCTCAACCTGTGGGTCGCGACCCCTTTGGCGGTCGAATGACCCTTTCACAGGGGTCGCCTAAGACCATCCTGCATATCAAATATTTACATTACGATTCATAATAGTAGCAACATTACAATTATGAAGTAGCAACGAAAATAATTTTATGGTTGGGTCACAACATGAGGAACTGTATTTAAAGGGCCAGAAGGTTGAGAACCACTGCAATAGAGACATGCTAAATACAAAGGGCTGAAATAAATGAGTAATCATTAACATAAAATAGAACATTTTAATAAAAATTAATATTATTTCTTGACCATTAACTTACCAGACACTGAATAACTGCACAAATTAATAAGCATAATGCAAATAAACCTATTTTTCTTGTTCTCCGAGAGTGAAATATTTCATGTTGCGGACACCAAACAAGCCAGTCTAAGACTAGTGATGTGGCAATAGGCTGTTAAAATATCCGCTTCTAGTATTAGTGGAGAGAAATGGTGCGCCTGTGCATAAGGCACGTAAGGGAAATGAATGCAACATGATTATAGCAATCAGTCATTAGTGAATGTTGTAGTTCGTTATTAATATGTATAACAGGATATTATAAAAATTAAGTTACAAAATTTTTATTAAAAACATTTCTTATATACCGTTATATTGGCTGGGCCGCAAAAATATTTGTTGTGGACCGCATGCGGCCCGTGGGCTGCGAGTTTGACATGCTTGGTGTACAGCATAGTGGTTAGCCATTTCTATAATTTATGAAGTGATCGCACCAATAAGTCTAGTACCCTCCTGGCAGCATACAGAGTTACTGTAGTAGTATTGACTATATTCCCTATGCTGTACTAAAGTATGCTGTACATCACCATGACTGTTTTGTAACATACAATTTATACTCCTTACTCCCTTTACCTTTTTCAGCCAAACCCCCAACCACCCTCACATCTGGCAACCATCAATCTGTTCTCTCTACCAATGAGTCTATTTCTATTGTTAGATACTTTTATCATCTCCACTTTTGTTATCCATATATATAAAAGGCTAATATGCAAAGTGTCCCCCTCAGAAGTTCGATCAGGAGATTGGGAGTTCGATCGTTTGCTATGATGTACACTGACCACCAGGCGGTGGCGCAGAATGAAGGAAGGCCCCGGCTGGCAGCCAGCAGCCAGGGAAGGGAGGTCCTGGCCAGTAGCCGGAAGGCCCTGATTGGCCCTGATCACCGGCCAGGCCTAGGGACCCTACCTGTGTATGAATTTTGTGCACCAGGCCTCTAGTATTGCATATAATTATATTTTAAAGATATTTTGATACTTTTATTATCTCCCTTTTTGTTATATACTATATATTTATATGTTGAAAAATATTTAGGTCTTTTTTTTATCACCACATAAGAAACCTGAAACTGAAAATCAAGCGACTTCCTGAGGCCACAAAATAGCAAATGGGAAAGTGTGATTTGAACCTTGAACGCATTTGAATTTTAAGTCACTGCTCTTATCTGCTCTGTTATACTGCTACTAGCTTTTAGGAACCAAAGCCATAACCTGAATGTCAATTTCCCACTGGACCTCCAGTTCTAAGAATGGAGGACTCAGTCAAGAGGAGTGTGGAATCTGGGGCAAGAAAAGTACTCCTGGGCATGGGGTACAAGGCTGGCATGCAGTCACTTTGGGCTAATAGGCAGGGAGGTAGAGGTGAGGACGTCTAACCTCGGGGGACAGACATCCAGAGCAGCCATGAAACCAGCAAGTTGTTTTTCCTGAAGCTGGGAGAGAGGATTTGCTGGTAAGGCCATTAATAATGAATTAATCCCAGGTCCAATTCACCACTCTGTCCCCACAACTTATAATAGGGCTGGCCCATGAGAGGTAATGAATGTGAGACAGGGAGTCTAGAATGAATAATGAATGATTGAAATAGTCGATGAATGAGTCTTTAGTAGAGATTTCTATGGAAAGAAGAGCAAGTCCAGAAGAAAAGATTTTCCTTCCTGCTGCTGCTTGCTGAGATAACCAACCTGGTCCTTCCTCCACAGGCGTGCCATGGAATGCAGTGGTCTTTGCCCAAACCTCAGACCAAGTGACATCTGGAACCACAAGACAGTCAGTACACGATTCTTCATTTCCAGAATCACTAACCATCTCTGTGGGTAGGTAATAATAAAGGCCATAAACAGCCAGCATTTAATAAGTCCTACTCTCCTGCCCTGCATGGTATTAACTGCTTCATATGCATCTTCACAACAGCTCTATGTTGTTATCCTCATCAGACACAGGAGATAAGGCTCAGAGAGGTTACGTTACCTGCTTCAGGTCACACAGCAAGTAAGTGACAGAGCTGGGATTCAAATCCAGCTTAGTTCACTTTTTCCCAGATTCCTCTCACTGTGCATTTTCTTTCCTGTCCTGCAGAGGTTCTAGTTGGCTTGATTTTAGGAAGGGGAGATAATGGGTCTCCAGGAAGTGAATTGGACCTGAGGTCTCTGTCTCCTCTGCCTTATGGATATTGGCTTCCTTAAGAGCAGGCAGGACAGACACAGCTGTCCTTTATCCCTCTCCCTTTGTCCCTTCTGGCTGCCCACCCACCTTCTTTCTCCACGTCTACCCAATATCCTGGATGCAAATTGTGTCTATGGGCCTCAACCCCAGACCCAGTCATCAGCTTAGTCACATACACAGGCAAGTTTCCTGTTGTTGGAACACAACTGCCCAGACCTGCCTTGTTAGGAGAAAAGAGGGAGTTGGAGGCCTGAGCCCTATCTGGGTTCTTCATGCCCTCCACTCCTTGCTCCTGAGTGATGGTCTTCCCTATCCCAGGAGTCTAGTTTGTTCCCAATATTTGGACAACAGAGACTTCATAAGCAGCACATACATCTGTGCCAGACAGCCTGGGCTCACATCTCACCTCTGCCACATGCTGGAAAGCTGAGGTAACCTCTCTGAGCCTCCAGTTTTGTATCTATAGTGTGGGAGTGTGTGGTGGAGTATTTGTAAAATCTAAATTAAATTATAGGATGCCTTCTAAACAGCGGTTTGCCCTCTGGGATATTTGCCAATGTCTGGAGATATTTTTGGTTGTCACTTCTGAGAGGACAGGGGCTACTGACCTCTGGTGAGTAGAGGCCAGGAATGCTATTCAACATCCTGTCCTTGCTTTTTCCAGTACACCCTTTTTGCAGGTAGAGTCCTCAATCCCTGCCGTCCTCCGTGCTGGAGTTCTTGGCATTGAGGCTGCATCTCCATGGTGATATTGTTTCCAGTGTTCTCCTTCCGGCTGTCCATCTGTAAAGGCTTCTGGGAGCACTTACATTGGTTTCTGGTTTCTGAAACATGCCAGTGACATCTCTCAGAGTCACCTATTCTCACCCAAATGAGAATCAACAGTCATGAATATTGCACCCTAAGCTTTATCCCTGACTAAGATCCTCCTCAGTAAGAGTGGCGAAAATAGAAGTGTGTGGCTTCTGTGTCTCTCTTCTTCCTGAGGAGACTGACCACATCACCTCAGTTGTCTTACTTATCAAATGAATAGCTTACCATCATGATCTGACAGTTCTTTCATGTCCTATTAAAATATCTGATATGTAGTCACCTGGACAGCTATCTGACTTACTCATGCACATCTTTGACTAGCCCTGTCTTCATGGAATAGACCAATATTTTGATACCCTTGACCTCCAAACATTATGTGACTTCTGTTGATGCTGGGACTAAAGAGGTAAAAGGATAAGTTACTTCCTGTTAATACTTTATTCTGCCACACCTGTTTATGGCACAATCCTGAGCAAAATTAGAGTTTGAATTACCCCAAACATGGGTCCTCCTGTCTCTAGTCCTTGAATAACACTTCCTTGTAAGCAAATGTCTTTGCTTCCAAAGTGTACATGTATTGATATTTCCCACGTGCCTTCCTTCTAAATGTATCATATCCATCTAAACCATGTGTCTCTCCTAAAGGCACTGCTGGGACTGTGGGGTCCACTACTAACGCCCTCATGTATGGAAGTTCCTCATGGCTGAAAAGTGACCCTTCAACAACTAGGACAGCAGTTTACTCTGCAGGTATGATGTATTGTTCAATTTATACCTGAAACCTGTATAATTTTATCAACCAAAGTCACCCCAATAAATTCAATTTAAAAAATAAAATAAAGTGGAAGATGCACGAAAGAGAAAAAATAAAAAAAGAAGGTTCCAAGTCCTTCACTACAACTCCCTTGAGTGACTGCAATATATTGGCTATTTACCAAATCTACTGGTGGCGGGTGGGGCGGGGGGGGGGGGGTGTGGACAGGGAGGACAAATGTCCTTTTAAAAAAAATCCTCACCTGCCCTAACTGGTTTGGCTCAGTGGATAGAGCATCGGCCTGCAGACTGAAAGGTCCCAGGTTCGATTCCAGTCAAGGGCATATACCTTGGTTGCGGGCACATCCCCAGTGAGGGGTGTGCAGGAGAGGCAGCTGGTCGATGTTTCTCTCTCATTGATGTTTCTACCTCTCTATCCCTCTCCCTTCCTCTCTGTAAAAAAATCAATAAAATATATTTTTAAAAAATCCTCACCTGAGGATATGTTTTTATTGATTTTTTTTTTTTTTTTTTTTTTTTTTTTTAGAGAAAGGATTGTGGGAGAGAGAGAGAAACGTCAGTGTGAGAGAGAAACATCAATTAATTGGCTCCCATACACACCCCAACTAGGGATCAAACCCACAACCTAGGCATATACCCTGACCAGAAAGTGAGCCCACAGCCTTTTGGTGCACAGGACGATGCTCCAACCCACTGAACCACACCAGCTAGATGTCCTCTTTGAAGTGAATTTCCTTGAGGTAATTTCCCATGGTTGGGTCTGAAAATCACACATAGGTTTTTAACCAGAAGTCAAACTTTTTTTTTAATTGTTTTATTGCTTAAAGTATTACAAAGAGTATTACATATGTCTCCTTTTTTTTCCGCCCTTAGCAATCCCCCGGCCTCCCCTACCCCCCAGTGTCTTATGTCCATTGGTTATGATTATATGCATGCATACAAGTCCTTCGGTTGACCTCTCACACCCCACCCCCCCGCCCCTCAATCCTCCCCAGCTTTCCTGCTGTAGTTTGACAGTCTGGTCGAGGCAGCTTTGCCTCTGTATCTATTTTTGTTCATAAGTTTATAATGGTCTTTATTATCCATAAATGAGTGAGATCATGTGGTGTTTTTCCTTCATTGACTGGCTTATTTCACTTAGCATAATGCTCTCCAGTACCATCCATGCAGTTGCAAATGGTAAGAGTTCCTTTTTTTTACAGCAGCATAGTATTACATCGTGTAGATGCACCACAGTTTTCTAATCCATTCATCTACTGGTGGGCACTTAGGCTGTTTCCAGATCTTAGCTATGGTGAATTGTGCTGCTATGAACATATGGGTGCATATATCCTTTCTGACTGGTGTTTCTGGTTTCTTGGGATGTATTCCTAGAAGTGAGATCACAGGGTCAAATGGGAGTTCCATTTTTAGTTTTTTGAGGAAACTCCATATTGTCTTCCATAGTGGCTGCACCAGTCTGAATTCCCACCAGCAGTGCACGAGTGTTCCTTTTTCTCCACATCCTCTCCAGCACTTGTCGTTTGTGGATTTGTTGATGATAGCCATTCTGACAGGTGTGAGATGGTACCTCGTTGTTTTGATTTGCATCACTCGGATGATTAGTGACTTTGAACAAATTTTCATATGTCTCTTGGCTTTCTGAATGTCCTCTTTTGAAAGGTGTCTATTTAGGTCCTTTGCCCATTTTTTGATTGGATTGTTTATCTTCCTTTTGTTAAGTTGTATGAGTTCCCTATAAATTTTGGAGATTAGGCCCTTATCAGATATGACATTGGCAAATATGTTTTCCCACGCAGTGGGCTTTCTTGTTGTTTTGTTGATGGTTTCTTTTGCTGTTCAGAAGCTTTTTATTTTGATGTAGTCTCATTTGTTTATTTTCTCTTTAGTTTCAAGTGCCCTAGGAGCTGTATCAGTGAAGAAATTGCTTCGGCATATGTCTGAGATTTTGTTGCCTTTGGATTCCTCTAGTATTTTTATGGTTTCCCATCATACATTTAAGTCCTTTATCCATTTTGAGTTTATTTTTATGTATGGTGTGAGTTGGTGGTCTGGTTTCATTTTCTTGCATGTATCCGTTCAATTTTCCCAACACCATTTATTGAAGAGACAATCTTGAGTCCATTGTATGTTCTTGCCTCCTTTGTCAAATATTAATTGAGCATATTGGTTAGGGCTGATTTCTGGGCTCTCTATTCTATTTCATTGATCTATATGTCTGTTCTTGTACCAATACCAGGCAGTTTTGAGAACAGTGGCTTTGTAATACAGCTTGATATCTGGTATTGAGATCCCACCTACTTTGTTCTTTCTCAGGATCACTGCAGCTATTCGGGGTCTTTTTTTATTCCAGATGAATTTTTGGAGAGTTCGTTCTAGGCCTGTGAAATATGCCGTTGGTATTTTAATGGGAAGTGCGTTGAACTTATAGATTGCTTTGGGTAGTGTGGACATTTTAATGATGTTGATTCTACCAATCCAAGAACATGGTATGTTCTTCCATCTGTTTATGTCTTCCTCTATCTCTTTTTTCAACGTCCTGTAGTTTTCTGAGTAGAGGTCTTTTACCTCCTTAGTTAAGTTTATTCCTAGGTAGCTTAATTTTTTTGGTGCGATGGTAAATGGGATTGTTTTTTAGTCTCTCTTTCTGTAAGTTCACTATTGGTGTATAGAAATGCTATAGATTTCTTGGCGTTAATTTTGTATCCTGCTACATTGCCGAATTCATTTATTAAGTCTAATAGTTTTTTGATGGAGTCTTTAGGGTTTTGTATGTACAATATCATGTCATCTGCGAATAAGGACAGTTTTACTTCTTCTTTTCCAATTTGGATGCCTTTTATTTCTTCTTCTTGTCTAATTGCAATGGCTAACATTTCCAGTACTCTATCGAACAGGAGTGGTGAGAGTGGGCATCCTTGTCTTGTTCCTGTTTTTAGGGGAAATGGTGTTAGTTTTTGTCCATTGAGTATGATGTTGGCTGTGGGTCTGTCATATATGGCTTTTATTATGTTGAGGTATAATCCTTCAGTTCCCACCTTGCTGAGAGTTTTTATCAAAAATGGGTGTTTTATTTTGTCAAACGCTTTTTCTGCATCAATTGATATGACTGTGGTTTTTTTCTTTCAGTTTGTTTATGTGATGTATCACGTTTATTGATTTGCGGATATTGTACCATCCTTGCATCCCTGGGATAAATCCTACTTGGTCATGGTGTATGATCTTTCTGATGTATTGCTGGATCCGATTTGCTAAGATTTTGTTGAGGATTTTGGCATCTATGTTCATGAGGGATATTGGCCTGTAATTCTCTTTCATTGTGTTGTCTTTACCTGGTTTTGGTATTAGGGTGATGCTGGCTTCATAGAATGAGCTTGGAAGTGTTCCTTCCTCTTGGATTTTTTGTAGTAGTCTGAGGAGGATAGGTTTTAGTTCTTCCTTGAATGTTTGGTAAAACTCCCCTGTGAAGCCATCTGGTCCTGGGCTTTTGTTTGCTGGAAGCTTTTTGATGACTGCTTCAATTTCTTCCATAGTTATTGGCCTATTGAGATTTTTATATTCTTCCTGATTGAGTTTTGGAATGTTGTATTTTTCTAGGAATATGTCCATTTCCTCCAGGTTGTCTAATTTGTTGGAGTAGAGTTGTCCATAGTGTTGTTTAACAATCATTTGTATTTCTGTGGGGTCTGTTGTTATTTTGCCTCTATCATTTCTGATTTTGTTTATTTGGGTCCTCTCTCTTTGCTTCTTGGTGAGCCTGGCTAGAGGTTCTTAAATCTTGTTTATCCTTTCAAAGAACCAGCTCTTGGTTTCATTGATTTTCTGTATTTTCTTTTTTGTGTCCAGGTCATTTATTTCTGCTCTAATTTTTATTATCTCCTTCCTTCTGCTCACTCAGGGGTTTTCTTGTTGCTCTCTTTCTAATTCTTTGAGTTGTAGAGTTAGATGATTTACTATCATTTTTTCTTGATTTTTGGGATAGGCCTGTAGAGCTATAAACTTCCCTCTCAGGATTGCTTTCATTGTGTCCCATAGGTTTCGGATTGTTGTGTTTTCATTCTCATTAGTTTCCAGGATGTTTTTAATTTTTTTTTTATCTCATTGGTAACCCAATCAATATTTAATATGCTATTCAGCTTCCAAGTGTTTGAGTATTTTGGGTTGTTTTTATTGTAGTTTATTTCTGATATAATGCCATTGTGGTCTGAGAAGATGCTTGGTATGATTTCAATCTTCTTGAATTTGGGGAGACATTGTTTGTGACCCAATATGTGGTCTATTTTTGAATATGTCCCATGAGCTCTTGAGAGGAATGTATATTCCGTGGCTTTGGGGTGAAGTGTTCTGAAGATGTCAATTAAGTCCATCTGATCCAGTGAGTCATGGACTCACTACTGGCTTAGCAGTCATGCTGTGTCTTTGCTGATTGTTTGTCTAGAGGATTTATCCAGTGATGTCAGTGGTGTATTAAAGTCCCCTACTATGATTGTATTGTTGTCGATCTCTCCTTTGATATCTTCCAGGGTTTTTTTTTTATGTATTTGGGTGCTCCTGCACTTAGTGAATATATGTTTATCAGGGTTATATCTTCTTGTTGTATTGATCCCTTTATTATTATGAAGTGGCCTTCCTTATCTCTTCTTATGGCCTTCACTTGAGGTCTGTTTTGTCCGATATAAGTATTGCTAGCCCAGCTTTTTTTTTTCATTTCCATTTGCCTGAAAGATATTTTTCCATCCCTTCACTTTCAGTCTGTGTGAGTCCCTTCTAATGAGGTGGGTCTCTTCTAGATAGCAGATGTATGGGTCATGTTTTTTTATCCATTCAGCCACTCTATGTCTTTTGGTTGGAGCATTTAGTCCGTTTACATTTAAAGTTATTATTGACAGGTACTTGTTTGTAGCCATTTCTTTTTTTGTGTGGCTGTTTTCTTTCTGAGCTTTTTATTTCTTTTTACACCAGTCCCTTTAGCATTTCTTGCATTTCTGGCTTGGTGGTGATAAACTCCCTTAGCCTTTTTTTGTCTGTGAAGCTTCTTATTTCCCCTTCCATTTTGAATGATAGCCTTGCTGGATAGAGTATTCTTGTATTCAGTCCTGTGCTTTGCATCACTTTGTAAATTTCTGTCCATTCTTTTCTGGCTTGATGTGTTTCTGTTGAGAAATCATTTGATAATCTAATGGGAGATTCCTTGAATGTAACTTTCCGTCTCTCTCTTGCAGCTTTTAAGATTCTCTCTTTGTCCTGAACATTTGCCATGGTAATTATGATGTGTCTTGGTGTGGGTCTTTTCGGGTTCACCTTGTTTGGTATGCTCTGTGCTTGTGTGATTTTTTTTCTTCCCCACCTCTGGGAAGTTTTCTGATATTATTTCTTCAAATAGGTTTTCTAACCCTTGTTCCTCTTTCTGTTGTTCTGGCACCCCTATTATTCGTATGTTGTTTTGTTTCATGTTGTCCCATAGCTCCCTTAGTCTCTCCTCCTGTCTTTTAATTTTTTTCTCCAATTGCTGTTCATTTTGGGTGTGTTTTGTTTCCCTGTCTTCTAATTCGCTAATTCACTCCTCTGCTTCTCCTAGTCTGCTGTTGAAACTTTCAATGGTGTTTTTTACTGCAGCTATATCACTCTTCATTTCTTCTTGGTTCTTACATAATTTATTGATTTTTTCATCTGTTTCTTCTTGCTTCTTGCATAAGTTGTTGATTTTTTCCTCTATCTGGTTTATGCATTCTAGGACCCTTAATCTGAATTCTTTTTCTGCCATGTTGCATGCCTCTGTATCACTTAGCTGCTTTTCTGGCGAGTCCTTCTTTTCTTTCCTTTGGGGGTTTCTTTGTCTACCCATGTTTGATCGTACTGCCATATCTAGATGTTGAGTCGTTCAGTGGCTGCTCCTTGGGTGGCAATGGCTCCTCAGGCTGCGGTTGCTCCTCGGGCAGTTGTGGTAGCAGCTGTTCCTCAGTTGGTAGCAGTCCTCTGGTGGGTGCTGTTCACAGTTGTGGTGGCTCCTCTGGCTGGTGGGGGGAGGCTTCACACACAGCTGAAGTCAAACTTTTTCAATAACTGAAACAATATTGTAATATTAAATTCATTGTACATATGAATATTTCAAAATGAGCAAAGGTGTAATAGAGTGATAAAGACCTTACTGGTTTTAAGGAGACAGTGTTTCAAACATTTATATGCTTGAGACCGACCAAATCAGCCGTCTACACAATCAACAAACAGCTTTTCATTCCTCATGCCCATAGTCAGGTTTTGATTTAATTACTCTTTAATTAAACCTCTAAATCTTTAAATGCTAGATATTATTTAAATGCTTCCTCAGAGGAGACACTTGAGGACATTGGTAAGCCAGTATTAAGTAAGGATGTTCCTCACAGACCCATATTCTGAGGGAATGAAAGGGTAACACCTCCATTTCCTTCTCCTTCAGGCACTGATGAGTCAAGGGAGCTATATATATATAGTGCTTGGGGAAGACTGGGCTCCAAGTTACAAGTTCTCCTGAGCAAGCAAGATGAGTCAAAGATCTTCCCAATTATATCATTGGGGATAGTTAGTGTGGTTTGGAAGAGTTAACATTTTCTTTGGAGGGAAGAAAAAATAGTTAGAATTGAAGTATCTGGAAGAAATGAATGATACTGTCAACCAGAGGACTCCTCTTCTTTCCCATTTGCATATCTTCTACCAACTCACTTTCTAATCACAGGAATGCCCACAAGAAGCCCAGAAATGGCTACAGTGCCTCCAGATATCCCTTTGGAGAGAATAATCAGCCCAACTACCTCACAACTGCCATCCACTGTACACCACACTATAAGCAGGGTCACACCTACTGCAGTGGTAAGTAGCTCTAGAGTAATTTTATCAGGGAAGCCAGATCTTGCCATCAAAGAATCAGAGAAGAGTTCTTCCCAGCTTCCTGCTACAACTTCTGCAGATCCAGAACATGTGTCCAGACCAGAAGCAAAAACTTTTGAACAGGTTTTTTACACGGAGAGAACTCCAGATTCAGCTTTCCAGAGTCAAGGGCTAAGGACTCCCTCAAGCAAGGGAACAGAAACATCTGATTCCTGGATGGAAAAAGAAAGCTCAACTTCAAGCACATATATTAACACTAAGATTATAGATGTCTCTTCTGAATTAGGAAGAACAATCAAGGAGATTAATGACTCTGCAGGCTTATCAAGGTCCACAGATCTACTGAGCACAAGCTTGGAATCTGGGACAAATTCATCTTCAAGGAGGACAAATAGCACATCTGGGAAAATACCACATTCTGAGTCCAAAATAGACTTAGAGATAGTTCAACCTTCTACACACACAGGTAAGACAAGAGTATGGATCACAACATCTGAATATAATACTCATTTCATTGACCGACCCGGCTCAGGAGCACCCCGAGAAATATCTCTAATTGATACTGCCTCTACCATTGAGAAAACTAATCTTTTCAGATCAAAAACTATCTGGCCATATTGCAAAAATAGAACAGAGCGTGATAATTCTCTAATGACTACATTAAGAGGGTCCAGTAATTACATGGTCAGCAACTCAACCACAAAGGAAAACATAATCCCTTCAAAAAGTGTTATTAGTATTACAAAAGAGATAAACAAAGAAACCACAACTTTGGACAGAACATTTACTAAAGGCAAACCTCAAACTACAAGTTTATTACACACAACCCGGATCTCTAATCTGCCACCCACATTAGAAACAGAAAGTAAAACCATTAAAAAAACAAGATATTCAGGGGAAAAAACACTCAAAATATTTACTGTGGATAAATCATCAAGACCCCTCTTAGCAATGAAGCAAACCTTCAAAAACACAAATGAAAACATACTCCCCAAAAGGGGACCCAAGAATGTGTCCAAGACACATCCTCCCTCTGAGGAGACAAGCAGCTCGTCCTCCGTGCAATCGGCCCCCAGCACAGCCTCCCCGTCCCCAGTTGCTCCTACAACACGAGAGAGCGCGTCCTCCCCTCCTCCTCTCGTCACCTCCGTCTGGACCTCTGGCCTGCTGCCGGCCACTGACGCCTTGGGCACAAGCGTGGATCCCGGAGCCCGTTCCACTGCACATGTGAGCGAGAGCACAGCGCGGAGCCTGGACTCCTCTGCAGCCTCCACAGGCACAGAGGCAGTTCACCTTCCCGGACACACAGCTGAGACCAGCGCGGGGACCACCCGGTCAGGACAGGAAACACCTTCCTCTGTGCCAGGTGAGTCAGCGCCCCCCGAAGTGACTTCTCCAGTGGCGACCCCTTCCGTCACGAGGGAAAGCAGAGTTTCCGCAGCAGTGCCCGGCTCTTCGGAAACCACTTGGTCTGAGGCAGAGTCAGCATCCTCCACGAGCCCCGGCCTGAGGGAGGCCAGCACCTCCCAGCCCATGAGCTCAGCCGCGGAGACAATGCCCGTCTCTTCCCACGCGCCCACTGGTGATGGTGCTACGGAGGTCTCCGGGACAGAAGGCATGTCCTCCAGCGGGACAGTCTCCTCTGGCCCGGCTCAGTCCACCATGACACCAGACATCTCCACAGGCATGCCGGGGCTCTCGACCTCCCCAGTCATGACAGAAGCCGCCGAAGGGACCCTCACCACGCCAAGTGGTCACCCTGGGGCTACGTCGCCGGGCACAACTGCCTTGGACACCTGGACCACCGCCTCCAGCCCAGGGACTCACGGGGCTGCCACTCAAGGTTTCACACACTCACCGGTGACGACTCCCGGGAGCAGGGGCCCGGAGCATGTGTCCAGGACACGTCCTCCCTTTGAGGAGACAAGCAGCTCTTCCTCCGTGCAATCGGCCCCCAGCACAGCCTCCCCGTCCCCAGGTGCTCCTACAACACGTGAGAGCACGCCCTTCCCTCCTCCTCTCGTCACCTCCGTCTGGACCTCTGGCCTGCTGCCGGCCACTGACGCCTTGGGCACAAGCGTGGATCCCGGAGCCCGTTCCACTGCACATGTGAGCGAGAGCACAGCGCGGAGCCTGGACTCCTCTGCAGCCTCCACAGGCACAGAGGCAGTTCACCTTCCCGGACACACAGCTGAGACCAGCGCGGGGACCACCCGGTCAGGACAGGAAACACCTTCCTCTGTGCCAGGTGAGTCAGCGCCCCCCGAAGTGACTTCTCCAGTGGCGACCCCTTCCGTCACGAGGGAAAGCAGAGTTTCCGCAGCAGTGCCCGGCTCTTCGGAAACCACTCGGTCTGAGGCAGAGTCAGCATCCTCCACGAGCCCCGGCCTGAGGGAGGCCAGCACCTCCCAGCCCATGAGCTCAGCCGCGGAGACAATGCCCGTCTCTTCCCACGCGCCCACTGGTGATGGTGCTACGGAGGTCTCCGGGACAGAAGGCATGTCCTCCAGCGCGACAGTCTCCTCTGGCCCGGCTCAGTCCACCATGACACCAGACATCTCCACAGGCATGCCGGGGCTCTCGACGTCCCCAGTCATGACAGGAGCCGCCGAAGGGACCCTCACCACGCCAAGTGGTCACCCTGGGGCTACGTCGCCGGGCACAACTGCCTTGGACACCTGGACCACCGCCTCCAGCCCAGGGACTCACGGGGCTGCCACTCAAGGTTTCACACACTCACCGGTGACGACTCCCGGGAGCAGGGGCCCGGAGCATGTGTCCAGGACACGTCCTCCCTTTGAGGAGACAAGCAGCTCTTCCTCCGTGCAATCGGCCCCCAGCACAGCCTCCCCGTCCCCAGTTGCTCCTACAACACGAGAGAGCGCGTCCTCCCCTCCTCCTCTCGTCACCCTCCGTCTGGACCTCTGGCCTGCTGCCGGCCACTGACGCCTTGGGCACAAGCGTGGATCCCGGAGCCCGTTCCACTGCACATGTGAGCGAGAGCACAGCGCGGAGCCTGGACTCCTCTGCAGCCTCCACAGGCACAGAGGCAGTTCACCTTCCCGGACACACAGCTGAGACCAGCGCGGGGACCACCCGGTCAGGACAGGAAACACCTTCCTCTGTGCCAGGTGAGTCAGCGCCCCCCGAAGTGACTTCTCCAGTGGCGACCCCTTCCGTCACGAGGGAAAGCAGAGTTTCCGCAGCAGTGCCCGGCTCTTTGGAAACCACTCGGTCTGAGGCAGAGTCAGCATCCTCCACGAGCCCCGGCCTGAGGGAGGCCAGCACCTCCCAGCCCATGAGCTCAGCCGCGGAGACAATGCCCGTCTCTTCCCACGCGCCCACTGGTGATGGTGCTACGGAGGTCTCCGGGACAGAAGGCATGTCCTCCAGCGCGACAGTCTCCTCTGGCCCGGCTCAGTCCACCATGACACCAGACATCTCCACAGGCATGCCCGGGCTCTCGACGTCCCCAGTCATGACAGGAGCCGCCGAAGGGACCCTCACCACGCCAAGTGGTCACCCTGGGGCTACGTCGCCGGGCACAACTGCCTTGGACACCTGGACCACCGCCTCCAGCCCAGGGACTCACGGGGCTGCCACTCAAGGTTTCACACACTCACCGGTGACGACTCCCGGGAGCAGGGGCCCGGAGCATGTGTCCAGGACACGTCCTCCCTTTGAGGAGACAAGCAGCTCTTCCTCCGTGCAATCGGCCCCCCGCACAGCCTCCCCGTCCCCAGTTGCTCCTACAACACGAGAGAGCGCGTCCTCCCCTCCTCCTCTCGTCACCTCCGTCTGGACCTCTGGCCTGCTGCCGGCCACTGACGCCTTGGGCACAAGCGTGGATCCCGGAGCCCGTTCCACTGCACATGTGAGCGAGAGCACAGCGCGGAGCCTGGACTCCTCTGCAGCCTCCACAGGCACAGAGGCAGTTCACCTTCCCGGACACACAGCTGAGACCAGCGCGGGGACCACCAGGTCAGGACAGGAAACACCTTCCTCTGTGCCAGGTGAGTCAGCGCCCCCCGAAGTGACTTCTCCAGTGGCGACCCCTTCCGTCACGAGGGAAAGCAGAGTTTCCGCAGCAGTGCCCGGCTCTTCGGAAACCACTCGGTCTGAGGCAGAGTCAGCATCCTCCACGAGCCCCGGCCTGAGGGAGGCCAGCACCTCCCAGCCCATGAGCTCAGCCGCGGAGACAATGCCCGTCTCTTCCCACGCGCCCACTGGTGATGGTGCTACGGAGGTCTCCGGGACAGAAGGCATGTCCTCCAGCGGGATAGTCTCCTCTGGCCCGGCTCAGTCCACCATGACACCAGACATCTCCACAGGCATGCCGGGGCTCTCGACGTCCCCAGTCATGACAGGAGCCGCCGAAGGGACCCTCACCACGCCAAGTGGTCACCCTGGGGCTACGTCGCCGGGCACAACTGCCTTGGACACCTGGACCACCGCCTCCAGCCCAGGGACTCACGGGGCTGCCACTCAAGGTTTCACACACTCACCGGTGACGACTCCCGGGAGCAGGGGCCCGGAGCATGTGTCCAGGACACGTCCTCCCTTTGAGGAGACAAGCAGCTCTTCCTCCGTGCAATCGGCCCCCAGCACAGCCTCCCCGTCCCCAGTTGCTCTTACAACACGAGAGAGCGCGTCCTCCCCTCCTCCTCTCGTCACCTCCGTCTGGACCTCTGGCCTGCTGCCGGCCACTGACGCCTTGGGCACAAGCGTGGATCCCGGAGCCCGTTCCACTGCACATGTGAGCGAGAGCACAGCGCGGAGCCTGGACTCCTCTGCAGCCTCCACAGGCACAGAGGCAGTTCACCTTCCCGGACACACAGCTGAGACCAGCGCGGGGACCACCAGGTCAGGACAGGAAACACCTTCCTCTGTGCCAGGTGAGTCAGCGCCCCCCGAAGTGACTTCTCCAGTGGCGACCCCTTCCGTCACGAGGGAAAGCAGAGTTTCCGCAGCAGTGCCCGGCTCTTCGGAAACCACTTGGTCTGAGGCAGAGTCAGCATCCTCCACGAGCCCCGGCCTGAGGGAGGCCAGCTCCTCCCAGCCCATGAGCTCAGCCGCGGAGACAATGCCCGTCTCTTCCCACGCGCCCACTCGTGATGGTGCCACGGAGGTCTCCGGGACAGAAGGCATGTCCTCCAGCGGGACAGTCTCCTCTGGCCCGGCTCAGTCCACCATGACACCAGACATCTCCACAGGCATGCCGGGGCTCTCGACCTCCCCAGTCATGACAGGAGCCGCCGAAGGGACCCTCACCACGCCAAGTGGTCACCCTGGGGCTACGTCGCCGGGCACAACTGCCTTGGACACCTGGACCACCGCCTCCAGCCCAGGGACTCACGGGGCTGCCACTCAAGGTTTCACACACTCACCGGTGACGACTCCCGGGAGCAGGGGTCCGGAGCATGTGTCCAGGACACGTCCTCCCTTTGAGGAGACAAGCAGCTCTTCCTCCGTGCAATCGGCCCCCAGCACAGCCTCCCCGTCCCCAGTTGCTCCAACAACACGAGAGAGCGCGTCCTCCCCTCCTCCTCTCGTCACCTCCGTCTGGACCTCTGGCCTGCTGCCGGCCACTGACGCCTTGGGCACAAGCGTGGATCCCGGAGCCCGTTCCACTGCACATGTGAGCGAGAGCACAGCGCGGAGCCTGGACTCCTCTGCAGCCTCCACAGGCACAGAGGCAGTTCACCTTCCCGGACACACAGCTGAGACCAGCGCGGGGACCACCCGGTCAGGACAGGAAACACCTTCCTCTGTGCCAGGTGAGTCAGCGCCCCCCGAAGTGACTTCTCCAGTGGCGACCCCTTCCGTCACGAGGGAAAGCAGAGTTTCCGCAGCAGTGCCCGGCTCTTCGGAAACCACTCGGTCTGAGGCAGAGTCAGCATCCTCCACGAGCCCCGGCCTGAGGGAGGCCAGCACCTCCCAGCCCATGAGCTCAGCCGCGGAGACAATGCCCGTCTCTTCCCACGCGCCCACTCGTGATGGTGCCACGGAGGTCTCCGGGACAGAAGGCATGTCCTCCAGCGGGACAGTCTCCTCTGGCCCGGCTCAGTCCACCATGACACCAGACATCTCCACAGGCATGCCGGGGCTCTCGACCTCCCCAGTCATGACAGGAGCCGCCGAAGGGACCCTCACCACGCCAAGTGGTCACCCTGGGGCTACGTCGCCGGGCACAACTGCCTTGGACACCTGGACCACCGCCTCCAGCCCAGGGACTCACGGGGCTGCCACTCAAGGTTTCACACACTCACCGGTGACGACTCCCGGGAGCAGGGGCCCGGAGCATGTGTCCAGGACACGTCCTCCCTTTGAGGAGACAAGCAGCTCTTCCTCCGTGCAATCGGCCCCCAGCACAGCCTCCCCGTCCCCAGTTGCTCCTACAACACGAGAGAGCGCGTCCTCCCCTCCTCCTCTCGTCACCTCCGTCTGGACCTCTGGCCTGCTGCCGGCCACTGACGCCTTGGGCACAAGCGTGGATCCCGGAGCCCGTTCCACTGCACATGTGAGCGAGAGCACAGCGCGGAGCCTGGACTCCTCTGCAGCCTCCACAGGCACAGAGGCAGTTCACCTTCCCGGACACACAGCTGAGACCAGCGCGGGGACCACCCGGTCAGGACAGGAAACACCTTCCTCTGTGCCAGGTGAGTCAGCGCCCCCCGAAGTGACTTCTCCAGTGGCGACCCCTTCCGTCACGAGGGAAAGCAGAGTTTCCGCAGCAGTGCCCGGCTCTTCGGAAACCACTCGGTCTGAGGCAGAGTCAGCATCCTCCACGAGCCCCGGCCTGAGGGAGGCCAGCACCTCCCAGCCCATGAGCTCAGCCGCGGAGACAATGCCCGTCTCTTCCCACGCGCCACTGGTGATGGTGCCACGGAGGTCTCCGGGACAGAAGGCATGTCCTCCAGCGGGACAGTCTCCTCTGGCCCGGCTCAGTCCACCATGACACCAGACATCTCCACAGGCATGCCGGGGCTCTCGACGTCCCCAGTCATGACAGGAGCCGCCGAAGGGACCCTCACCACGCCAAGTGGTCACCCTGGGGCTACGTCGCCGGGCACAACTGCCTTGGACACCTGGACCACCGCCTCCAGCCCAGGGACTCACGGGGCTGCCACTCAAGGTTTCACACACTCACCGGTGACGACTCCCGGGAGCAGGGGCCCGGAGCATGTGTCCAGGACACGTCCTCCCTTTGAGGAGACAAGCAGCTCTTCCTCCGTGCAATCGGCCCCCAGCACAGCCTCCCCGTCCCCAGTTGCTCTTACAACACGAGAGAGCGCGTCCTCCCCTCCTCCTCTCGTCACCTCCGTCTGGACCTCTGGCCTGCTGCCGGCCACTGACGCCTTGGGCACCAGCGTGGATCCCGGAGCCCGTTCCACTGCACATGTGAGCGAGAGCACAGCGCGGAGCCTGGACTCCTCTGCAGCCTCCACAGGCACAGAGGCAGTTCACCTTCCCGGACACACAGCTGAGACCAGCGCGGGGACCACCCGGTCAGGACAGGAAACACCTTCCTCTGTGCCAGGTGAGTCAGCGCCCCCCGAAGTGACTTCTCCAGTGGCGACCCCTTCCGTCACGAGGGAAAGCAGAGTTTCCGCAGCAGTGCCCGGCTCTTCGGAAACCACTTGGTCTGAGGCAGAGTCAGCATCCTCCACGAGCCCCGGCCTGAGGGAGGCCAGCACCTCCCAGCCCATGAGCTCAGCCGCGGAGACAATGCCCGTCTCTTCCCACGCGCCCACTGGTGATGGTGCTACGGAGGTCTCCGGGACAGAAGGCATGTCCTCCAGCGGGACAGTCTCCTCTGGCCCGTCTCAGTCCACCATGACACCAGACATCTCCACAGGCATGCCGGGGCTCTCGTCCTCCCCAGTCATGACAGGAGCCGCCGAAGGGACCCTCACCACGCCAAGTGGTCACCCTGGGGCTACGTCGCCGGGCACAACTGCCTTGGACACCTGGACCACCGCCTCCAGCCCAGGGACTCACGGGGCTGCCACTCAAGGTTTCACACACTCACCGGTGACGACTCCCGGGAGCAGAGGCCCGGAGCATGTGTCCAGGACACGTCCTCCCTTTGAGGAGACAAGCAGCTCTTCCTCCGTGCAATCGGCCCCCAGCACAGCCTCCCCGTCCCCAGTTGCTCCTACAACACGAGAGAGCGCGTCCTCCCCTCCTCCTCTCGTCACCTCCGTCTGGACCTCTGGCCTGCTGCCGGCCACTGACGCCTTGGGCACAAGCGTGGATCCCGGAGCCCGTTCCACTGCACATGTGAGCGAGAGCACAGCGCGGAGCCTGGACTCCTCTGCAGCCTCCACAGGCACAGAGGCAGTTCACCTTCCCGGACACACAGCTGAGACCAGCGCGGGGACCACCAGGTCAGGACAGGAAACACCTTCCTCTGTGCCAGGTGAGTCAGCGCCCCCCGAAGTGACTTCTCCAGTGGCGACCCCTTCCGTCACGAGGGAAAGCAGAGTTTCCGCAGCAGTGCCCGGCTCTTCGGAAACCACTTGGTCTGAGGCAGAGTCAGCATCCTCCACGAGCCCCGGCCTGAGGGAGGCCAGCACCTCCCAGCCCATGAGCTCAGCCGCGGAGACAATGCCCGTCTCTTCCCACGCGCCCACTGGTGATGGTGCTACGGAGGTCTCCGGGACAGAAGGCATGTCCTCCAGCGGGACAGTCTCCTCTGGCCCGGCTCAGTCCACCATGACACCAGACATCTCCACAGGCATGCCGGGGCTCTCGACCTCCCCAGTCATGACAGGAGCCGCCGAAGGGACCCTCACCACGCCAAGTGGTCACCCTGGGGCTACGTCGCCGGGCACAACTGCCTTGGACACCTGGACCACCGCCTCCAGCCCAGGGACTCACGGGGCTGCCACTCAAGGTTTCACACACTCACCGGTGACGACTCCCGGGAGCAGGGGCCCGGAGCATGTGTCCAGGACACGTCCTCCCTTTGAGGAGACAAGCAGCTCTTCCTCCGTGCAATCGGCCCCCAGCACAGCCTCCCCGTCCCCAGTTGCTCCTACAACACGAGAGAGCGCGTCCTCCCCTCCTCCTCTCGTCACCTCCGTCTGGACCTCTGGCCTGCTGCCGGCCACTGACGCCTTGGGCACAAGCGTGGATCCCGGAGCCCGTTCCACTGCACATGTGAGCGAGAGCACAGCGCGGAGCCTGGACTCCTCTGCAGCCTCCACAGGCACAGAGGCAGTTCACCTTCCCGGACACACAGCTGAGACCAGCGCGGGGACCACCCGGTCAGGACAGGAAACACCTTCCTCTGTGCCAGGTGAGTCAGCGCCCCCCGAAGTGACTTCTCCAGTGGCGACCCCTTCCGTCACGAGGGAAAGCAGAGTTTCCGCAGCAGTGCCCGGCTCTTCGGAAACCACTTGGTCTGAGGCAGAGTCAGCATCCTCCACGAGCCCCGGCCTGAGGGAGGCCAGCACCTCCCAGCCCATGAGCTCAGCCGCGGAGACAATGCCCGTCTCTTCCCACGCGCCCACTCGTGATGGTGCCACGGAGGTCTCCGGGACAGAAGGCATGTCCTCCAGCGGGACAGTCTCCTCTGTCCCGGCTCAGTCCACCATGACACCAGACATCTCCACAGGCATGCCGGGGCTCTCGTCCTCCCCAGTCATGACAGGAGCCGCCGAAGGGACCCTCACCACGCCAAGTGGTCACCCTGGGGCTACGTCGCCGGGCACAACTGCCTTGGACACCTGGACCGCCGCCTCCAGCCCAGGGACTCACGGGGCTGCCACTCAAGGTTTCACACACTCACCGGTGACGACTCCCGGGAGCAGGGGCCCGGAGCATGTGTCCAGGACACGTCCTCCCTTTGAGGAGACAAGCAGCTCTTCCTCCGTGCAATCGGCCCCCAGCACAGCCTCCCCGTCCCCAGTTGCTCCTACAACACGAGAGAGCGCGTCCTCCCCTCCTCCTCTCGTCACCTCCGTCTGGACCTCTGGCCTGCTGCCGGCCACTGACGCCTTGGGCACAAGCGTGGATCCCGGAGCCCGTTCCACTGCACATGTGAGCGAGAGCACAGCGCGGAGCCTGGACTCCTCTGCAGCCTCCACAGGCACAGAGGCAGTTCACCTTCCCGGACACACAGCTGAGACCAGCGCGGGGACCACCCGGTCAGGACAGGAAACACCTTCCTCTGTGCCAGGTGAGTCAGCGCCCCCCGAAGTGACTTCTCCAGTGGCGACCCCTTCCGTCACGAGGGAAAGCAGAGTTTCCGCAGCAGTGCCCGGCTCTTCGGAAACCACTTGGTCTGAGGCAGAGTCAGCATCCTCCACGAGCCCCGGCCTGAGGGAGGCCAGCACCTCCCAGCCCATGAGCTCAGCCGCGGAGACAATGCCCGTCTCTTCCCACGCGCCCACTGGTGATGGTGCTACGGAGGTCTCCGGGACAGAAGGCATGTCCTCCAGCGGGACAGTCTCCTCTGGCCCGGCTCAGTCCACCATGACACCAGACATCTCCACAGGCATGCCGGGGCTCTCGACGTCCCCAGTCATGACAGGAGCCGCGGAAGGGACCCTCACCACGCCAAGTGGTCACCCTGGGGCTACGTCGCCGGGCACAACTGCCTTGGACACCTGGACCACCGCCTCCAGCCCAGGGACTCACGGGGCTGCCACTCAAGGTTTCACACACTCACCGGTGCCGACTCCCGGGAGCAGGGGCCCGGAGCATGTGTCCAGGACACGTCCTCCCTTTGAGGAGACAAGCAGCTCTTCCTCCGTGCAATCGGCCCCCAGCACAGCCTCCCCGTCCCCAGTTGCTCTTACAACACGAGAGAGCGCGTCCTCCCCTCCTCCTCTCGTCACCTCCGTCTGGACCTCTGGCCTGCTGCCGGCCACTGACGCCTTGGGCACCAGCGTGGATCCCGGAGACCGTTCCACTGCACATGTGAGCGAGAGCACAGCGCGGAGCCTGGACTCCTCTGCAGCCTCCACAGGCACAGAGGCAGTTCACCTTCCCGGACACACAGCTGAGACCAGCGCGGGGACCACCCGGTCAGGACAGGAAACACCTTCCTCTGTGCCAGGTGAGTCAGCGCCCCCCGAAGTGACTTCTCCAGTGGCGACCCCTTCCGTCACGAGGGAAAGCAGAGTTTCCGCAGCAGTGCCCGGCTCTTCGGAAACCACTTGGTCTGAGGCAGAGTCAGCATCCTCCACGAGCCCCGGCCTGAGGGAGGCCAGCACCTCCCAGCCCATGAGCTCAGCCGCGGAGACAATGCCCGTCTCTTCCCACGCGCCCACTCGTGATGGTGCCACGGAGGTCTCCGGGACAGAAGGCATGTCCTCCAGCGGGACAGTCTCCTCTGTCCCGGCTCAGTCCACCATGACACCAGACATCTCCACAGGCATGCCGGGGCTCTCGTCCTCCCCAGTCATGACAGTAGCCGCCGAAGGGACCCTCACCACGCCAAGTGGTCACCCTGGGGCTACGTCGCCGGGCACAACTGCCTTGGACACCTGGACCACCGCCTCCAGCCCAGGGACTCAAGGGGCTGCCACTCAAGGTTTCACACACTCACCGGTGACGACTCCCGGGAGCAGAGGCCCGGAGCATGTGTCCAGGACACGTCCTCCCTTTGAGGAGACAAGCAGCTCTTCCTCCGTGCAATCGGCCCCCAGCACAGCCTCCCCGTCCCCAGTTGCTCCTACAACACGAGAGAGCGCGTCCTCCCCTCCTCCTCTCGTCACCTCCGTCTGGACCTCTGGCCTGCTGCCGGCCACTGACGCCTTGGGCACAAGCGTGGATCCCGGAGCCCGTTCCACTGCACATGTGAGCGAGAGCACAGCGCGGAGCCTGGACTCCTCTGCAGCCTCCACAGGCACAGAGGCAGTTCACCTTCCCGGACACACAGCTGAGACCAGCGCGGGGACCACCAGGTCAGGACAGGAAACACCTTCCTCTGTGCCAGGTGAGTCAGCGCCCCCCGAAGTGACTTCTCCAGTGGCGACCCCTTCCGTCACGAGGGAAAGCAGAGTTTCCGCAGCAGTGCCCGGCTCTTCGGAAACCACTTGGTCTGAGGCAGAGTCAGCATCCTCCACGAGCCCCGGCCTGAGGGAGGCCAGCACCTCCCAGCCCATGAGCTCAGCCGCGGAGACAATGCCCGTCTCTTCCCACGCGCCCACTCGTGATGGTGCCACGGAGGTCTCCGGGACAGAAGGCATGTCCTCCAGCGGGACAGTCTCCTCTGTCCCGGCTCAGTCCACCATGACACCAGACATCTCCACAGGCATGCCGGGGCTCTCGACCTCCCCAGTCATGACAGGAGCCGCCGAAGGGACCCTCACCACGCCAAGTGGTCACCCTGGGGCTACGTCGCCGGGCACAACTGCCTTGGACACCTGGACCACCGCCTCCAGCCCAGGGACTCACGGGGCTGCCACTCAAGGTTTCACACACTCACCGGTGACGACTCCCGGGAGCAGGGGCCCGGAGCATGTGTCCAGGACACGTCCTCCCTTTGAGGAGACAAGCAGCTCTTCCTCCGTGCAATCGGCCCCCAGCACAGCCTCCCCGTCCCCAGTTGCTCCTACAACACGAGAGAGCGCGTCCTCCCCTCCTCCTCTCGTCACCTCCGTCTGGACCTCTGGCCTGCTGCCGGCCACTGACGCCTTGGGCACAAGCGTGGATCCCGGAGCCCGTTCCACTGCACATGTGAGCGAGAGCACAGCGCGGAGCCTGGACTCCTCTGCAGCCTCCACAGGCACAGAGGCAGTTCACCTTCCCGGACACACAGCTGAGACCAGCGCGGGGACCACCCGGTCAGGACAGGAAACACCTTCCTCTGTGCCAGGTGAGTCAGCGCCCCCCGAAGTGACTTCTCCAGTGGCGACCCCTTCCGTCACGAGGGAAAGCAGAGTTTCCGCAGCAGTGCCCGGCTCTTCGGAAACCACTTGGTCTGAGGCAGAGTCAGCATCCTCCACGAGCCCCGGCCTGAGGGAGGCCAGCACCTCCCAGCCCATGAGCTCAGCCGCGGAGACAATGCCCGTCTCTTCCCACGCGCCCACTCGTGATGGTGCCACGGAGGTCTCCGGGACAGAAGGCATGTCCTCCAGCGGGACAGTCTCCTCTGTCCCGGCTCAGTCCACCATGACACCAGACATCTCCACAGGCATGCCGGGGCTCTCGACCTCCCCAGTCATGACAGGAGCCGCCGAAGGGACCCTCACCACGCCAAGTGGTCACCCTGGGGCTACGTCGCCGGGCACAACTGCCTTGGACACCTGGACCACCGCCTCCAGCCCAGGGACTCACGGGGCTGCCACTCAAGGTTTCACACACTCACCGGTGACGACTCCCGGGAGCAGGGGCCCGGAGCATGTGTCCAGGACACGTCCTCCCTTTGAGGAGACAAGCAGCTCTTCCTCCGTGCAATCGGCCCCCAGCACAGCCTCCCCGTCCCCAGTTGCTCCTACAACACGAGAGAGCGCGTCCTCCCCTCCTCCTCTCGTCACCTCCGTCTGGACCTCTGGCCTGCTGCCGGCCACTGACGCCTTGGGCACAAGCGTGGATCCCGGAGCCCGTTCCACTGCACATGTGAGCGAGAGCACAGCGCGGAGCCTGGACTCCTCTGCAGCCTCCACAGGCACAGAGGCAGTTCACCTTCCCGGACACACAGCTGAGACCCGCGCGGGGACCACCCGGTCAGGACAGGAAACACCTTCCTCTGTGCCAGGTGAGTCAGCGCCCCCCGAAGTGACTTCTCCAGTGGCGACCCCTTCCGTCACGAGGGAAAGCAGAGTTTCCGCAGCAGTGCCCGGCTCTTCGGAAACCACTTGGTCTGAGGCAGAGTCAGCATCCTCCACGAGCCCCGGCCTGAGGGAGGCCAGCACCTCCCAGCCCATGAGCTCAGCCGCGGAGACAATGCCCGTCTCTTCCCACGCGCCCACTGGTGATGGTGCTACGGAGGTCTCCGGGACAGAAGGCATGTCCTCCAGCGGGACAGTCTCCTCTGGCCCGGCTCAGTCCACCATGACACCAGACATCTCCACAGGCATGCCGGGGCTCTCGTCCTCCCCAGTCATGACAGTAGCCGCCGAAGGGACCCTCACCACGCCAAGTGGTCACCCTGGGGCTACGTCGCCGGGCACAACTGCCTTGGACACCTGGACCACCGCCTCCAGCCCAGGGACTCACGGGGCTGCCACTCAAGGTTTCACACACTCACCGGTGACGACTCCCGGGAGCAGGGGCCCGGAGCATGTGTCCAGGACACGTCCTCCCTTTGAGGAGACAAGCAGCTCTTCCTCCGTGCAATCGGCCCCCAGCACAGCCTCCCCGTCCCCAGTTGCTCCTACAACACGAGAGAGCGCGTCCTCCCCTCCTCCTCTCGTCACCTTCGTCTGGACCTCTGGCCTGCTGCCGGCCACTGACGCCTTGGGCACAAGCGTGGATCCCGGAGCCCGTTCCACTGCACATGTGAGCGAGAGCACAGCGCGGAGCCTGGACTCCTCTGCAGCCTCCACAGGCACAGAGGCAGTTCACCTTCCCGGACACACAGCTGAGACCAGCGCGGGGACCACCCGGTCAGGACAGGAAACACCTTCCTCTGTGCCAGGTGAGTCAGCGCCCCCCGAAGTGACTTCTCCAGTGGCGACCCCTTCCGTCACGAGGGAAAGCAGAGTTTCCGCAGCAGTGCCCGGCTCTTCGGAAACCACTTGGTCTGAGGCAGAGTCAGCATCCTCCACGAGCCCCGGCCTGAGGGAGGCCAGCACCTCCCAGCCCATGAGCTCAGCCGCGGAGACAATGCCCGTCTCTTCCCACGCGCCCACTGGTGATGGTGCTACGGAGGTCTCCGGGACAGAAGGCATGTCCTCCAGCGGGACAGTCTCCTCTGTCCCGGCTCAGTCCACCATGACACCAGACATCTCCACAGGCATGCCGGGGCTCTCGTACCTCCCCAGTCATGACAGGAGCCGCCGAAGGGACCCTCACCACGCCAAGTGGTCACCCTGGGGCTACGTCGCCGGGCACAACTGCCTTGGACACCTGGACCACCGCCTCCAGCCCAGGGACTCAAGGGGCTGCCACTCAAGGTTTCACACACTCACCGGTGACGACTCCCGGGAGCAGAGGCCCGGAGCATGTGTCCAGGACACGTCCTCCCTTTGAGGAGACAAGCGGCTCTTCCTCCGTGCAATCGGCCCCCAGCACAGCCTCCCCGTCCCCAGTTGCTCCTACAACACGAGAGAGCGCGTCCTCCCCTCCTCCTCTCGTCACCTCCGTCTGGACCTCTGGCCTGCTGCCGGCCACTGACGCCTTGGGCACAAGCGTGGATCCCGGAGCCCGTTCCACTGCACATGTGAGCGAGAGCACAGCGCGGAGCCTGGACTCCTCTGCAGCCTCCACAGGCACAGAGGCAGTTCACCTTCCCGGACACACAGCTGAGACCAGCGCGGGGACCACCAGGTCAGGACAGGAAACACCTTCCTCTGTGCCAGGTGAGTCAGCGCCCCCCGAAGTGACTTCTCCAGTGGCGACCCCTTCCGTCACGAGGGAAAGCAGAGTTTCCGCAGCAGTGCCCGGCTCTTCGGAAACCACTTGGTCTGAGGCAGAGTCAGCATCCTCCACGAGCCCCGGCCTGAGGGAGGCCAGCACCTCCCAGCCCATGAGCTCAGCCGCGGAGACAATGCCCGTCTCTTCCCACGCGCCCACTCGTGATGGTGCCACGGAGGTCTCCGGGACAGAAGGCATGTCCTCCAGCGGGACAGTCTCCTCTGTCCCGGCTCAGTCCACCATGACACCAGACATCTCCACAGGCATGCCGGGGCTCTCGACCTCCCCAGTCATGACAGGAGCCGCCGAAGGGACCCTCACCACGCCAAGTGGTCACCCTGGGGCTACGTCGCCGGGCACAACTGCCTTGGACACCTGGACCACCGCCTCCAGCCCAGGGACTCACGGGGCTGCCACTCAAGGTTTCACACACTCACCGGTGACGACTCCCGGGAGCAGGGGCCCGGAGCATGTGTCCAGGACACGTCCTCCCTTTGAGGAGACAAGCAGCTCTTCCTCCGTGCAATCGGCCCCCAGCACAGCCTCCCCGTCCCCAGTTGCTCCTACAACACGAGAGAGCGCGTCCTCCCCTCCTCCTCTCGTCACCTCCGTCTGGACCTCTGGCCTGCTGCCGGCCACTGACGCCTTGGGCACAAGCGTGGATCCCGGAGCCCGTTCCACTGCACATGTGAGCGAGAGCACAGCGCGGAGCCTGGACTCCTCTGCAGCCTCCACAGGCACAGAGGCAGTTCACCTTCCCGGACACACAGCTGAGACCAGCGCGGGGACCACCAGGTCAGGACAGGAAACACCTTCCTCTGTGCCAGGTGAGTCAGCGCCCCCCGAAGTGACTTCTCCAGTGGCGACCCCTTCCGTCACGAGGGAAAGCAGAGTTTCCGCAGCAGTGCCCGGCTCTTCGGAAACCACTTGGTCTGAGGCAGAGTCAGCATCCTCCACGAGCCCCGGCCTGAGGGAGGCCAGCACCTCCCAGCCCATGAGCTCAGCCGCGGAGACAATGCCCGTCTCTTCCCACGCGCCCACTGGTGATGGTGCTACGGAGGTCTCCGGGACAGAAGGCATGTCCTCCAGCGGGACAGTCTCCTCTGGCCCGGCTCAGTCCACCATGACACCAGACATCTCCACAGGCATGCCGGGGCTCTCGACGTCCCCAGTCATGACAGGAGCCGCCGAAGGGACCCTCACCACGCCAAGTGGTCACCCTGGGGCTACGTCGCCGGGCACAACTGCCTTGGACACCTGGACCACCGCCTCCAGCCCAGGGACTCACGGGGCTGCCACTCAAGGTTTCACACACTCACCGGTGACGACTCCCGGGAGCAGAGGCCCGGAGCATGTGTCCAGGACACGTCCTCCCTTTGAGGAGACAAGCAGCTCTTCCTCCGTGCAATCGGCCCCCAGCACAGCCTCCCCGTCCCCAGTTGCTCCTACAACACGAGAGAGCGCGTCCTCCCCTCCTCCTCTCGTCACCTCCGTCTGGACCTCTGGCCTGCTGCCGGCCACTGACGCCTTGGGCACAAGCGTGGATCCCGGAGCCCGTTCCACTGCACATGTGAGCGAGAGCACAGCGCGGAGCCTGGACTCCTCTGCAGCCTCCACAGGCACAGAGGCAGTTCACCTTCCCGGACACACAGCTGAGACCAGCGCGGGGACCACCCGGTCAGGACAGGAAACACCTTCCTCTGTGCCAGGTGAGTCAGCGCCCCCCGAAGTGACTTCTCCAGTGGCGACCCCTTCCGTCACGAGGGAAAGCAGAGTTTCCGCAGCAGTGCCCGGCTCTTCGGAAACCACTTGGTCTGAGGCAGAGTCAGCATCCTCCACGAGCCCCGGCCTGAGGGAGGCCAGCACCTCCCAGCCCATGAGCTCAGCCGCGGAGACAATGCCCGTCTCTTCCCACGCGCCCACTCGTGATGGTGCCACGGAGGTCTCCGGGACAGAAGGCATGTCCTCCAGCGGGACAGTCTCCTCTGTCCCGGCTCAGTCCACCATGACACCAGACATCTCCACAGGCATGCCGGGGCTCTCGACGTCCCCAGTCATGACAGGAGCCGCGGAAGGGACCCTCACCACGCCAAGTGGTCACCCTGGGGCTACGTCGCCGGGCACAACTGCCTTGGACACCTGGACCACCGCCTCCAGCCCAGGGACTCACGGGGCTGCCACTCAAGGTTTCACACACTCACCGGTGACGACTCCCGGGAGCAGGGGCCCGGAGCATGTGTCCAGGACACGTCCTCCCTTTGAGGAGACAAGCAGCTCTTCCTCCGTGCAATCGGCCCCCAGCACAGCCTCCCCGTCCCCAGTTGCTCCTACAACACGAGAGAGCGCGTCCTCCCCTCCTCCTCTCGTCACCTCCGTCTGGACCTCTGGCCTGCTGCCGGCCACTGACGCCTTGGGCACAAGCGTGGATCCCGGAGCCTGTTCCACTGCACATGTGAGCGAGAGCACAGCGCGGAGCCTGGACTCCTCTGCAGCCTCCACAGGCACAGAGGCAGTTCACCTTCCCGGACACACAGCTGAGACCAGCGCGAGGACCACCCGCTCAGGACAGGAAACACCTTCCTCTGTGCCAGGTGAGTCAGCGCCCCCCGAAGTGACTTCTCCAATGGCGACCCCTTCCGTCACGAGGGAAAGCAGAGTTTCCGCAGCAGTGCCCGGCTCTTCGGAAACCACTTGGTCTGAGGCAGAGTCAGCATCCTCCACGAGCCCCGGCCTGAGGGAGGCCAAAACCTCCCAGCCCATGAGCTCAGCCGCGGAGACAATGCCCGTCTATTCCCACGAGCCCACTGGTGATGGTGCTACGGAGGTCTCCGGGACAGAAGGCATGTCCTCCAGCGGGACAGTCTCCTCTGGCCCGGCTCAGTCCACCATGACACCAGACATCTCCACAGGCATGCCGGGGCTCTCGTCCTCCCCAGTCATGACAGGAGCCGCCGAAGGGACCCTCACCACGCCAAGTGGTCACCCTGGGGCTACGTCGCCGGGCACAACTGCCTTGGACACCTGGACCACCGCCTCCAGCCCAGGGACTCACGGGGCTGCCACTCAAGGTTTCACACACTCACCGGTGACGACTCCCGGGAGCAGGGGCCCGGAGCATGTGTCCAGGACACGTCCTCCCTTTGAGGAGACAAGCGGCTCTTCCTCCGTGCAATCGGCCCCCAGCACAGCCTCCCCGTCCCCAGTTGCTCCTACAACACGAGAGAGCGCGTCCTCCCCTCCTCCTCTCGTCACCTCCGTCTGGACCTCTGGCCTGCTGCCGGCCACTGACGCCTTGGGCACAAGCGTGGATCCCGGAGCCCGTTCCACTGCACATGTGAGCGAGAGCACAGCGCGGAGCCTGGACTCCTCTGCAGCCTCCACAGGCACAGAGGCATTTCACCTTCCCGGACACACAGCTGAGACCAGCGCGAGGACCACCCGCTCAGGACAGGAAACACCTTCCTCTGTGCCAGGTGAGTCAGCGCCCCCCGAAGTGACTTCTCCAATGGCGACCCCTTCCGTCACGAGGGAAAGCAGAGTTTCCGCAGCAGTGCCCGGCTCTTCGGAAACCACTTGGTCTGAGGCAGAGTCAGCATCCTCCACGAGCCCCGGCCTGAGGGAGGCCAAAACCTCCCAGCCCATGAGCTCAGCCGCGGAGACAATGCCCGTCTTTTCCCACGCGCCCACTGGTGATGGTGCTACGGAGGTCTCCGGGACAGAAGGCATGTCCTCCAGCGGGACAGTCTCCTCTGGCCCGGCTCAGTCCACCATGACACCAGACATCTCCACAGGCATGCCGGGGCTCTCGTCCTCCCCAGTCATGACAGTAGCCGCCGAAGGGACCCTCACCACGCCAAGTGGTCACCCTGGGGCTACGTCGCCGGGCACAACTGCCTTGGACACCTGGACCACCGCCTCCAGCCCAGGGACTCAAGGGGCTGCCACTCAAGGTTTCACACACTCACCGGTGACGACTCCCGGGAGCAGAGGCCCGGAGCATGTGTCCAGGACACGTCCTCCCTTTGAGGAGACAAGCAGCTCTTCCTCCGTGCAATCGGCCCCCAGCACAGCCTCCCCGTCCCCAGTTGCTCCTACAACACGAGAGAGCGCGTCCTCCCCTCCTCCTCTCGTCACCTCCGTCTGGACCTCTGGCCTGCTGCCGGCCACTGACGCCTTGGGCACAAGCGTGGATCCCGGAGCCCGTTCCACTGCACATGTGAGCGAGAGCACAGCGCGGAGCCTGGACTCCTCTGCAGCCTCCACAGGCACAGAGGCAGTTCACCTTCCCGGACACACAGCTGAGACCAGCGCGGGGACCACCAGGTCAGGACAGGAAACACCTTCCTCTGTGCCAGGTGAGTCAGCGCCCCCCGAAGTGACTTCTCCAGTGGCGACCCCTTCCGTCACGAGGGAAAGCAGAGTTTCCGCAGCAGTGCCCGGCTCTTCGGAAACCACTTGGTCTGAGGCAGAGTCAGCATCCTCCACGAGCCCCGGCCTGAGGGAGGCCAGCACCTCCCAGCCCATGAGCTCAGCCGCGGAGACAATGCCCGTCTCTTCCCACGCGCCCACTCGTGATGGTGCCACGGAGGTCTCCGGGACAGAAGGCATGTCCTCCAGCGGGACAGTCTCCTCTGTCCCGGCTCAGTCCACCATGACACCAGACATCTCCACAGGCATGCCGGGGCTCTCGACCTCCCCAGTCATGACAGGAGCCGCCGAAGGGACCCTCACCACGCCAAGTGGTCACCCTGGGGCTACGTCGCCGGGCACAACTGCCTTGGACACCTGGACCACCGCCTCCAGCCCAGGGACTCACGGGGCTGCCACTCAAGGTTTCACACACTCACCGGTGACGACTCCCGGGAGCAGGGGCCCGGAGCATGTGTCCAGGACACGTCCTCCCTTTGAGGAGACAAGCAGCTCTTCCTCCGTGCAATCGGCCCCCAGCACAGCCTCCCCGTCCCCAGTTGCTCCTACAACACGAGAGAGCGCGTCCTCCCCTCCTCCTCTCGTCACCTCCGTCTGGACCTCTGGCCTGCTGCCGGCCACTGACGCCTTGGGCACAAGCGTGGATCCCGGAGCCCGTTCCACTGCACATGTGAGCGAGAGCACAGCGCGGAGCCTGGACTCCTCTGCAGCCTCCACAGGCACAGAGGCAGTTCACCTTCCCGGACACACAGCTGAGACCAGCGCGGGGACCACCCGGTCAGGACAGGAAACACCTTCCTCTGTGCCAGGTGAGTCAGCGCCCCCCGAAGTGACTTCTCCAGTGGCGACCCCTTCCGTCACGAGGGAAAGCAGAGTTTCCGCAGCAGTGCCCGGCTCTTCGGAAACCACTTGGTCTGAGGCAGAGTCAGCATCCTCCACGAGCCCTGGCCTGAGGGAGGCCAGCACCTCCCAGCCCATGAGCTCAGCCGCGGAGACAATGCCCGTCTCTTCCCACGCGCCCACTGGTGATGGTGCTACGGAGGTCTCCGGGACAGAAGGCATGTCCTCCAGCGGGACAGTCTCCTCTGGCCCGTCTCAGTCCACCATGACACCAGACCTCTCCACAGGCATGCCGGGGCTCTCGTCCTCCCCAGTCATGACAGGAGCCGCCGAAGGGACCCTCACCACGCCAAGTGGTCACCCTGGGGCTACGTCGCCGGGCACAACTGCCTTGGACACCTGGACCACCGCCTCCAGCCCAGGGACTCACGGGGCTGCCACTCAAGGTTTCACACACTCACCGGTGACGACTCCCGGGAGCAGAGGCCCGGAGCATGTGTCCAGGACACGTCCTCCCTTTGAGGAGACAAGCAGCTCTTCCTCCGTGCAATCGGCCCCCAGCACAGCCTCCCCGTCCCCAGTTGCTCCTACAACACGTGAGAGCGCGTCCTCCCCTCCTCCTCTCGTCACCTTCGTCTGGACCTCTGGCCTGCTGCCGGCCACTGACGCCTTGGGCACAAGCGTGGATCCCGGAGCCCGTTCCCCTGCACATGTGAGCGAGAGCACAGCGCGGAGCCTGGACTCCTCTGCAGCCTCCACAGGCACAGAGGCAGTTCACCTTCCCGGACACACAGCTGAGACCAGCGCGGGGACCACCAGGTCAGGACAGGAAACACCTTCCTCTGTGCCAGGTGAGTCAGCGCCCCCCGAAGTGACTTCTCCAGTGGCGACCCCTTCCGTCACGAGGGAAAGCAGAGTTTCCGCAGCAGTGCCCGGCTCTTCGGAAACCACTTGGTCTGAGGCAGAGTCAGCATCCTCCACGAGCCCCGGCCTGAGGGAGGCCAGCACCTCCCAGCCCATGAGCTCAGCCGCGGAGACAATGCCCGTCTCTTCCCACGCGCCCACTCGTGATGGTGCCACGGAGGTCTCCGGGACAGAAGGCATGTCCTCCAGCGGGACAGTCTCCTCTGGCCCGTCTCAGTCCACCATGACACCAGACATCTCCACAGGCATGCCGGGGCTCTCGTCCTCCCCAGTCATGACAGGAGCCGCCGAAGGGACCCTCACCACGCCAAGTGGTCACCCTGGGGCTACGTCGCCGGGCACAACTGCCTTGGACACCTGGACCACCGCCTCCAGCCCAGGGACTCACGGGGCTGCCACTCAAGGTTTCACACACTCACCGGTGACGACTCCCGGGAGCAGGGGCCCGGAGCATGTGTCCAGGACACGTCCTCCCTTTGAGGAGACAAGCAGCTCTTCCTCCGTGCAATCGGCCCCCAGCACAGCCTCCCCGTCCCCAGTTGCTCCTACAACACGTGAGAGCGCATCCTCCCCTCCTCCTCTCGTCCCCTCCGTCTGGACCTCTGGCCTGCTGCCGGCCACTGACGCCTTGGGCACAAGCGTGGATCCCGGAGCCCGTTCCACTGCACATGTGAGCGAGAGCACAGCGCGGAGCCTGGACTCCTCTGCAGCCTCCACAGGCACAGAGGCAGTTCACCTTCCCGGACACACAGCTGAGACCAGCGCGGGGACCACCCTGTCAGGACATGAAACACATTCTTCTCCCACCAACCACTCTTTGTCATCCAATGTTATTTATCCACTGGGAACTTCGTCTTTTTTAGGTGACAATGACTTCTCCTTCAATGCCTTTGTTTTTCATATCCTCAGTAGTTGATGCATGCCAATTTTGCCTGTGCCTTTTGATCTTTTGACAAGCATTCATCTGATCTTCATCTCAGCTACAGCCACTTACGTGCATATACCTACTCATTGAACTCCTTTTTTAAAGAGCCTCATTCCTGGTGTCTTGATTGTCCTCATCTAAGATCTTTCTGGCTGTCACATTCACCTCTTTTTTGTCAGAAAGCTCATTTTCTTCCTCTCCATCAGGAGTTATAGGTTCCATCTCAATTTTCTTTGCAACCAGCCCTTTTTCTAGGCCCTGGGTATGCTTTTCATTCCACCATTGCAAGGACCCTACTATATTTACTTCAACATCGTTTCCCTCTTCAACCGTCATTACTGCTCTCTCTTCAACCAGCCCATCCCCAATTCCTATTACTTTCTCACATACTACCTCATACAGTAGACACCAACTTTTGGACAATGATTAGTACTGCTGATGAAGCCTAGGTAATGGTTAATAGTTTCAAATTTGAACCCAGCCAGTGAGGATATCTTCATTACCCGTATTAATACCATTATAGCAGAGAATTTGTACTTAGGAACAGTTACAACTGCGTCTGATGTTTCTCCACTCTCAGCACAGTTGACAAGTACCAACCCAGATAATTATTTGTTGTGGTGAGTTGTTCATGTGTTGTAGGTGTTAAAGAGCATCCCTGGCTTGTACTCATAAATGCCTGTAGTGCACTCCACATACACACAGTTGTGACAAGCAATATTTTTCCAGTCTGAGATCTACTGAGTACAAAATTCTTTCCAACACCACCAAAATGGATGTTTTTTCCTCATATCATTTTCATTTTAGACCGCACAGGATTCTGAAATTCAGTTACAAAATTAATATAAACGGTTATTAACAAAGGTTTAGGATACAGAGAAAACTATCCGGTCACATATCCACGCTATCTTGTCAGTAGCTGTGTGACCTTGGCAAATTATCATTTCTGAGGTTTTACTTTTCTGTCAAATACAATAATAGGGTGTACTTACAATGTTCCTGTGATGATCAATGAGGAAAAGGATGCTAGGTGCTTTACAATTGCTCATCATTACCACTATCACCACCACCGTCATCAAACACATTGGAATCACTTTAGAATGTCTACTCTCGGAAATATGCTTTTCAGGGTATTCTTAGCAGCATATGGCATGGCTTCACCATCAGAGTCAAAATCCTCTTAATTTTGTCTCTCTCCCTGCACTAAGCTTCAGTAGGCTTTGTGGTCTCCATTGAGAAGCCTCCAGTTAGTTCCTCCTCTTTCCTGGGAACTATTTTTCGGAAGCCCTGGTCAATAGCTGTTGTCTCAGCCAATGACACTCTACTCTTTCTCAGAGACTGACTTCCACTCACATTGGCCAGCTAGTGTGGTTCCTGGCAAATTTAATCCAGTGAACATTTATTTTGTAGTGAAAGCACAAAAAGTAAAAGTAGTAATAACAGTGGCAATAGTCATAGTAATAACAGTAGTTATGGCTCTAGTAATAACAGTAGCAATAATTCTAATAGTCATAGTAAATAACAATAGTAATAACAGTGGTAATAGGTGGTAATGGTGGTAGTGACAGCAGTAATGATAGATAGCAGCAGTGGTATTAACAGTAGTCACAGCAATAATGGTAGGAAGTAATAGTTGTAGTAGTAACAATATTAATAAGAGTAGTAATAGCAGCAATAATGGAAGGTAGTGACAGTGGTGTTAGTAACAGTAGTAATGATAGGAAGAAAAAAAGTTCTTGCCAGTTCAGTAAGTGGTAATCATTCTGTGCAAACTCTGTGTCTATCCCACAACTCACAGGGCTACCAACAGGAGGGACAGAGAGGGCACAGACCACCACCACAGCGACCTTGACCACCAGAGTATCCACTTCCTCTTTTGGAATGCTGACGCTCCTCAGGACATCAAGTAAAACAGCCAGCACAAGCACAACAGGAGTGATCATCACAACCCCAGGTGTTTCACATGATATTTTGGAGATGACATCCTTCTTGGCCACGAGACCTGGTATAGAGACCAGCACAGCAGTTTTCAGGACAACGCCACCCATATTCAGTAGACCAGCAATCACACCTGCACCCGTCTTTAGTTCTTGGACAAAGACCAGCACCACTGTTCCAACTCTGATCATTTCCTCTGGTGAACCAGATACAAGAGTCCCTTTGATCACCCATCCTGCACATACCAGCCCAATTTTGCCCCAAACAACTCCCAGTGTTTTCTATACTGAATCAGATAGCACACCCTTGATGGCCACCAGTCCTGGGACAGAAACTAGTTCAACTGTTCTAGCTACAACTGTCCAACCTGTTGTATCAGAGGTGGTGACTTCACAGGCTACTAGTTCTGGGGCAGAGACCAGCACAACTTTTCCAATTTTGACAATTTCCCCAAATCAACTGGAGACCACAGCCTCATGGGTCACCCAGTTTGAAACAGAAACCAAGTCAGCAGTTCCAACTCTGATTGTGTCCCCTGGTGATCCAGATGCAACAGTTTCCATGGTCACCCATCCTTCAGAGACCAGCCCAATTGTTTCCCAAACGACTTTCAATTTTTCCCGTAGTGAATTAGACAGCACAATCTCAATGGCCACCATTCCTGGGGCAGAATCCAGTTCAACTATTCCAGCTATAACTGTCCAACCTGTTGTACCAGAGGTGGTGACCTCACAGGCTACTAGTACTAGGGCAGAGACCAGCATAGTTTTTCCAACTTTGACAATTTCCCCAGATCAACTGGAGATCACACCCTCATGGATCACCCATTATGGGACAGAAGTCAGGTCAGCTGTTCCAACTCGGACTGATTCCTCTGGTGAGCCACATACAACAGTCTTATTTGTCACCCATCCTAAAGAGACCAGCCCAACAATGTCCAAGACAACCCCCAGTGTTTCCCCTAGTGAATCAGAATCCACACTCACAGTGGCCACCGACTCTGGGACAGAAACCAGTTCAGCTCTTCCAACTCTGACTGTCTCTCCTAGTGTACCAGATAAGGTGACCTCACAGGTCACTATTTCTGAAACAGATGACAGCACAGTTGTTCCAACTCTGACTCTTACTGCTGGTGAACCAGAGACTACAGCCTTATTGGCCACCCACCCCAGTGCAGAGACAAGCATAAATTTTCTTGCTTCAACTATTTTTCCTCATTTACCAGATACCACAGCCTCACTATCCATCCAACCTGGGATGGACCTCAGCACAACTATTTCAACTTCAACTCTTTTCCATGGTTCATCAGACACCACAAGCTTACTGGCCACCAGCCCTGCATCTGAGACCAGTACAGGTCTTCCAACTCTGACTATTTCCTCTGTTGTTCTTGGGCCTGCCAGTACCCCTGCAACCACAGGTGAGCCTTATACTGTAGCTTTCTGGAGCACACTAACCTCTCCACCTGCAACCTCAGTTGGTCTTTCAGAATTTTCTGACACTATGACTGGGGGCACTGTGACCTTGACTGCAGCTGAAAGCAACCCAGGAGGATTAAGTCCAACCACTATCCTGAAAACTACAACTCTTGCAGCCACTAAGTCAGCTGCCACAGGTTCAGACCGCACTGTGGCTGAGACTACAGCCACTTTCAGTACACTGTCTGAAAGTTCCTTTGTCCCTGTGACCATACCTGAGACGTCCACCGAGGCCTATGTGAGTGTGACGTCAAGAACAAGTAAGAATAACATTTTTATTCTATCTATCTACGATATATAGTTTAACTATTTTAATGTACAATTTAGTGACATTGATTACTTCCACATCACCACTATTTCTGAAATATTTGTATCACCCCAAACTGGATCTGTGTACCCATTAGGTAGTAACTCCCCTTTTCCTACTCACCACCCCCCTCCCCCAGTTCCTGGTAACCTCTAATTACTTACTGTCTCCATGCAAATTCCTATTATAGATATCTCATATAAGAGAAATTGTACAATATAACTGGCCTTTTGTGTCTTGCTTATTTTAGCTAACATAATGCTTTCAAGGTTCTTCCATGCCATAGTATGTATCAGAACTTTATTCCTGTTTATGGATAAATATCCTGTTGTGTGGTTAGATCACATTTTATTTGTTCATTTATCTGTTGATGGAAAATTTGGCTTTTTCCACCTTTGACTATTGTGAATCATGCTGCTATGAACATGGATGTACAAGCATCCATTTGAGTCCTTGTTTCCAATTCTTTTGGGGATATACCCAGGTCCTCAAATAACATTGATTTGTTCAACATCATTTCATAATAACATTGATGAGATGTTGTATGAACTTAACTCTTTTTTATATCACTTAGCCTATGTAAGATTGGTTTCTTTGTACATTTTTTCACTTAAAGTCACAGAACCTATTGACAACGTTACACGAGGACTTACTGTACTAAAAAAGGAATTGTTGGGTCATTTGGTTTATTGGTTTCCCAGAGCTGCCATGACCAAGTACCACACACTGGGAGGCTTCAACCACAGAAGCTTGTTCTGAAGGCTGGAAGTGAGAATGCATACAACATACACCTTAGAGTCATCCCAAATGAGGGTGAGGGAGCTGGAGTGCTTATCATCTAACTCCCACCTGTCATTGCTAGAGGGATGCTCTCTGGGCTTGATGATCTCCCCAAGACAAAGAGATGTGGGTTCTGGCCTGTGCTGAGATGGTAGGATTCAAGGGGAAGGAGGAACAGGGTGCCCAGCTCCTCTCTGTTTGCTCCATTTGCACTTCTACACAGTCTGCATCCCAGAAACCCACATGGTCCTGGGGAAATGATAGTTGGTCACCCTGTGTGAGGGGGTCTTGGACAGTGACTGCTACACGAGGTGTCTCAAGGAGGTCACCTAGGCCAGGCCCCAACTCAGCATTGAAGTTAAGGCAAGTCCTCAGAGCCCTCCCTCCCTCAGCCCCAGGCCTGACCCAGGATGGGCCTCATTTTACTCTCTGCCTCCCTGCAGCTGCAGTTCCTTTCTTGATGCCTTTTATTGTCAACTTCACCATCACTAACCTGCGTTACACAGAGGACATGGGAAACCTGGGCTCTGAGATATTCAATGCCACTGAAAGGAACCTGCAGCAACTGGTGAGAGACCCCCAATTCTAACTTCTTGCCAACCCTGCCACACCCTGTTGTCTTGGCTACTCCTGCTCATCTGCCTCTCATGCCTTCACAGCTGGGGCCCTTGTTCAGGAACAGCATCGGTTCCCTCTATGCTGGGTGCAGATTGACCTTGCTCAGGTAAGACCTCCTCTTCAGTACCTACAGAAAACCTACTCCTTTCCTTTCTTGGCCCTCTACACCCTGGTCAACCACAGTCCCTTGGGCCTTTGCGGAGAGGCAGTGTAACACAGTGTATCCAAGTGCCTGAGTTGGAACCCCGGTTCTTCATTTGCTAGCTGTGTGACTTTGAGCAAGTCACATAACTTCTCTGTTCTTCAATAACACTATCTATAAAATGGTGATAATAACAGTGCCTTACTCTTGGAGTTAATCCTTCATCCCGATGCCTGCGTCATTGTGAACCCTCAATTAAAGGGATCTTGTAGTACCAGCCAGTGTAGCATTTTTACCAAGTGCGTTCCCAGAGTCCCTGACACTCTCCCTGTCCCAGTTCATATCTACCCTATTGGAGAAAAGCTCTGGACACTGAAGCTCTTCAGTTTATTCCCTGGAAAGAGATAGGGATTTCCCAAAGGAAGTCTTACTGAACAAAGGGAAAACCAAATCAAATGTTGAATACCAGCAGGATATATTGTGATCTTAAAATTCTCAAATGGACCTGAACTCTGCAGAAATGGACTGTCTTTTCTTTGCCTACATGCATACCTGGTGTCATCCGAGGTTAATGGGCTCAGGACCCTATCATTACACTTAATGACCCTATGGCTTCTCTGTGGGCTACTCCATCCAGCCAACTCAAGTCATCCTGCCAGAGAGATGGGGTTTTCTACCCACATCACTTGGTGAGGAGAGATTGCTGATGTATTATATACCAGTGTCCTCTAATAAGTTGAGCCCAGCACACCTGCCCCCATATCTCCATAATATGGGGAAATCAATAACAAAAGTAATATTGCTCATAGTACATGCCATCCAATAAATGTGATTTACACTTTTTCTTTCATTCATCCTCACAACAATATAAGTATTGTTTGGCCTCGCAGAGTAGTTGAGTTGCATACTTAGGGGAGCTAGGATTAGAACCTGGTGTTCTGGTTCTGGAGTTCCTGCTTTTAACCACAATACCAGCAGGCCTCGACCTCCCTGGCTCAACCATTTTCATTTTAAAAAGCCTTTAGACTTAGGTTATATCTGCCCATTTTAACTGTGTAGAAATTAAAACAATTTATTCATTAAAATAATAAACCCATTACATGTTTTTTTTTTTTTTTTTTTTTTTAGTTAAGGTATTACAAATGTGTCCTCATCCCCCCCATTAACCCCCAACCTCCCCCCACACACACACTCATGCTCCCATCCCCCTGTTGTCCATGTCCATAGGCATTACATGTTAATATAAATGACATATTTTTATAAACAACAACCATATCTCCCAACCCCCCTCCCCAAAAGAAGCACAGTGAGAAGAGGGCCATCATTTACATTTTTGAAAATCCTTTTAATATGTGACTTAGTAGAAGATACCAGGATATCTGCTTCTGCATTCTATTTTTTACAATATTCCATTATTTACTTGATGGACTCCCTGTAATAGTTTTGAGAACACCAGAGGTCCCTGGGCCACACTTTGAGAACTACTATGGGACACTATGTAGGTATAGAATGGGAATGTTTTGAATAGCATGGATCATAGCAAGCAGAATTCACAAGCAAGGGAGGAAGGCATTCTTTCTTCCTACTTGTACATCTCCTGCTTTGAGTGAAACATTTTAGGGTCAGCTTAAATTCAGGACAAAGGTATTTTTTCACCAATCTCCCCTGGTTTCTTCTTAACTTGTTTTCCTTCAAATTGGTTGTCTGCCTAAAATGTGTTCCTCAGCTTTGGGATTTGCCAACTTGAAATAGAATATCCCCTCTCAGGCTCAGTGTCACAACCAGCCACAGAGGTGATCACTTACCGTCCCAAAGGTCTTCGGTTCTCTTACTTTTCCCTTCTACATGCTGACTGGCCCCAGGATCCTTAGGATTTTTTTCCCTGGAGTCCCACATCCCTAACCCCATGGCCCAAGCAGGACTAATGTATTACTGGAGTGACACCATTTGTATTTACCTTCACGAATGGACAGGAAGTGTCCTGGGCTGGTAGTTGAGACAATAAGCTTCAACCAGTTAATAAAAAGATAATAGGGACAAGAAGAACATTATCTAGGGAGAAGCTGTAGGAACCTGTAGAACACTGCATTTAAGAAGGTGGGGGGGCGTGTCTGGATTCCCCCATGAAACAGAAAGAGATGTGTTTTAGAAAGCAGATGAAACTCAAAGAAGAGTGATGATGTAAAAACTAAGAGTGATCAAGAGTATTCACCTCTCATGTCTCAATTCCCATGTCCCTCCTTCCCCAGGGCTGAAAAGGAGGGAGCAAGCACGACAGTGGGTGTGATATGCACCCACTACGCAGATCCCACAGGCTTCAGGCTGGACAGAGAACAGCTGTACTGGGAGCTAAGCCGGCAGACCCATGGTGTCACTCGGCTGGACCCCTACACCCTGGACAGCAATAGTCTCTTCGTCAGTGGTGAGTAGCTCTGCTGCAAAGGGATCTCCTCCTGCTCCCCAGATGGGGTCTCCTTGGAGTGCATTTCTCTGTACCCATGTTTCTCTCTACCCCTAGAATTTCCATGGGGCTCAGCTCTCTCCTTTCATAACACCTAAAAAGCACCTTTTAAGGTCAGGAAAAAAAGTTTCCTTTAGTCTTCTTCATCCCAATGACCATTCACAGAAGCCCGAATGGAGCATGCAGACATCAAGGAAGGAAGAGGGTAAAGTAAGCCCATGGCAGTCAATACAAGAGCCAGTGGGTTCCCAGTGCAGTGACGAATCTGCTTCTTTTACTTCCCTATGGCAGCGGTGGTCTTTTACCCATTCTCCAAGGGCCAGCTGGAATTACACCCACCTGAGAAACAAGCAACAAAGCTGTTAGTAATGATTTAGCAATAAATTCCTTTGCATCCATGCTCTTAACAACAACACCCACAGTAATACCTACAATAAAGGGTGATCTTTATTAAGGGATTCCTATGATGCAGAATGTTATATGTATTATGTATTACTAACCCTGCAAACTTCTCTAAGTTATGTATATCTTGCAGAAGAGAAAACAGGCCTGCTGGGGAAATCCACTTTCCCAAGATCAGATAATTAATGCAGGTGGTAGTGTCAGAAATCAAACCCTAAATTAATTCTAAAATCTAGGCCCCTTAACTACTAGGCTACACTGCAGACCAACCCAGCAAAAACAAGCCTCAAACCTCAGGACAGGAAGGCATACCATGGAGCCTCACTATAACTATTTAAACTAAAGCTTGATTAATTATAGCCCCATTATATCACTGTGGGTGTTTTCTTATTACCTGGATTAAAACTTATATTGGGTTTCATTAGTCCTTGGAGATTACTTAAAGGGAGTAGTTACCAGTGCAGGCTTTGGTGAATTATAGACCTTGCTTTTATCAAGCCCTGGCCCTGCCTTTGACTTACTATGTGACCCTGGGCAAGCCATGACCCCTCTAAGCTCCAGTGTCCATTTTTAGAATAGAAAAGTCACCTAAGCTGATTGCGATAAAACCTGAATAACCCAAGTAAATCACAAGGCTCCACTTGGCCCAGTCTCAGAGATAAGTTTCATTTCAAAAAACCCAGTCAGTCCACCAAATATAAAAGAAATCAATTTTACTTGCACTATTTCCAGTGTATCAAAGAGGATCCATTCCATGGTCCAGAAACGTACTTATTTAAATCCTCTTTTTTCCATTTCCTCTTTTTAAACTTTGTAGTCTCTGATTGACACCCAGTCTTTTCTTTCTCCACAAGCCCAGCTCTCTCCCTCTCCATCTCTCTCCTGTATTATCTCAGTTCAATATTACAGAAGTCTAAGACTATATTGTCACAGATTGAGCTATCTTTGGAGAGTAGGATAGTGGGAGAAACTGAAAGAGTGAGGACAAAATTATAATTAATAGGTAAAGAAAACACAAATATGGAAACATTCATAAAATTGTTGTCCCTATTATTCATTTGATAAGGTTGCTATTATTCTAGGCACTTAGTAAACCCCCATAAGATTGGGGTTGCTTTGATCATTACTGTCTTTCTGATTAATGACAATGACAATGAAATTATCATTAGTATCAGGTATCATGCAGTTAACTCATGAAGAATACTGTTTTTATTGATGTATCTCAGCGAAAGCACTCAGGAAGGTTTCTATACTTAGTTTCTATTTCTACCCCTTACCCTATTCTTAACCTCCTCTCACCATAATACTCTCTCTCTCTTTGCTTCTCTGTAGGTTATAACCATCGATACAGGATCCCTACCACCAGGAGTGAGTAATGAGAGCCCGGATGTCCTATGTCTCTGGGACCCTTCCTCCCTAAACCTAGTTCCCAGGAAGAAAGTATCGCCCATCCCCTAGGTTGTCAACCTCAGAGTAGCTGCAGCACAGCAGAAGCCTCAGATTAAGCCAAGTTAGAGATGCAAGTTTCCATGAACAGCCCTACCCTTTCACTGCTTCATGATAGGGCTCAACAATTTTTATTCATAGTGTATTTTCTTTCAGCTCCAGTGACCTCCACATTCTCTCCAGGACCCGCAGCATCTCTGAGCCCCACCCCCAGCTCTACAGGTAGCAGTCTAACTTCTGAGTCCCATTAAACCTCAACTCCCATTCCGTGGCTGATGAATTCCGACATGCTCTGGACCATGATGCCCACCCAGTGCAACCTGTTCCCCTCTCTCCCTCGTGCCCTAATCTCCCGCCACAGCAGCCTCATTTTTTCTTCCAGGAACTCAGCTATGTGTGGTTCCTCCTTGTCCTCCAAATCTCAGTCCAGCATGCTCTTGCTCAGACTGCCATTTCTTCGTGGAAATTCCTATGATTTGGATATCTGACTGCTCAAGTATTTTGGGCTGAGCGCAAAAGGTCTCGGCCCAGATGTCCCACCAAAATGTCCACAACTTTTCAGCCTTTGAACACTCTGGGATGAAAGGGTTGAGGTTCCCTTTTGAACTGATGTCATACATCTAGCATGGAGGTCCCTTCTCCCCCTTTGGCAGGCTGAAGAAGGAGGGCATCCCAAATAGGATATCTCAGGCCTCAACAACTGGACACAATGGTCCAAGAGATAATACTAGTACCTTCCTCCCATAAAAAGTTTAGCTTAAGCCTATGATGGGTTTCCTCTCTTTCCCTCCTTCCACTGCAGATGTGGGCCCAGCTCCAGTGCCTTTCACCCTCAATTTCACCATCACCAACATGCTCTACACCCCAGACATGAGGCTCCCGGGCTCTGCGAAGTTCAATTCCACTGAGAGGGTTTTGAATCACCTGGTAAGAGCCCATCAATGCCTACCCTAGCCTTCCATGTTCTTGTCCCACCAGTCTCTTCAGGTTACCTTCATTTCCCTCCTCCCCAGCTTGGTCCTTTGTTCAAGAACACCAGCATTGGCCCACTGTATTCTGGCTGCCGACTGGCCCTGCTCAGGTATGACTTCCTTTCCTAACACATATGCAGGGCATTGTCACAGGCAAGCTCACCTGGAGTGAATACCTGTACATGAAAACTACAAAGCAAGAGTCATATGTGATTGGAAGGCATGCCCTCTGGCTGAGTGCAACAGAGAGAGCTTCCTGAAAGAGCTGTCTGTCAAAGATCTTCAATTATTTGGATAAGCAGATCCACAAAGCATTCATGCTCATTGGTCAGAAAATGCAGCATTGACTCACTAAGAAAACATGAAATGAGATACCTCAGGTAACACCCTGTTACAGAAGCTAAGAGCACTGAGAGAATCAGTCATGGGCCCTTTCCTCAAATCTCAGCTGCCATATAGACTTAAAGTCATCATATGAATGGGGCTAATACAATGATAAAGCACTACACAGGGGCCATAGGAGCCTGGAGAATGGATTTTTAGCTCAGCCTGGGAGAGTTGGGTGGAGGCTGTCTGAAGAAGGTGATTCCTGGGGTATGTTTTGACAGTCAAGTGTGCAGTAACTAGAAGAAATAGTGGCAAAGGTATTCCAAGGGGTGGTGTAGCTTAAGTCATGGGGCAGATGTGAAAAATATCCTAGTGCATGAGAGAAGTTCTGTGAAATTGGAGGGTAGAGTATGAGGAAATAGCAATTGAATAAAAGAAAAAATGGGAAGGAAAGAAGGAAGGGAGGGAAGGAAGGAAAGTAAGGTAGGAAGGAAGGAGAGAAAGGGAGGGAAAGGAACAGAGGAGGGGAAAGAGAGGGAAGAGAGAGGGAAGAAAGGAAGGAAGGAAGTTGGTTGACTGGGGGACTGGCTGAGCAGATGGATGGGTACACAGGAGTATAGTTGTGTGAGTGGTGGGTAAATTGTGGGATGAGTTTCGAGAAGTGGATAACATCAAGAGTTCAGGTTGGAGCTGTGGTTAAAGGCATACTAAGGATTTTTTCATAGTACAGTGGGGCCGTAATTCGTTCCGTGATGGAGCTCATAACTCAAATTACTTGTATGTCAAATCACTGTGACGTTCGCTGCGCCAACTAGCGGTAGGGTATCTGAAGCTGGTTTATAACCTGAATTTTTTTGAGCTTGCAACTCAAAGCAAAAAAATTGGCCGAGAGATGGCTCGTATCTCAAAAAAACTCATCAGTCAGGACACTCGTAAGTCAAGGCCCCACTGTATTTGGTACAGGAAAAGGCTGAGCATTAATGGTTCCGTATCCAAATGCATGAAGTCACATCCTGTTTCTGTCACTAGCTCTGAGGTTTTAGAAGTTCTTTAACATCTATATGACTTTGTTTCCTCAACTATAAAGTGGGAATCATATCAGCATTGATCTCACAGAGGTGCTGAAAAGATAAAAAGAGACCAGACCTGGATATTGCTTGGATGGGGAGAAAAGGTGGTGGGGGTTCAGGAGGCCTCTCACATCTCTGGCTCTGGCATAGACATGGAAGTATAGGAGGAGGAGCAGGTTCTGTGCTTTTAGGAGGGAAGATGATAAGCTTAATTTGAGATATTTGGAATCTAAGAGGCCTGAAGGACATCTCTGAGGCTGCTGATTACATGGCATAGAGCTCACGAGAGAAGTCTTGGCCAGTTAGAAGTAGATTAGACCATCTACATTAATAAAAGACAAAGACGCTAATTGACCGTACCTTCACTATGCCCTAAGCCATGCCCACCAGCCAATCAGAGTGACTATATGCAAATTAACCCAACCAAGATGGCGGCCGGAAGCCACAGAGCTGGAGCAAGCAGGAGGCTTGGTTGCTTGGGCAATGGAGGAAGCCAAGCTTCCCGCCCGCCCTGAGCCGGCAGTGGCCTTCGCTCATGGCAACAAAGTTTCAATTATAGAAGACAAATAAACCCCAGATACCTGCTTCCAGCCAGCCTCCACTGGGAGCTTGGGTGGCTGGGGTTGTGGCCAGCCTACAAACAGCCATCAGCCCCTCACCCAGGCTGGCCACACCCTCATGGGGTGAGGGTTCCCGCTGGGGGGCTTAGCCAGCCTGCAAACGGCTCTCAGCCCCTCACCCCGACTGGCCAGGCACCCCAGCAGGACCCCCTCACCCTGAAGGGGGTGTGGCCAGCCTGAAAACGGCCCTCAGCTCCTCACTCAGGCTGGCCAGGCACCACACTGGGGACCTCCACACTGAAGGGCCTGTGGCCAGCCTGCAAACAGCCATCAGCCCCTCACCCAGGCTGGCCAGGCACCCCAGGGGGGACCCCCACCCTGAAGGCGCTGTGGCCAGCCTGCAAACAGCCATTAGCCCCTCACCCAGGGTGGCCAGGCACTCCTATATAATAAAAGGGTAATATGCAAATTGACCCTAACAACAGAACAACTAGGAATGACTGGCCACTATGACACATACCACCAAGGGGCAGATGCCCAATGCAGGAGCTGCCATGCCCCCTGGTGGTCAGTATACTCCCACAGGAGGAGCTCTGCTCAGCCACAAACCAGGCTGATGGCTGCCAGTACAGTGGTGGTGGTGGGAACCTCTTCTGCCTCCTCAGCAGCGCTAAGGATGTCTGACTGCAGCTTAGGCCTGCTCCCCGCTGGCAAGTGGACATCCCCCAAGGGCTCCCAGGCTTCTAGAGGGATGTATGACTGCCAGCTTAGGCCCAATCCCCCAGGGAACGGGCCTAAGCCAGTAGGTGGTCGTCCCCCGAGGGATCCCAGACTGTGAGAAGGAACAGGCCAGGCTGAGGGATGCCCCCGAGTGCACAAATTTTTGTGCCCTGGGCCTCTTGTATGATAATAAAACTGGTAACTGAAATAATGACCCCAAATGAGAGGCAAAATAATAGAAGTTGACTGAGGATGAAGCCCTGAAAGTCAGTCACTTTATGGAGTGGGAAGGTACCTAGATGAATAGCACCCATAAAAGAACATGTTTGGGAAACCAGTCAAGGCCCAATAAAGAGGAATACCATAAAACTTGGAGCAGCAGGTCAATTTGAAGGAAAGAGTTGAACAAGATATATAACTCCACCGTGTCTCTGAATGTCCTATTTCCCTAACCCGACCACCCTAGGACTGAGAGAGATGGGGCATCAACTGGAGTGGACACCATCTGCACCTACCGTCCTAACCCCATAGGCCCTGGACTGGACATAGAAGAGTTGTACCAGGAGCTGAGTCAGCTGACCCATGGCGTCACCCTGCTGGGCACCTACACCCTGGATAGAGACAGTCTCTATGTCAATGGTGAGTGTCTGTGCTGTAGCTGGTGTCGCCTGCAGTCCCCTATCTCCCTATACCAGTAATTCTCAACTGGAAGCAGTTCTCGGAGGATATTTGGCAATGTCCAAAAACATTTCCATGTCACGACTGGAGTGTGCTAATAACATCCATTAGTTAGAGGCCAGGGTTGCTGCTAAAGATCCCACTATGCACAAGGCAGCCTCCCACCATTATCTAGACGAAAATGTCAACAATGTTGAGATTGAGAAATTGCTGTACACACATTCACAGTTCTGGTACAAGCCCAGCTTAGCACACACCACAGGAAGTTGATTTTCTTTCCTTTTTCAATGCTGGAAGGAAATGTTTCCTTCTGTTGGAGCCCAGCAAGAGCATGCAGACTCTCAAGAGAGAAGTGGGTGATGTAGGGTCCTGCAGTTAAGCCTTCCCCAGTGGGCAGCAGTGTCCAGTTCAGCTCTCACTTTACTTATTCTCTCCATCATGACAACTTATGGGCCAGTGAGAACGACACTCATGAAACTATTCATGAAACACCACACTTGGCCAGTACACCATGAATCATAACTGTTTACACAACACTGTTGACAACAAGGCCCCTAATAGCAGTGCTAACACCCAGAATAACTCTACTAGTGGCTAAATCTCACCAAAAGATTCTTATGTGCTAAGAACTGTGACAAGGTCTTTATTTATATACTAGAGGCCTGGTACACAAAATTCGTGCACTCAGGTATGTGTCCCTCAGCCAGGCCTGTGCCCTCTCACAGTTCGGGAGCCCCATGATCAATTGCCCCAAAGAGGTAGGCCCCGTCCACCTGCCACAGCTTGCCAGTTGGTGGCCTGGGCCTCCCTCTTTGGGGTGATCGTGGAGCCCCTTGATTGATCGATCGCCCTGCCAGCCGGTAGCCTGGGCCTCCCTCTGCAGGATGATCATGGGGCGATGTCAGGGGGCTCCCAACCAATTGCATAACACCTGCCTTGGCTGGCCTGGCGCCAGTGCATGTCATAGCATGGTCATCCTGAAGGTCCTCCGGACAGTCGTTCTGATGTTCGGTCATTTGGTTGATTTGCATATTACACTTTTATTATTATAGATTCCCTATTCATCTTACCCTAAACCCTGTACATTACAATGCTCATTTTTAGAGAGCCATCATGCATTCACACAGGAAGTCATTTGCCTGAGATCATCCAGCCATAATGCATTGGCAGACTCAACACTCGAACCCAATATTGAGTCTAAACTCCAAAGTTTATCCACAAGGTGACTGTTCAGACAGAGAAAGTCTTCTCAAATCTCAGGACCAGAAGGAGTGTTAAATGAGCATGAGCTCAACAATCCAACCTAGTGTTTGACTAGTTATTTACCCTCTGTCAGCTTGGAATTCCTTTAAATATGGTTTGAAATACACATTTATATTAACAACAGCACATCGTGCTCTGTGTCCATAGCAGATTGAACTCCAGGATTGGGACTGCCTTAAAGCAATGGGGAATAGTATGGGAATTGGTGGCAGATCTCTGTTTTGTGTGATGCTGAACAAGTCATGTAACCTCTCTAAGCACTAATGTCCGCTTAATAGAATAAACATACATACGAGGCAGGATTATTCTGAAAATTAAATTAGAGCATTCAGCAGTAACCCAAGAAAATCCCAGGGCTCCTCTGGGTCCAGTCTTAACTCACATCTCTCACAGAGTATCAAAGGAGATGCAATTCATAAGCCAGAGAAACACTCATGAAAATTCTCTTCCCCCCCCCCAATTTCTTTCATGCTCCCACATTTTAACCATCCACCTGACCTCCAAGTCTCCTTTTTTACTATTGCACTTCATCTCCAAATTTTCTCTAATATTCCCCAGCACATGTACTTTCCCTTTCCTCCATCTCACTACACTTTTACCTTCACATACCACTCTCTTAAGCTGCTGCAGTTTTCTCTATTATACATCACAGAAAGCCAGAAACTAAGCGAGAAAAATAAAATTATACTATTATAAAATATTGTGAAGAGAGAGAAGGTGACAGAAGAAGGATAAAATTATCTTAATGGATTGAGAGAACACAGATAAGGCTTGGAGCACAAACTTGGTCATTAATTTGCCCCATTACCCTTGTAATGTGTTCAGCATTATTTCTGGTGCATAGTGCATTCCCAATGAGTAAGAAGAGCCATTATTGTATTGTATTTTTATTTTGGTGATAATAATGGTAATGATGTTCATCACTATTTTGAAAGGACATAAAGGCACTAAAGGAAATTATTGTTCATTTATGAGTTTTAAAAAGTTATTAATGAACTAGAGGCTCGGTGAACAAAAATTTGTGCACTGGCTGGGGGAGGGGGGTGTCCCTCAGCCCGACCTGTGCCCTCTCACAGTCTGGGACCCCTCAGGAGATAACCACCTGCTGGCTTAGGCCCGCTCCCTGGGTGGCAGATGGCAGGCCCTATCCCACAGTGCCTTCCCTGCCGCGCTGGGTGCCCCGGGTCGCCCAGCAGGCCCGATCCCGCAGGGGGTGGGCGGCGGATGGCACTGCCCCACCCCACCTGCAGTATGCAAATTTAACGGCCATCTTTGTTGGGTTAATTTGCATACTCTTCTGATTGGCTGATGGGCATAGCAAAGGTATGGTCAATTAGCATCTTTGTCTTTTATTAGTGTAGATTTCATTTCTAGCTCCACCATCTACCTTTTCTTAAGTCTTTACTCTTTTCTCCCTACCTGCAGGTTATAATTATCACAACTGGACACCTGCCACGAGCAGTGAGTATTTGAAACTGAAACTTCAGTGCCCAACAGACCCTTCTGCCCCAGAGTGCATTTCTCAGGAGAAAGTTACTACTGTCCCCTACCAAGTTTCTAGCTTCAGCCTCATAGCAGCCCTTAGCCCACCTAAGGTCTTTCTCTGAGTCAAGATAGAAACCCAAATTCCAATGAACAGCTTCTGAATCACATTCCTTCAGAGTGGGGCTCAATTATTTTCTCCATGTTTTATATTTTTTCTCAGCTTCAGTGACTTCTACATTTTGTCAAGAATCTTTCGTGTCTCTATTGCCCATTCTCAGTCTGCAGGTTGGAACCTGCTCTCAGAGTTCTACAAAATGTTACCTCTGCATGGTCTGGTCCCTGTTTACCACCCTGCTCGTCCCCTCCCTCTCTTTATCACTCTGTAGGCTTTGGCCACATCAGACATTTGTCTGTTCTTCTAGTGTCCTAACCTTTGGCCTTTATACTAGCCTTTCCTGATGATCAGCTATTCCTGCCTCCTTATTGCCTTTCAGATCGCAGTTCCACCATCACCTTCTCTGAAAGACTTTCTCAGACGACCTTACATGAAGTAGCACTTCTCCTGAATACACACCTCATTTCTCTGTCCTATCACCATGAGTATTTTCTTTCATGAATTTACTACCATTTGGTTTACTTAGTCTTTATGTATTTGTCACCCTGGAGCTAAGCAACTAGTAGGCGCTCACTTTATATTTATAGATTGAATGAATGGATGAAAGTAGCAAACTCTTTATACATCCACATCTGTGGATTTTCTTTGAACATGCAGAAAATCATTCAGGATCTTAGTCATGAATTTGAATCTTGCCCTGTCTCCTTGTCTTGCCCAGATGTGGGTCTGAGAGCATCTGCGTTTCTTGCAACCTAATAGGGAGGCATGATTTTTGCCACAAAACCTGTATTACTCCTGCCCTTAAAATTTATTTAAAAAATTAAGTCCCTGGGTCTGATACATGCTTATGTCATGACCTAGGCTGGGTATCCCTAACCCTTAATCCTGCTGTGTGAGTCTGAAGTTATGGGATATAAACTTGTGTCCTATAATTTGAATTTTGCCTTCAGACCTATATTTTGTAAATCACGAGACTGCAAATGTTGTACATGTTTTAAACAGATGCATACTTTTCATTTCCTCACTGCTCCACCCTCATCAACTCAACCATTTATGTAACATGCCTAGCTCTTGCAGACTTTAAAATATGTGACATGTGCTATAGATCAAATCATTCTATGACTGATGATGTCATTTTTTTCTTAATCATTCAAGATTTGTTCTTAATCATTGTTTATCAGAAGTTTGGTTCTGAGTGTCTGGCACAGTTTTCTTTGAATTTATACTTTGTGGAATTTTCTAAGCTTCCAAATCTGAAAATGTAGGTTCTCAAGAAAGTTTGGGAAATTTCAGCCACTATTTCTTCAATTACTTCCTGCACTAATCTCTTTCATTCTGGTCCTCCAATGAAATGATAGTGTCCCACAAGTCCCTGAGGCTCTGTTAATTTTTCAATCAATTTTTTTCTTCAGACTTGATAATTTCTAATAATATGTTTTTAAAATCACCAGCCTTTTTCTCTGTCATCTCCATCCTGCCCATCAAGTGATTTTTTAAAATCTCAAGTACTGTATATTTCAGTTCTACAACATCCATTTGATTTTTTTTATAGTTTCCCTTCCTCTGCTGAGAACCTCTATCTTTACATTTATTTCAAGTGTTTACCTTTATCTCATGGAGCATAGTTCTAATAACTGCATTAAAGTCTGTACCTGCTAATTCCAACATCTGGGTCCTTGGAGTTTGCATCTGTTAATTGTCTTTCCCTCAAGCATTAGGTAGATATTTTTCTGTTGTTGTTTTTTTTAAGTCAAATTATTTTGGGTAATATCTTAGATGTTGTGAATTATGCTTGTGTATTCTCTGGGTCTTGTTATCCTCTTGGGATTGTTATTATTTTTGTTTGTTTTAGCCGGTAACAAGCTGTCTCCTCTCTGGCCCACAAGAGCCCTATTTCCTAGTTCTATTTTGTTAGAAATACGGGATTTCTATCTTAACTTTATCTACATATGCCCTCACTCCTACACCCACAGCTCCATGACTGGGACCTGCCTTCAAAAATCTATTGGAGAAAAGAGTTTTCAAAAGAATAAAACTCTCTATTTGGGGGGCATATTATTGGTTTAAATTTTCTGGTTGTGGTAAAATAGTTATAACATAAAATTTACTATTTTAAGTATACAGTTCAATAGTGTTAAGTATATTCACATTGTTGTGTAACTAATCTCCAAAATTTTTTAATCTTGCAAAACTGAAACTCTGTACCCATTAAAAAAATAATCTTTATTTCCCTTTCCTCTCATCTCCTAGCAACTACTATTTACTTTCTGTCTCTATGAATTTGACTACTCTAGGGATCTCATATAATACTGAATGTGGAATTATACAGTATTTGTCCTTTTGCTTATCAATGTGTTTGCATGTGTCAAAAGTTTCTTCTTTTTAAGGGCTAAATATTCCATTGTATGAATATATCACATTTTGTCTATTCACCCATTTGTTAATGGACACTTGGTTTGCTTCCACCTATTGGCTATTATAAACAAAGCTGCTATGAACATGTGAATACAAATGGAAAGGTATCTATTTTTGAGCCAAAAGGCATCATAGCTGTGCCATTTCTTTGTTTGTGGAACTTGGATAAAATTTACTTTCTCTGAGCCTCCGTGTCCCCCATATGTAAAATGGGACTGGTAACACCAACCTATCGGATCTGTGATCTGGGTAAGCTGAGATACTGCAGATAAAGTGCTCAATACAAAGGCTGGTACACAATTATTGCTCCACAGATTCTATTTGTAGAGGGTACAGTCGCCCAGCTCAGACCTCTGGCCTTTTGATTCTTCATACTGTAGCCCCTAGGTGACCATACAGGTGTGTTTTTTTCCATACTAGGGCACTTTTGAGAAAGAAATAGGGGTTGAATTAATGTTTACACAAGAGCGACATGATTGTCCATGGAAAACCAGATGTGGACACTCCATCTACTAGTAAAATCCACTCTGCAAAGATGGTCAGTGAAGTTGAGGCAGGGGTCACTTTCATGGGAGAAACAGCCTTGACCACTCAGCAGGTACACATTCCCTCATGAAGTCAGAAGACTATGGGAGATTCTGCCCCAGGGGGCAGCAGACTGACTTTGCTTCTCTTCTTTCACCATAATATCTACCAATTGCTTCTCTTTTGGCACGTTAGGCTGGAAAGAGTTGAGGTTCTTTTTCCAGCTAAAATTGTCCATCCAGTATAGAAGTGTCTCCCCCTAAGTTTGGCTGAATGCAAGGATGACATAGGTGGGGCATCTTAGGCCTGATTGGCTGGACACTGAGACCAAAGTGACAACCCTGGACCCACCCCTACAGCCATTCCAGCCAGAGATCATAATGAATCACCATTCTTCCTTTCCCACTGCAGGTGTGAGCCCTTCTCTGGTGTCCTTCACCCTCAACTTCACCATCACCAGCCTGCGCTACACAGAGGGCATGGGGAACCCGGGATCTGAGATATTCAACAGCATGGAGAGAATCTTGAATCGCCTGGTGAGAGCCCCTCCAATGCCCTCTCTCTAATACCTACTTTTTCCCCGCCCAGCTCCTTGGCCCATCTGCTCATCTCCCTCTCTTTCATCCCCAGCTCAAACCATTGTTCCAGAACAGCAGTATTGGGCCCTTCTATTTTGGCTGCAGATTGACCTTGCTCAGGTGAGAAGTTCAGAGTAGGCAATGTGGGGGGCTGACCCTGAGCTGGATCCTGACGTTCTGCACCCACTGTCCTAAGGAGAGCTGACCACCAGTTTCCACTCTGGCTCACATTGTTTCCCTGATCATAAAATGGAGAATCCTCGTACTCCGTACTCTTTCCTTCCCAGGTAGTAAGGTTAAACTTTTCAGAAAGATCTTTCTTCTGGAACTCGTTGAAAAATGAACTTATCAATCATGTCAGTTTCATCACAATAAAGCAGTGATTTTCAACCAGGAGTAATTTAGCTCCCAGGGGATATTTGACAATGTCATGAGAAAATTTTGTTATCACAACTCAATGGCGGGTTTGCTACTTGTCTATAGTGAGGGAGGCCGGAGAGACTGCTAAATATCCCATAAGGCACAGGACAGTCTCCCCAGGCCAAGATTTATCTGACCCAAATGGTGCCACGTTGAGAAACCTTGTTCAAGAGTATGAATTTTGTCACATTTAGGCTAATAATTGGCCTATCTGAAATACCTAACAAACACTCCCTTTTCCTACCATTCCCCAACAGTGACCAAATCCTGACCAACAAGAGGTGGACTTGGGATGTCTGCCACCCCTGGAGGGATCATTGAGCAATAAAGCATAGTTGTTATACAGTTTTATTTGACATCTACCACATCTATGTTCAAATTCTAGCCTCCTATTTCAAGGTTGTGTGACTCAGACAAGTTACCTAATGTCTCTGTGCCTCAGCTGTCTCTTCTGTCAATCGGAGTGTCTCAATCTGCTTTTCTGCATAAGAAATTTAGCCCACAATTCTGCTGGATGGCCACTTGGGCTGGATTCTTCTGGGAGATTCTCCTGCCTGGGCTGGTTCAGCTAATCTCAAATGAAGCTTATTCATTTCTGCAGTCTGCTGCTGCCTGGGACATCTCAGTTCTCCTCCATATTTTCTTGTTCTCCATCAGGCTAGCTTGGGCTCATTACCATGCTCAGAGTTCCAAGAGCAGCAAGAAATGAGAAGCCCTAATGCACACCTGCTTTTCAAGCCTCTGCTCATATCTCATTTGCTACTGTCCATTGGACAGTCCTGTGGCCAAGCTCAGATTCAAGGGATATGGAAACAGACTTCACTTCTAATAAAAGGGAATAATTTGTGATCATTTGTGTGAGCACAGTAAAAATTAAAATGAAAGGTTCTTGTTAAAAAAAACTTAATATATAGAGAACATGCAGTAAATTACTCACTGTCGTCCCTAGGACTAGGTACTAAGAATAACTCCAGCATGTGGGAACCCACCCTGTGTACTTGGGTCACCTTACCCCTTGTGTGGCATCTCCCAAACACTGACCTTTTGTCTGAGGATGGAATCCACAGCTCTAAAGACACTCAACATTGTCCCTCGGCCATGATGCTATTATTTTACTTTTCTACTGGACCTGAGATTTTTCTGGCTCTGGGATACCACACAGCCTCATCCCCATCTCCAGCCTAGGCTGGTTGCTTGGTCTCAGTGTTGCCTTTAAAATGCTCAATCATTGCAAAATCCATTCATACCAAGAACTCTGGCCCTTTTAATACTTAATAAAACTTGCTGCCTTTTATTACCTCATTTGACAGATAAAACAAGGAGCCACAGAGAGGTTGAGAGACTTACCCAGAGTCACCCAGAAATTAAGTAGCAGAGCTAGGATTTAATTAATCTGACATTGCCTTTTTCCACTTTATCCAATTCCCCGATGGCTTCCTTCTACCCTGTCTGTCATGCTTCTCTTGTTAAAATGTATGTTGCCTTCTTATGATTATGATTTTAAAGTTTAGCACAGATATCAACATTTTGAGATGCTCTATCCTCTCTGTTTAGAGACCTTGGCTGTCCAGTTTATTTCCGGCCTTCCCCCAGGACCAAGGCCATTTCAGGCTGCCCACCCTCCTGCTTCTCTGGGCCCTGACCTAATAGTCCCCACCTTCCCGTCACTGTGTATCCTCCCTGCCCAGGCCTGAAAAAAATGGAACAACCACTGGAATTGATACTGTCTGCACATACCATTCTGACTATGTGGATCCTAAGCTGGACAGAGAGCAGCTGTACTGGGAGATGAGCCGTGGGACCCATGGTGTTACCCAGCTGGGCTCCTTCACACTGGACAAGGACAGCCTCTACATCAATGGTGAGCATCCTTTTTGTAACCATAAGTTGAAGCTGAGAATCTGCACCTACTCATCCTATGTGTGATCTTCTGCCTGAGCAATCTCCTTTGATGTCTGAAGGGCCCCCATAGACCCTCCAGTTTGCAAATCCTTCTCTTTCCATGGCATCCACGCATTCCACAGAAGTGATCTGTATACTTGTCTGAGACACAAAACCTTTCTCCAGACAGATTAATGACAATATCCCTGTGGCTGAAGCTAATGCAGATTCAAGAGGCTGGCTATTTATCTGCCTCCCTGCCAATATCTCAGAATCCCCTCTAGACCCTGAAAAGCACAGTTGGCAAACAAATGCTCAAGAAATGTTGGTATAGGTATCTTCCCAAATAAATTGCAAGCCCACGAAGGCAGGGACTAGGTCTTTGATTTCTCAGCCCTTTAGGAACAAGGTATTGTTGCCCCTGAATCATCACTGTTGAACGGTGTAGACTTGAAGTCTGAGTTTGGGGTAGGGGCTTGTGGTCCTCAGCCTGTATCTTGGACATCCCTCCCTTGCTTGTATCCTACTACCATTTCCTTTTATCATTTCAGGTTATACCCATAAGACCTCAGCCTCCACCCCCAGTGGTGAGTACTCAGGGCCCTGATGGCTAGGTGCTCCCGGCCCCCTGTGGACAGTATCTGATTCCCCACCCCAGGGCCTTTGCAGTAGAGGAAGCCAGAGGACCCAGTTATCTCACTCACCTACTCTACATCAATGGCTTGGGCTGGATGGGAAAGCTGCACAGAGTCATCCATGCTGCACTCAGGGCCCCCATTCTTACTCCAGACCATTTATCTTCAGCTACCGTGATCTCTACTCTCTTCCCAAGGACTTCGCTGGTACCAATCCACTTCTTCAACTCCACAGGTAGGTGACTTCTCTTCCAGCTCCTTCTAGGAAGCCTCAAAGCTTGGACCCTGGAAGTGCAGAAAAAGGCTGCTATTTAGGGAACCTGGAGCTGCCATGGGAACCCTCTGCTCTGCTCTGAACTCCTCGAGAGCAAAGAATGTGAACTCCTCATCTCTCCAGCTATTGACCTTTGACAATTTACTTACCCTCTTGGTGCCTTAGTTTCCTTACCTGACAAGTGGGAATAATAATACTTCATAAGATCATTATGAAGGTTAAATGAAAATGTATATAACAATACCTAGCACTGGAATTACCAGAATATTTAGTTCAACAAATACTACTGGGCACGTGTTCTGTACTAGGCAGAGGGGATAAGATGTTAAGTCAGGTGTGGACCCTCCCCTCACCCAGGTTACAGTGTATTGAGAGAGACTGAAATTAAACATACGGTAGCAATTGATAATAACTATAGAAGATAACCATGTTGTTCAGCACTCACTACATGCCAGGCCCTATACTATTCTTATTTCTAACTTTTCATTTTGATATAAATGTAGTTTCACAGGAAGTTGCAAAAAAGTGCAGAGATTCCTATACTCTACCCAGTCTCTCCTCCATGATTAACATCTTACATAAACTAGATTTCAATGTCAAAACCAGTAAGTAAATTGTCATTATTAAGATCTACAGAACTCCAGTTTCAGGTTTCACTATTTACATGTACTTATATGTATGTGTGTAGTTCTCTGCCATTTTAACACATATGTAGACTTTTGTAACCACCACCACAGTCAAGATACAGAACTGTCTCATCACCACAAAAATCCCCTTTGTGTTGCTCTAAGTCACATCCACCCAGTCCAACCCCTGGACACTCCTAAACTGTGTCTGCAGTTTTGTTTTTCCGAGAATGTTATATCAATGGAATCATACAACATGCGACCTCTGGCAACTGCCTTTTTTCACTTAGCCATAATGCACTTAAAATGTGCTAACTCCCTTAACAATCATTTAACCTCCATAATTTTTGGACAAAGTATGATTCTCCTCATTTTACAGTTAAAGAAATGGAGATACAGACAGGTTGAGTAACAAAACCCTGGTCTCATGCTGATGAGGGGCTAAGAGGATTTGAAACCAACATATAATTTAACATATCAATTATTTCTAAGTGCACATTCACAATGTTGTGCCACCATTACCACTATCCCACTTCCAGGACTTTTCAACATTTCAAATGGAGTCTTGGTCCCCATTAAACACTAACTTCCCATTCCCCACCCCAGCCCATGGTAACCTCTATTCTATTCTCTGTCTCTATGAATTTGACTGTTCTAAGTACTTTACATAAGGGGAATTATACATTATGTGTCCTTTGTATCTGGCTTGTTTCACTTAGCTTAACATTTTTAAGGTTTAGCCATAGTGTACCATGTATCGGAATTTCATTTCCTTTTTATAGCTGAATACTATTCCATTCATCTGTTGATAGACACAGGTTGTTTCCACTTTTTGACTGTTGTTTTCAATAGCTATGAACATTTGTGTTCAAGTGTCTGAGTCCCTGTTTTCAATTCTTTTGGGTATATACATAGAGTGAAATTGCTGGGTAATATGGTAATCCTGTGTTTAACTTTCTGAGGAACTGATTTCCGTACAGCTCTACTAGCATTCCCACCAACAATGCATGAGGGTTCCAATTTCTGCACATTCTCAGCAACAGTTGTTTTTTTCCTTAAAGAAAAATAGCCATTTTAATGGATGTGCATGTTACTGTATCTAACAGCATTTTGCTTTGCTCTTTGTGTCCTAAGGTAGTTTACCTGCCTGCTTTAAACCCCTGCTTCCTCAGATCTGGACTTTTCATCTCGGTCCCCAGAAGTTGTCTGAGAGCCCAGCCCAGGTCTGACTCAGGCATGACCTCCTTTTTCCTTCCCTCTGCCATAGCAGCTGTTTCTTTCCTGGTGCCATTTACCCTCAACTTCACCATCACCAACCTGCACTATGAGGAGGACATGCAGCGCCCGGGCTCCAGGAAATTCAACACCACAGAGAGGATCCTGCAGGGTCTGGTGAGACCCTTCCCACTGATGCCAGCTCTGCCCACTTTACCCCTGCCCTACCCAGTAGTGTCAGCCCCATCCACCCCACTTATGCCCCCACCTCGCCATCTCTACCCTGCTCACCTCACCAATGTCCCAGTTCCTCCTGGCCTCCCTCAGTGGTTCCTTCTCACCTCCCCTCTCTTCTCTTATAGCTCAAATCTGTGTTCAAGAAAAGCAGTCTGAGATTACTCTATGCAGGCTGCAGACTAGCCTCGCTCAGGTGAGACCCTGCCTCCCAAGAACACAGCCCACCTGGGGTATGGGACCCTAATTTATGGACTCCATGGCTTTGTCTGTATTTGGTACAACTACTGCCCATGGATACTAAGCATCGAAAATACCTAGAACAGCAATAACAGCATCTAAAAATTAACTAAAACCCAGGCACTGTGGTGTTACTTTATATGTAATCTCATCAGTCCTTGAAACAACCTCATGAAGCAGGAGCAGAAGGTGAAACTGAGGCCCAGAGGGATTAAGGAGCGTGTGCTGTTTCACAGAGAAATGCCAGCATTTGGGGTTGTAGTTCCAAACACCTAGCCCTTAAGCAGCCCTGTCTCCTCTGCCCACATTATGACCTTGTAGGTTGTGGAAAATACCAATCTGAGAACCTTTCTAAAGGACTGGCCCAGTGGATCTAAGAGGGGAAGAAAAGCTAGTATTAGAGAAAGTATTCTCCTAAATAGGTCAGACTCAGCTGAAGGGAGCCTTCCCTGCCCAGGGATGGCTGGGGGTTGTGGTGGACACAATCCCCTAAAAGGCCTAAAAAGGGCATCTGGACATTCCAAGACTGTGGTGGAAAGGAGTCAACACTGGTATAATATCTAATATACATTATCAAAATCATAATCTGTATTACTTAGTGTATATATGTATATACATTACATACTAGATATATATATAACAGGCATAATGTATAATTTACAATAATAAAATATAGTAAACATCATTATATATGTTAAACGTATGTTTATTTATGTTATATATAACATATACTATAATGGGTGTAATAAAAATTGTGGGGCTCTGTCACACACCTATTGCTTTCACAGGCTTCTCTCCCAGGCCTTCAAGAGGCTTGGAGCCCCGTGGTTTTTCTAGTTATTCCTTTACCCCTTGTTAACTAGAGTTTCCCAAGTTGCTGTCTTAGAGGCTGGCAAAAAGAGGGAGGGAAGGATGAATGGTAGAGAGAGAGTTGGACCAACAATGTGGAGGTTCTCACCCAGCTCTCAGAAGGAGGGGACAGCCACCAGAGTGGATGTCATCTGCACTCATCACCCTGACCCTGAAGGTCCTGGACTAGACAGAGAGCAGCTGTACTGGGAGCTGAGACAGCTGACCCATGGCATCAACATGCTGAGACCCTACACGCTGGACAGGGACAGTCTCTATGTCAATGGTGAGCAACTGCAATATGATCTCTTCCTCTTTACTAGTAGCCTCTGCCCTCTAACTTGAGATCACACTTCCTGAATGACCTCTAGGGCCTTAGCCAAGTGCACTGAATGATTTGGACTCATGGTTTCTTCTTCATCTTAGACTGACTTCACCCTCAGGGTCTTCTTTCCTGATGTGAGGGTGCTGTTGGAGGACCCCCAACAGCCTCTACTCCATGAAACCCCCTCCTTTTCACTGACCCATATTTGGTCCCCACCTCTCCCTGAACCCTTACCCACCAGCCTCCCTTGCTCTTGCTACAGGTTTCACCCATCAGAGCTCCACACTCATCACCAGCAGTGAGTATACAACTGGTGTCCCAAGGCCCCCAACATCAGGCAGGGACGGAGCTGAGCCCTCTTCATGCCCACGTATGTCCTTTCCAGGAGGGAGGAGTTCCCAGGAGGGCACACATTACTTACTGTCCCCTCCTCCCTAGCTCTAGAGGGAATCCCAGCTTAAGCCCCACATGCAGTAAGCCCAATAAATAATACCTCCTGCTGGCGTTTCTGCCATGTGAGTGCCTTTCTGCTTTCACTGACAAGGGCTTTTCTGCAGCTCCTGGGACATCCACAGTTGAGCAAGAGAACTTTGGAACTCCACCTTCATTCTCCAGCCCCACAGGTAAGAACCAGTTATTGGCACATCTGTTAGAGAGTGCTTGATGATTATAAACATCTCTGACATTATTCACTCAAAGATGGAAAGTCATAGTAAATCTAGTAATAATTAGTCAACAAACTTTATTGAGCATCTACACTATGCTGGAGTGGGAATACAGCAGGGAATATGAAATTTTAAAAAATCTCTGCCTTATAGATTTCATATTCTTTTGATATAAGAATATATATTATGCCCTAACTGATTTGGCTCAGTGGATAGAGCATCGGCCTGTGGACTGAAAGGTCCTAGGTTCGATTCTGGTCAAGGGCATGTACCTTGGTTGCAGGCACATTTCCAGTAGGAGGTGTGTAGGAGGCAGCTGATCGATGTTTCTCTCTATCCCTTTCCCTTCCTCTCTGTAAAAAAAAAAAAAGAAAAGAATATATATTATTATGATGATAGTGGTGGTGATTATAGTAATGACTAGAGGTCCATTGCAGGAAGATTCCTGCAAGCATAGGGCTTCCTCAGGCCGGAGCAAAGCAGTGGAGAAGGGAGCGAAGCCAGCCAAGGCACCTTGCTCCCTCCCGTCTCCTCTGCCTGGCTTCCTCCCATCTCCACTGTGGTCCCACCTGGCCGCCCTGGGTCGCACATGGGAGGCCCGGATGGCGCAGAGCAGGTGGCAGATGGCGCTGTCCTGCCCTGCCCGCAGTATGCAAATTAATGGCCATCTTTGTTTGGTTAATTTGCATACTCTTCTGATTGGCTGATGGGTGTAGCGAAGGTACAGTCAATTCGTATCTTTGTCTTTTATTAGTGTAGATGGTGATGGTACTGGTGGTGATGATGATGATGAGATGGTGGTAATGATAATAACGGTGATGGTGACAATAATGTTGATGATAGTGACAATAATGGTGATGGTGATGATAAAGATGTTGACAGTGATGATGGTGATGATCAAAAGATAACATAATATCTGACATTACTGAGTATTGAATACGAACAAAGTGCTATGTTCAGAATCTAGTATTATTTAATATCCTTTTAACAACTTTCTATCATTATAGGCAAGAAAGGCATGGGAACCTTTTATTTATCACTCTAAATCCTGTTGCTTAGTTTTAAAAGTAAATATATTATACACTCTTGTGTGTAATATGTATTTGAACATTATGTTTATTTCTGTTGAATTAAGTATTAAGTAAACCTGCTGTATTGAGCAACTGTGTCTTCCTCCTTTGTGCTCCTTAGTATCCACTGTAGTGACTTGCTCATGGTAGGTCTATAGGAAATATGTGGTTCTCCCAGGAAACAAAGGAATGAAGTATGATGTATGGAAATCCTCCTTTCCTTCCCATTCTAAACTTTAATGACTGTCTGATTCTACCCAGTACAAATGTATGGCATCTGTGTCAGCACTCCCCACTCCCTCATCCATGGCAGACATTACTAACTAATAATAGCACCCATTCTTTCTGAGCTCAAGACAGCCTCAGAATCCTTACAACAAAACACCCCAGGAAGTTGCTACCATGTCAGTTGGAGTTGTCTTGGGATTCTAAGATAAAATTCAAGGAAATTAAGTTCCTACCAGTGGTTCTCAACTTTCTGGCCCTTTAAATACAGTTCCTCATGTTGTGACCCAACCATAAAATTGTTTTCGTTGCAGTCATGGGCACCCCCTCCCTTTTATGTCCAAGCTGATGGGTTCCCCGAAGCAGGCAAGGGTTGTGTTCCATGACCCTTTTCCCCACATCTGGTCCAATGCTGATTTAGAACATGGCTTCTCCTTCCCTCTCCACTGCAGCTGCTGGCCCTGCCCTCATGTCCTTCACTCTCAACTTTACCATCACCAACCTGAACTACACAGAGGACATGCAGCCAGGCTCTGCGAAGTTCAACTCCACAGAGTCAATTCTACAATATCTGGTGAGAGCCCCCTGCTACCCACTTTTCTTTCTAATTTCCACTCCACCCCTCCTTGCTACAATTTCAGAGGATATAGAGGGCTAGGGAGGCAGGCAGTTCCAGGTTCAAAACTTGGAACTGCCACAGACAAGTGATGTGACTTTGGAGTAGTGATTAGTCTTTGTGGTATTGTTTCCTCATCTGTGAAACTGAGACAGCAAATCATTTATCACAAAGGGTCCTTTTGAGAATTAAATGTGGTATGAGAAGATTAGGGAACTGTTGTGTGTTTTTTAAAAGCATTGTGTTTTAAATGATTAGTTGTTTTATTTTTATTTTTTATTCATCTACTCCTTCCTTCTCAGCTTGAGCCCTTGTTCACCAACAGCAGCATTGGCTCACTCTACACTGGCTGCAGACTGACTACACTAAGGTGAGATCTCATCTTTGTCTTGTCTTCATAGGTGGGGTAAGGTGTGGGCTGGTTGGACTGGCCAGAGCCTTAGTAAGCTCAGTCTACCAGTGGCTCTCAACCTTCCTAATGCCGTGACCCTTTAATACAGTTCCTCATGTTGTGGTGACCCCCAACCATAAAATTATTTTTGTTGCTACTTCATAACTGTAATTTTGCTACTGTTATGAATCGTAATGTAAATATCTGATATGCAGGATGTATTTTCAGGAGTCACGACCCACAGGTTGAGAACCGCTGGTAGACTGAGCTATGGGAAGTGAGGTGCCTCGAGCACAAAATTTAAGGAGATGCTCACCTTCAGGTGCTAACCCTATGCTTGCACAACCCTGAGAGTTAGCATGTCCTTATATCTTGTATCTGGATGCCTTGCTTACCTCACCCTATTCCCTGCCCTAGTGCTAGTGCTATGCCCTGCTCGCTCTAGGCCAGTGGTCAGCAAACTCATTAGTCAACAGAGCCAAATATCAACAGTACAACAATTGAAATTTCTTTTGAGGGCCAGATTTTTTAAACTTAAACTATATAGGTAGGTACATTGTTATTAACTTAATTAGGGCACTCCTACGCTGGCCTTTGCTAAAAACGTCCTCAATCTGAGGGGTCAACCTCAGCGAACATACCCCCACTTCTTCTAACGCCACTTCTTCAAAATAGACTTGCCCAGGCTGAAAACCAACTTCTGCGCATGGGCCACGAAGTTTCAATCGCACTGTACGTGCACGCCCACACGTGGTATTTTGTGGAAGAGCCACACTCAGGGCCAAAGAGCCTCATGTGGCTTGCGAGCCGTGGTTTGCCGACCACTGCTCTAGGCCATCCAATCAGACAGTCAGCTTTGCAACATCTGAATGGGACAGACATAACTACAGTTTTAGTTAGAAGGATGTGGACAGGAAACAGCAGGGTGGCACTGGACATTTATGTTTTGCAAGAAAGCTCTCGGCAGTTGAAGGGTTATTATTTTGGCATTCCAGGTAACAGTCTATGTGCAAAGAAATGAAACCTCAATGAATAGGTGCTGGAGCCACCCTGGCTCAGATGTCCCATGCCCCAAAGGGAAATTAATCTATTGTTAACAGTTCTGCCCAGTTAACAGGGCCACCCCACTCTCCCAACCCAAACCTATAGCTTCCTGCTGGTTAAAAATGTCCATTTAATGTACTTCCAGAAAAGATGCAGGTCAAATCAGCACCAACAGGCAATGAAACTGACACTGCACCTTTGTCAAGTAGGAGACCAGAGCTAGAAGCAGCTTAGTTCCAGGTAGCTTCCATCCTGCTGAGGTACAAGGGACACTGCCTCCCCCCCACACACCCTTGCCCCCTTTATGCTCTCTCTCTGCTAGTGCAATCTGCAGGGTCTCCCAGGTTATCCCTTCAGGCTAAGTTTTCCCTGCTGCCTCAGAGAGTTGGTAATGCAAGAGGCAGGTGGGCAGTGGTAGGAGTCCGTTATGCAGTGTCTCATGCTCAGATGCTCACATCTACAACTTGGCCTGGATCAGTTTTCCAAGAGCTGATGAGTCTTTTATTCACAGCTACTCTCCATTTTCCTTAGGGAACTATGGGTGCTTTGTAAATATTTGTTTAATTAAACAATTAGTTAATTATTAGCACTTCTAATATACTTGGCAGGAGGGCTGGGTATTTTATATCAAACATTTCTGAATCCCATGATGTTGCACCAAAGTGGTTACAGCACACTCCATGCTGCAAAGATGGGAGAGCTGAGTCAGAGAAGCCATGTGGATTATTCAACAAGTGACAGCACTAAGGTTGAGTTGATGGGTGTCTGATTCTAAAACATCCACTCTAGCCCTAGATGGTAGTTCAGTGGTTAGAACTTTGGCCCTCAAACTGAAGGATCCCAGGTTCGATTCAAGTCAAGAGCACATACCGCTGTTGCATGTTCAATCCCCAGCCCCAATTGAGGTATGTGTGAGAGGCAACCAATCAATGTGTCTCTCTCACATCAGTGGTTTTCTCTCTCTGTCTCTCCTCCTCCCTTCCACTCTCTCTAAAAATCAATGGGAAAAATGTCCTTGGGTGAGGATTAAAATAAAATAAAGTCAATCCCCACTCTGGTACTTTGTGGCTCAAAGATGCCCCTTGTCTTGTGAGTGCTCATGCCTAGACCAGGAGAGCAGATAAGCAGGCATCCACATACAAGGGGGCTGAGGAAAGATGTCCTGCCAAGATGTCTCAGTCCTGTTTCCATATCTATGTCCTTCTCTCCCCAGGCCTGAAAAGGGTGAAACAGCCACTGGAGTTGATGCCATCTGTACCTACCATCCTGACCCTGCAGGCCCCGTGCTGGATAGGGAGCAGCTCTACTGGGAGCTGAGCCACCAGACCCATGGTGTCACCTGGCTTTATCCCTACATCCTAGATAGGGATCATCTCTATGTCAATGGTGAGCCTCTGGTGGTAAAAATGTCCTATGCAGCACCAGTTGGATTCTTTTGTTACTGCTTTGAGCTCTGACCAGAGGATATACTCATGTCTGCTTCTAGATTTCTCTCTCCTCACTCTTCCACTGCTTGTGAGGTCCCTGTTCTCCACCATGTGTGTATACACCACACACAGAGAGTGATGGGAAGTCACAGAAAGCTTATAGGAGGCACAAGTCACCGTCTGTAGGGGCACAATGTCTTGATGGCATCTACTCTTCTCTTACACCTGTGGTCCAACCGCTTCACCCCTTTCTTAATAACCTTTGAAAACATCCCATTTCACTCTTACCCATTCTGCAGGTTACACCAGACCAGTCTTGACATCCATCCCCAGTGGTAAGTGTCCAAACCTTAGGAGGCCCTATGACCTCACAGTGATTGGTGGGTGTAGCTGGTTCCTCCTCCTTATGGCTAAGGCCTCAGTGTGATGAAAGGAAGCCTTAGAGTCCTTATTATGGCCACCCCCTCCCAACTTCAACTCAGTTTGGGCATCAAGGCCAAATTGTCTCTGGCATCTCCAAGGTGAAACTGTATTATTCTTATTTCTGATGCTTCCACCTCAGTGTCTATGACTTCTACACCCTCCTTGAGAAACTCATTGGCTCCAATCTCCTTCTTCAGTTCTACAGGTAAGAGCATTCTCTCTATGTCTACTGCTTTCTAAGCTGCATGCCTCTGTGCTTCACAATGAGAAGTCAAGACAGTATACATGGGCAGATCAAGGCAAGGGGACAGTATGAGAAGGATAAAATCTAGAGCCTGAGCTTCTGCCCTAAATAGCTGTGTGGCCTTGGGGAAGTGCCTTAATCTTTCTGACACTCATTTTCATCTCTTTCAGTTGGGGGGCGGGGGAAGGGGTGGGAGGTAAGTAACAGGATGTGCCTCCAAGGTTTGTGTGAGGATTACATGAGATACCAGACAGAAAGCGCTAACACAGGGTATAATGGAGCATAGAGTAAGCCTTTACCAAACATCAGCTGTTATTGCTGTTATTTTTGTTGTCATTATTATTACTAGAGGCCCAGTGCACGAAATTCATGCACAGGTTGGGGGTCCCTCAGCCAGGTCTGCATCCTCTCCAAATCTGAGTCCGCTGGCTCCTAACTGCTCGCCTGCCTGCCTGATCGTTCCTAACCACTCCGCCTACCTGCCTGATCACCCCTAACTGCCTCTGCCTACATGCCTGATAGCCCCTAACCACCTCTGCCCCCAGCCTGATCACTCCCAATTGCCCTCCCCTGCTGGCCTGGTCACCCCTAACTGCCCTCCCCTGCTGTTCTGGTCGTGCCTAACTGCTCTCCCCTGCCTGCCTGATCACCCCTAACCGCCTCTGCCTCGCCCCCCACCACTGTGGCTTTGTCCAGAAGGTTATCTGGGTGGATGTCCAGAAGACATCCAGTCTAATTAGCATATTACCCTTTTATTAGTATAGATTACTATTATTAATGTTGTTCAAAATAAAGCTTTCCTATTCTGGGGAGAAACAGTCTGAGCTTTTGCAGCAGATGTGAATACCAGACTGATTCCACCCCTCTGCCCCTGACCCCTAAATTTAGTACAGGCAGTGATTCAGGGTTTGATATCTTCCCTCTCAACTTTACTGCAGTCTCTGTCCTTGCCCTGGTGCCATTCACCCTTAACTTCACCATAACAAACCTGCACTACATGAAGGACATGCAACATCCAAGCTCAGTAAAGTTCAACAAAATAGAAAAGATCCTGCAGCACCTGGTAAGGCTCCTCCTGCCCACCTCATTCCTGCACTGCCCACTGATGGCCACCATGCCCACTGCTATCAGTCCCCCACCTCTCCTATGCTCCATTCATCTCTTCCTGCCTTCCAACTGATGCCAGCCCTGCTCATCTCATCCCAGCCCTGCCCCTGCCCTTCCCTATCAGTCCTTCTACTCACCTTTTCTCCTCCCTCAACAGCTCAGACCCTTGTTTAAGAACACCAGTATCAGCCTTCTCTATTCCAGCTGTAGACTCACCTTGCTCAGGTAAGACCACCAGAGATGTCCCTGTGAGGCACAGTGGAGATTTTATCCACAGTCCTCTAGGGCTGGGCCCTCCCTTTTATCTCAGCCTTTTTCTGCTCCCCACCTGAAACAGCCACTATCCCTCCAGTTCTGGCCCCTGGTCCCTGCACTGGACCTTTTCATCCTCAAGAGTCTCTAATCTCACACGCAATATTTAATAGGAGCAAAACAAAACATAATAACCTGAAAGTATGCACCAAATTTTTTCATAAGGATGCATCCCTGATCCTTCACAAAGAATAAACCCACAGCCTACCATTCCCTCAACCCACACTGCATATGTTCATTTTTTATTTGAATTCATTGGGGTGACATGGGTTAATAACCAAACTTATATAAATTTCAAGTGTGTAATTCTGTAATACTCACGTATATTGCATTGTTTGCTCACCAGCCAAAGTTTAGTCCTCTTCCATCACTATATATTTGACCCCTTTACCCTCTTCAAGCTCCCCTCAACCTCTCCTGTTGTCTGCATCTATGACTTTGTTGGTTTTGTTAGTTCATTTGTTGCTTTCTGTTTTCTATCCCACATATGAGTGAAATCATAAGCTTCTTATTTTTTCCATTTGATTTATTTCACTTAGCATGATACTTTCAATATCCATTCATGCTGTCATCAAATCTGTATATTTCATCCTTTCTTGTGGCTGAGTAGTATTCCATGGCATATAGCTACCACATATTTTTTACCTAATCACCCATTGAAGGATATTTAGGTTATTTCCATGTCTTGGCTTTGTGAATAATGCTGCAATGAACATAGGGGTGCATATGTATTTTTAAATAAATGTTTTCAAAAAATTTCAAGTAGATATCCAGAAGACAGGTTCCTGAATCATGTGGTAATTCTGTGCTTAATTTTTGGAGGAAAGTCCATACTGTTTTCCATAGTGGCTATACCAGTTTACATTACTACCTACAGTGAATGAGGGTTCCTTTTTCTCCACATCCTGTCCAATACTTGTTATTTCTTGTCTTGTTGATAATAGCCATCCTAACAGGGGTAAAATGGTATCCTATTCTAGTTTTGATTTGCATTTTCTTTATAGCTAGTGAAGTTGAGCATCTTTTCATATGTGTGTAAATGGCCATTTGTATGTCTTCTTGGGAAAAGTGTCTGTTCAGGTCCTCTGCCCATTTTTTAATTGGATTGTTTGTTCTTTGTTATTGAGTTGTATGAATTGTTTATATGTTTTGGATATTAGCCCCTTATCAGAGGTATTGTTTGCAAATATCTTCCCTCATTTTTGCCTTTTTGTTTTGTGGATGGTTTCTTTTGCTGTGCAGAAGCTTTTTAGTTTGATGCAGTCACATTCATTTATTTTTACTTTTACTTCCCTTGATTTTGGGAACAAAGTCACAGAAGCTTCTCTGAGACCAAAATTCATAAGTTTAATACCTATGTTTCTTTTCTATTTATTTTATTGTTACCAGTCTTATTTTAGGCCTGTGATCCATTTTGATTTAATTTTTGTGTATGGTGTCCAATAACAGTCTAGTTACATCCTTTGGCCTGTGGCTTTCCAATTTTCTCAACATTATTTACTAAAGAGGCTTTTTTTTCTCCATTATATGTTTTTGATCCTTAGTAGAAAATTAGTTGCCCATATATGTGTGAGTTTATTTCTGGGCTGTCAATTCTGTTCCATTTGTATGCATGTCGGTTTTTCTGCCAAAACCATATTGTTTTGATTATTGTAACTCTGTAGTATAATTTGAAGTGAGAGAGTATGCTACTTCTGACCTTGTTCTTCTTTTCTCAGGATTGATTTGGCTATCCAAGTTTTTTTTATGTGTGGTGCCATACAAATTTGATGAATTATTTGTTATACTTCTCTGAAAAGTGCCATTGGGATTTTGATGGGGGTTGCATTAAACCTGTATATTGCTTTAAGTAATATGGCTATTTTAATGATGTTGAGTCTTCTAATTCATGATTGTCTTTTTGTCTTCCTCAATTTTGTAACAAAATGTCTTGTAGTTTTCAGTGTATAGGCCCTTCACATTTTTTGTTCAGTTTATTCCTAGGTATTTTACTCTTTTTGTTGTAATTGCAAATGGAATTGGTGGGGGGGGGGGGGGCGGTATTTATTTTTTCTGAAATTTTATTGTTAGTCTACAGGAATGCAGTAGATTTTTGTACATCAATTTTATATTCTGAAACTTTGTTGTATTTGTTGTCCTAATCACTTTTTTGGTGGATTCTTGCAGATGGATCCTCATTGTCTCTGCCTCTGTGTCCCTACCTCCATAGGCCAGAAAGAGATGGAGCAGCCACCAGTGTGGACACAGCTTGCAACTACCGTCCTGACCCTGCAGGCCCCAGGCTGGACAGAAAGCAGCTGTACAGGGAGCTGAGCCAGCTGACCCAAGGTGTCACCAAGTTGGGTCCCTACACCCTGGACCAGGACAGTCTCTATGTCAATGGTGAGCAGTGGCCACCTTTCCCTTGTGTATTGCTGAGCCCTCATTCTCCCCCTGCATGCCTTTTTTATTCCTTCCCTACATACAGCACCTTCTGCCTCTCTTGCTCTCTCTCTCTGCAGGTTACACACACCAGACTTCAGAAGCCATCCCCCATGGTGAGTACTGATGAGTAGCCTTTAGAAGCCCCTCTACCCTACCAGGAAAGGAAGCGACAGACCCCAGCCCACATCTCCAGCTCTCAGGGAGGGGAAGGGTCAGGGGACACAGGCTGGGGAGCCATTGCAATACCACACAGCTGTGAATCACTTTTGTGTTGTCACCTGAACACAGAAATGGCCACTAAATGTTGGTTGGGTGGATGGATGGAGGAAAACAAGTTAGCAACTGATTTGAAATAATAAGTTTAGATGTAAATCATCTTCAAAGCTGAATAAGCTTCCAAATTGTTCCCTCCTTCACCTGCTGCATGTGATGGTCTAACCTCAACACTGTTGATTCTGGAATCAGGCCACAAGGACCATCAGCCCTCACTGTGTCTCCAGTGAGATGGCCAGTGGTCTTAGGATCATGGCCTCAGGCCCTGCCCACTACACCCACCCCAGGCCTGACTAAGTGTGGGCTCTCCTCTCCCTCCCCTGTTGCAGCCACAGGACCACCCCTGGTGCCTTTTACCCTCAACTTCACCATCACTAACCTGCACTACACAGATGACATGTGGCCTCCAAGCTCCTTGAAATTCAATACCACCGAGAAGTCCCTGCAGCCCCTGGTGAGAGCCCTGCCCATGGTGCTAGATCTGCCCACCTAACCTCTGCCAAGGACACTGATGCCAGCCCCACCCACTGTACCCTCTCCTGCTCGTTGAAACCATCTACCTAAACTCCCTCCTGCCCACTGATGACAACCCCTCCCACTCCTGCCCTGTCCATCAGTGCTAGCCCTGCCCATGTCACTCCTGTCCAACCATACATGACCATCTTGCCCCTCCCTCTCCACCCATCAATTTATTTCCTTTGTCCTCACCCACAGCTCAAGGCCTTGTTCAAGAATACTAGTGTGGGAACCCTCTACTCAGGCTGCAGGCTGACCCGCCTCAGGTAAGACCTTGAATAGCCAGCCAGAGCAGCCTCGGGTGCTTCTAGATCTGAAGAGTTTGTTCTGCTTCTTCCTGCCCTCCCTGTCTGTTTTGAGAAGTGGAATTCAGGAGGTGTTTGCTCCAGGACCAGTGCTTCTTCTGACTGTATCTCCTCCCACCAACTGTCCCAGATTCTGCAGAGCTCATCAGCAGGATTGGATCCCTAGTCTGGTCATCCTTCTGAGTTTCCTCTTCCCTCCCTTTGACCAGTGAGGGCATTTCCTTTAGGTTTTCAATTCTGTTTCCAGCATTTTTCTCAAGACAAATGTGTCTTCCACTTGCTTTAATCCCAAATTCCATCTCTACACATGTCTCTTATATGAGCTTTCCTGTCCCCAGGCCTTAAGGATACAGGTTTCTGAATTTCAATTTAATCATAATTTTCTCACCCACTGACACTTGCTGTCTTGTAATTTAATAATTTTTCTACCCACTGACTCTGCTCACAGTGTGAGGATGGCCTGAGTCAGTGAGCTCAGAGAATCTAAGTCAGACTTCTCACCTCTCTACCGCCTCCTCATTTCCTATGGCTCATCCCTGTCCTGCCCCCAGAACTGTCAAGACCCCTCCCTAGAAATTCACTTCATTTATTGTCACCCCCCCCCCGTCATCCACCCTTTCCAGGCCCAAGAAGAAAGGGACAGCCACTGGAGTGGACATTGTCTGCACACACCGCCCTGACCCTGTGGTCCCCGGACTGGACAGGGAGCGGTTGTACTGGGAGCTGAGCCTGCTGACAGGTGGTTTCACCCACTTGGACCTCTACATCCTAGACCAGAACAGTTTTTACGTCAACGGTGAGGGGGGGGTTCATCTTTTTTGCATCTCAGCTTGTTTTAAATCCTCCCTCTCCATTGCCCTTTTCCCTAATCCCTCCCCTTCTCACCCTGTTTCTGCACATTCGCAGGTTACACCTACCAAACCCAGACCACCACCCCTAGCAGTGAGTTTTCTGAGGTTCAGAAGTCTCTACAACCCTGTAATTCCCAGACCTTAGTAAATAAAGAGTCCAGGAGTCCACTGCCTCCATGCCCCACCCCCACCTCACCTCCAGCCTGGGGAAAATGGGGACCAGTACCCATAGAGTCTAGAAGTGGCCACCTTCTCCCTAGCATCTCCAGAGTGATAATGTTTAAAAAGTTTGAAGACCTCTGCTCTAAAGCAATAAATCATCCATCCTCTCTTCCTTTTGGTCCAGGTTCAGTCTTCCTTGTGATGAAGTAATCACTGGGTCTAGCCACCTTCAATCTCATTGCTCGGTTTCCTCCTCCTTGAATATTTTTCCACTGCCTTTCACCTCTACTTTTATCACACACAAAAATCCTTTTCCCTTAATCTTTATGTTCATCCCAAAACTCACTCAGTTCCTCTCGCCTTCTCTCTGCAGGTTACACCTTGCAAGTCACAACCATGACTCCCACCAGTGAGTATTCCTGGCCCCTATTTCCTGGGTTTCATTCCCACTTCAGTTTTGGAAAGCATTTGTTCTCCTTCACCACCTGTCCTTGGTGAGAGAAACACCTGGAAGGGCCCCTAACACATCCCTTCTCTTTCTCCTGGGGTTCTGGTAGAGAATTCCAGCCCAGGGTGAGAAAATCTTAGACACTGACATGTTTTCCCATATCTGACCCTCACATGGTTTTCATTTTAATTTTTCTAAAACCTTACCCTGGGTTCTCTTTTCTTATCCTTTCATTCATATCTTTGTTGTTATTAGAGTTTCTCAGGATCATTTTTAGTGATTTCAACTCACTACCTTCCAGGCACCATCTATGTTGCATACTGTATTAGTCATCAGTTCTGGCCACCATAACAAAATACTGGGTGGCTCAAGCAACAGAAATTATTTTATCACAGTCCTGGAGGCTGCAAGTCCAAGATCAAATTGCAGGCAGGGGTGGTTTCTTGAGGCCTTTCGCCTTGGCTTACAGATGGCTTCCCACTTGCTGCCTTTTCACATGGTTGTCCCTCTGCACACACATTCCTAGTCTCTCTGTGTTTTCTAATCCCCTCTCCTTATAAGGACATCAGTCAGGTTGGATGAGTCCCCCTCCACCAGTGGCCTCATTTTAACTTAATTACCTCTTTAAAGGACCCTATCCCAAATACAGTCACCTACAGGCAGTAGTTATTAGGGTTACAATATATGAATTTTGGGGGAGGACACAATTTATCCCAAAACATACACACTCTGTCCTTTAATTCTCACTACAACCATGTGACTTAGCTCCATTTTACAGATGGCAAAGCTCAGGCTAAAAGAGGCTGCCAGCCCACACAGCAAATAAATAATAGAATCCAGAGTCCCTGTTGTTCCAAAACTTATGCTCTGACACTCCATTATGGGTTAATTTATTTCAAAAGGCTTATTTTTTGGTGCACACCTACTGTGTTTTAGTTTATGGGCCAAACTCCCTTTGCATCTGAAGCACTGCAATGAAAACATTGTAGGTTTTCAATAATTAATCACCCTTGCATTAGGGTGTGTTTTCTCAAACTGCACTTGGGTCCAACTACCCTCCTTTACTTTTTCCAAACCATGACAGGCCTCTGGGCTCCTGAGGTCCAACAACAACCATCCTTTCCTAAATTATATTAGGAAAAGTAAGTTAAAATCAGCTCCATTGACTGTGTTTTGTTTATCACTATACCGTCCTGGGAATAGTTCCTGGAGCATTATAGGAACAAGTAAATGCACATGGAGGCAACACAAAATTGATGGATGAAAAGAAGGAAGAGGTGATGAATGGAAGAAGGGAAGGAGAGAAGATGGAAGGGAGAAAAGATGAATAGAAGAGAAAAGAGTAAGGAGGGAGGAAAGATGTATAAAATAGATGGAAGGAAAGAAGAGGGATGGGAGGAATTAAATATGGATGGATAGATGGAATAAGGGGATAGGAGGATGGACAGAAGGATGCATAAAAGGATGTGTAAATGGGAAGAAGTAAAGAAGAGAAGCACTGAGGTAGGAAGGAATGATGGTTGGAAGGATGGATGAGTGGATAGATAGATGATCGAGAAAGAAAGGAAAGGAAGAAGAAAAGATGGATGGATGAAAGTGAAGATGGAAGAAGGAAGAAAGCAAGGATCCATAGATGGATGAAATGAAAGATGGATGGAAAGGTAGAAGGAAGTTTGGACAGAAGGAGGCTTAAAAGGAGTGATAACAGAGTAGAGGGAAGGAGGAAGGAGGGGAGGTAAGCTTCCCCCGCCAGAGTTTTGTCTTAAACACTGTGCTCCTGCATCACCTACCTATTCTAGAGTCAAGCCATGGGACCACTAGTCTTACCTGTATCATATGTTCATTTATTCTACTTCTATCAGGGTCTACACAGGTCATCCCAACTATTGAACATTATATCAGCTGCCTGTTGTCCTCTGAGCCAGAGCACAGCAGGGGTGGTCACAAGCAAGGTCTGGGGTACAAACCAGATTTTCCCTCCCTTCAGCCATGTGACCTTGGGCAGATGACCATTTCTGTGCTTTGGTTTCCTACTGTATTTAACGTGGGTAATCCTAGAACCAGATTATATTTATCCATGTAAAAAGCTTTGACATAGTAAGGAGGTGTTTGCTTATTAATTTTATGTAATGAATCTTCATATAGTGTTTACTCTGTACCCAGCACTGTGCTTAAGCATATTACAAAAACTAACTTGTTTAAACCTTAAACTTTGAAGTAGGAACAATTATTATCTTATCTTACAGATGAGTAAATTGAGGTGCAGAGCCCTAGCTGGTTTGGCTCAGAGGATAGAGTGTCGTGTCGGCCTGCAGACTGAAGGGTCCCGGGTTTGATTCCAATCAAGGGCACATTCCTGGGTTGTGGGCTTGATCCCCAGCAGGGGGCATGCAGGAGGCAGCTGATCAATGAATCTCTCTCATCATTGATGTTTCTATCTCTTTCTCCCTCTCCCTCACTAAAATCAATAAAAATATATTTTTGTAAAAAAAAAAATTGAGGTGCAGAGAGGTTGGTTATAGCTGCTAGGATTTTTAAATTTTTTAAATCGATGCATCGAAGGTTGACATACCTGGTTGTATTGGCAGGAGAGATGATAGATGATAGATAGATAGATAGATAGATAGATAATAGATAGATAACATAGGTATATAGAAAGATCAATGTTAAATAGATGAGAGATTAAATTTATCTCCTGCACTTACAACCAAGTATGCCTATCTTCTGTGCAGTAGTTTAAGGAGCCAACAATTCTCATAGACATAAATATAGACTTAGATATCTATCTATCAAAAGGAAGAAAGAGAGAGTCTGAGGCACAGGGAGACAAAGATAGAGATGGGGAGCAGAAAGGATATGGATAAAAATACCAGGGGTTATTAGTTCCCCATCAGCGTGGCAAGTTGGAGACTTCTCTCCTGGGAAAGTAAAAAGCCACATTGTTTCCTCAGAGCCCTCCACTCCTGCATCTGGGTAGAAATGTCTCATCTTGATGCCCCAAAATCATTAAGCCTGCTCCACTCACTGTTGGAGTTGTCTCCATTAACAAGTAACCCTCAGGCTAATCAGGAGAAGGACATGGGTCCCATGAATCCCTAGTCATAAGTAGACATTGGGGCCCCCAAACTCCCTGCAAGCCTTGGCTCTCCTCCCATCATAGCTGCGGAAGTCAGTGAGGAGCCTTTCACACTGAATTTCACCATCAACAACCTGCACTATACAGCGGACATGAGCCATCGGGGCTCCCACATGTTCAACATCACAGACATTGTCATGCAGCATCTGGTGAGAGACCTGCTTACCCCTCCCACCTCTCCATGACCCGTCACAGGGATTGTTGCCCACCTTTGACCAATACTGATTCTCTCCTTCCTCTCCAGATCAGCCCGTTGTTCAGGAACAGCAGCCTTGGTCCCCGATATACAGGTTGCAAGGTCACCTCGCTAAGGTGAGAACACCCCCCTCCATAGCCCACCACAGAAGGACATGGGCTTCTCTCTGTGGGGCTGCCCCTGGTTGTGGCAGGCTATTCGGGGGAGGAGGGGTCTTTTCTGCATCCATTTTAAAAATATCACATTATTAATTTTTTATATTGTGACAAAATACATATAGACACAAAAGTATCCATTTAAACCATTTTAAGTGTACAATTCAGTGGCATCAATTACATGCACAATGGTGTGCACCCATCATCACTACCTAGTTTCAGAACTTTTCATCACCCCAAGCAGAAACTCTGTACCCATTGGGCAGTTATTCTCATGTCTCTGGATCAGTTTTTGTTCCGTTGGTGTTTATGAAGTACTTCTCAGTTGGTATTTTAATTAAACTGACATGATGGTACAGCACCTATGAGGCAGGTAGTAGGTACCACAGTGGCACTTCCTCTGCCCTCATCTAGTGGAGAAATCAGACAGGAATCAGGAGAGTGAGTATTGAAGTAAAGTGCTTGCAAATGCGATAAGGTGATGCAAAGCATAAATAAGTAGGGAGTTACGGGAAAGGAGTTTTACCCCGAGGACAGGGTAGCTTCTCTGTGGAGGTGACTTCTGAGCTGTGTCCCAGAAGGATTTGGCCATGAAAACTGTTCTAGGCATAGGGGACAGCCCATGCAAAGACCCTGTGGTAGAAATGAACTTGGCAAGTTCAGTGAACTGCAAGGAGGCCAGTGTGGCTGGAGCAGAGAGAGAACAGGTTAGCGAGAGGGAGGAGATGAGATTTGAGACATCTACACCATGTAGAGTCTTGAAGGAAGTTGAACTTTTGTAATTTTGGTAAAATACACATAACAAACTTACCATCTGAACCAGTTTAAAGCATACAGTTTGGTAGCATGAAGTATATTCACATTGCTGTGAAACCAGTCTCCAGAACTTGCAAAACTTAAATTCTGTATCCACAAAACAACAGCTTCCCATTTCTCTCTACCCCCAATCTTGGCACCCACCATTCTGCATTCTGTCTATATGAGTCTGACTACTCCGGGTATGCATAGAATTATTCAGCCTTTGTCTTTTTGTGATGCTTATTCAATTACCGTAGGTCTTTAAGGTTCATCCATGTTGTAGCATGGCAGAATTGTCTTTCTTTTTAAGGCTGAGTAATATTCCACTGCATGTATAGATCAGATTTTGTTTATTAATTCACTAGGACTTTGGATTTTACATAGATCAGGCAATGTGCTAGGTACTAGGTGTTCAACACAACAACAATGAATTACACTGTCCCATTCCCTGACCTCATGGAGGTCAATGACTGGATGGAACAGGGACAACTAATATATGCTCGCATAGTCGATGAGCAGGGTTGCAATCACAGAAGAGGTTCCTGACCGTCTGGGAGGGTTCTCTGAGGAAGGGGAGGTGCCTAAGTTGACACCTGAAAGATGACCAGGAAATTGCCCAGGTAAGGAAAGAAGGGAAGAGACTTCCAGACAGAAGTCACTGGAAGTGCAAAGATCCCAAGATGAGAGAGTGTGGCCAGGTAGAGAAACTATAAAAGGTTCAAGAAGGCTGAAACACAGGACCTGGAGTGTGTAGTTACCACAGGTAGAGAGGTGCCAAGAGGACTGCATCTCCCAAAGGTGAACCTCTTCTTCCCCAGGTCTGTGAAGAACGGCGCCAAGACAGGGGTGGACTTTCTCTGCACCTACCGCCAGCCCTCCAGCGGCCCAGGTCTGCCTGCCAAGCAGCTGTTCCATGAGCTGAGCAGGCAAACCCTCGGCATCACGAAGCTGGGCTCCTACTTTCTGGATCAGGACAGCCTCTACCTCAATGGTTAGCAGTTCTCAGCCCATTCCACTGGGGCCACCCCCTAACTCCAGAGGATTCCCTTTTACCAGTTCTCTAGGGAAAAAGTTGAGACAAGCTCAGGTGTGAATCTCTACTTCACACTGATTCTTCTCCCTCACCCCACTAAGCTGGTCCTTGATTAAACCTGTTTTATAGAAGAATAAACTGAGGCCTAGAAAGGTTAAATAATTTGCCCAAGTGGGTGTAGCTTGAGAGTTGTGGACCCAGGTCATAATCAGCATCCAATGCCAGTCTTTCAAGGGGATTCTTGGGGAAAGAAAATCGTACATCTATCTCCCCTCCCTGCTTTCTTCTCACCCTTGACTAAGGATAGACTTCTGTTCTGGGTGGGACCCTATACCAGGAAGGAGGGAAGGCACTCTGAGCATCTAGGAGGCCCAGGCTTCCAACACACTGGCCATCAGCCTACAATCCAAGAAGTGACAGCGTTTAAGAGGGTGACATTCATCTGGTATTCTGAGAGACAGAGGTTGGCCATAGTAGGTTAATTGCAATAACTCAGCTTCCCTCCTCCATCTACAACCTGGAAATTATACTTGTCAACTAACACTTCCTTATCACCATGGCTCCATCAGGTGGTCAGGGAGACATTCTGGTCCTTTGTGACTCCCACTTTAGCAAGGAGGGAAATGGAGCTCAGAGGAAGGAGGGGACCTGCACACACACACACAGTAGGTTTATGGCCAGTCTGCATCTTGATGTTCTGAGTTCACGTGAAGTCTGTTGCCTTCACCTTGGCCATTGCAGGGCCCACTTTTGGATTTCCCCCCTTTGGAAACTGCACAACCTATATGCTTCCTTTTGTTCACTCACTCAGCATTTACCAAGCATCTGCTGTAAACCAGGCACCAGAGACAAAGACAGGCTAAATGCACAACATGACATCATGTAACCTCCAATGGGACAGAAACTGTTTTGTTCACTGTATGTTCCCCAAATGTAATGGAACTTGGCACATAGTAAGCCTGAATAACTATTCATTAGATAGAGCGATAGATGGGGGGATAATGGAAGGGAAGATGGTGGAGTGTATGGATATGGAAGGGGAATAAATGTATGAACATAAATGTGTATCTTTTGTTGGGGGCATGCTGGATAGGTGGATGGGGAAGGGTCATTTTTAATGGAAAGATCAAGAAAGCCCTCATAGTGAATATGACATTTGCATCTCATCTTAGAATATGCCTCAATGCTCACCTGGTACACATAGGGAAAGGAATTCAGGCAGGAGTCCCACATGACTCAAATGCATGGAATACCTGGGATTGTTCTGCCACTTCCCTTATTTGCGACTTGTTCATTCCAGGTTATAATGAACGTGGTCCAGATGAGCCTCCTACAAGTACGTACCTTTGCCTCTAGTGCCCATTTTAGACTCCTTAGTTCTTGAGCCAAGCTTTTCTCCTCACTGACAAAGGGAGCTTGCCCTAAACTCAGGCCGGTCTTCTGAGTAGGGCCAAGGTGTCAGTGGGAGGAAGAATGCTGAGTCCTTGCCTATTTTTGGACCTTCTTCCATGATAATGGCTTTCTAATTTCTCCACATCCCTTTGGGTTAGAATAAGAAATTTTAACAAGAATTTCCTACAGGGATGGGATTGAGGTCACGTAGTAACTTTTAGTTCATGCCTCCTGAAAACAAAATCTCTTACAGGGGCCCCATGAGGGGCCTCAGCATCCAACTGCAGACTCTAGGGGGCTACTCAGTGGTTAGGCCAAATTTGCCCGTGAACTCATCCAGTGGTTCCTTTGTTTATCTTTTAACCCATCTATTCTTCCATTATTCCAGTTACCCCTTCTCTCAAATACCTTCTTTTCTCCTTCTTTCCCCTCTTCCCAACACCTCCCTCCTTTGATCCATTCCTTCCTTCCTTCCTTTCTTCATTCTTTTCTTCCATTCATCCATCCAATCATCCTCCTGCTTATTTACCTGTGTGTATTCTTTTTGTCCTTCCATTCATCTCTCTAACTCTACTTATTTATGCTATTCTTCTCTCTTTTTTTTACTATCTGTCCACTCAGCCTTCTGACCATTCACCTGTTTGTTCTTTCCTACATCTGTCCTTCCTTCCTGTTTTCCTTCCATCTCTCCAACTTCTATTCCTTGTCTTTATTCTTCCTGCTTTCTCTTTGACCCTTCATTTGTTCATTCTTCCTCTGTCCATCCAGGTATCCCATTTGTCTGTCCATTTTCTGCCCGCCCATCTATCTGTCCTCTTTGTTTAGTCTGTCTGTCATTCACCCTCTCTCACTCTCTTGAATTCATTTCATTTACAGGCTTGCTCACCCCTATCCTCACACAGTTAACCTTTCCTCACTCTCATTTATGATATGCCTGTGAGTGGTTTTCCTAGGACAACTTCTGCTGGAGTCCATGAGACCCTGATGGGACTTTCCCCCTTTGTCGGGGGGGGCGGGGGGTCTGTCCCTCACTGATGACTGCCTTTTTTAAAATATATTTTTTATTGATTAAGATATTACATATGTGTCCTTATCCTCACGTTACCCCTACCCCCCCCCCCCCCCCCTCATGCCCTCACCCCCCCGTTGTCCGTGTCCATTGGTTAGGCCTATATGCTTGCATATAAGTCCTTTGGTTGGTCTTTCCCCCTTACCCCCACCCTCCCCTACCTTCCCTCCAAGGCCTGACAGTCCAATCAATGCCTCTCTGTCTCTGGATCAGTCCTTGTTCATCAGTTTATGTTGTTCATTATATTCCACAAATGAGTGAGATCATGTGGTGTTTATCCTTCTCTGACTGGCTTATTTCACTTAGCATAATGCTCTCCAGTTCCATCCATGCTGTGGTAAATGGTAAGAGTTCCTTTTTCTTCTTCCTCTTCTTAAAGAATACCTTTCAGCATTTCATATAATGCTAGTTTGGTGGTGATGAACTCCTTTAGCTTTTCCTTATCTGTGAAGCTCTTTATCTGACCTTCAATTCTGAATGATAGCTTTGCTGGATAAAGTAATCTTGGTTGTAGGTTCTTGCTGTTCATCACTTTGAATATTTCTTGCCACTCCCTTCTGGCCTGCATGGTTTCTGTTGAGAAATCAGCTGACAGTCGTATGGGTACTCCCTTGTAGGTAACTGACTGTCTTTCTCTTGCTGCTTTTAAGATCCTCTCTTTGTCTTTTGCTCTTGGCATTTTAATTATGATGTGTCTTGGTGTGGTCCTCTTTGGATTCCTTTTGTTTGGGGTTCTCTGCGCTTCCTGGACTTGTAAGTCTATTTCTTTCACCAGGTAGGGGAAGTTTTCTCTCATTATTTCTTCAAATAGGTTTTCAATATCTTGCCCTCTCTCTTCTGGTACCCCTATAATTCTGATGTTGGTACGCTTGAAGTTGTCCCAGAGGCTCCTTACACTATCTTCATATTTTTGGATTCTTTTTGCTTTTTCGGTTGGGTATTTTTTGTTTCTTCGTATTTCAAATCTTTGACTTGATTCTTGGGATCCTCTTGTCTGCTGTTGGATCTCTGTATATTATTCTTTATTTCAGTCAGTGTATGCTTAATTTCTAGTTGGTCTTTTTTCATATCCTCCAGGGTCTCACTAAATTTATCGGCGGTTTCCATAAAATTCTTGAAAAACTTTATAAACGTGGTTTTGAACTCTATATCCAGTCTTTTGCTTTCCTCCATTTCTGTCATTTGTGACCTGTTTCTTTATCTCCGCATTTTTTATGCTTCCCTGTGTTGGTAGAGTGGTTTTGTGTGCTAGGTGTCCTGTAGGGCCCAGTGGCTCAGCCTCCCCAGTTACCTGAGGTGGACACTCTTGGTGCACCCCCTTGTGGGCTTTGTGCACAGTCTTGTTGTAGTTATGCCTTGATTGTTGTAGGATCACTGGGAGGAATTGACCTCCAGGCCAATTGGCAGTGAGAATCAGCTGTGTCTGCAGTGGGAGACCTTCTGTGCTGAAGACACCCTTCTGGGGAAAGACTTGCTTCAGTGGGGCTTTGGTGCTCACTGAGTCTGCCCCCTGAGTGTGTCTCTTATGGATCTGAGGAGTTGTAATCTGGATGGTCCCACTCTGACTACTGGGTACACTGGCTCTTGGATCTAAGGAGGTGCTAATTTAGCCTCTGCTAAGGTTACCCAGCAGGAGCTACGAAGAGAACTGCAGATTCCCCTTCCTTTATTGGAGTTTGGAGGTGCCCAGATGAGGCCCAGCTGTGAAGCAATACAAGCTGCTGTGGGGCCTTGGGCCTTCTCTTGGAAGTTCTGGGTCTGTCTGGCCCAGCGGCAATTCGTTAGGTAATTTTCAGGTTGCAAAGGTCCAGGGCATTCATATGCAAAAGCCTCTGCCACAGCCTGGGTGGGGCAGGGTCTCAGGGAATCAAAGGGCGGAGCAAGCAGCTATGGTGGATCCTCAGCCCTGCCCTAAGGGGCCCCGTGTCTCAGTGTCCGGGTAATTACTGCAAGCACGTCTGAGGGAAAGCCGCCCTCAAGTTCTGAGTTCTGCCTGCTGCCAGACAGTCCAGTTTCTCCCCGTATGAGTCCTGGGTCCCCAGAGACTTCCCGGAACTGGAGTTCAGAGCAGTCGGGAGCTTGTGACTCCCTCCAGATTCAAAAAGACAGCCACGTCCTCAGGTGCCAGCCCCTTTCCGCGCGCGCGCTCGAGCCTCTGTACCTCTGCACTTTACCTCTGGGTCTCAGTGTGCTTTTCTTTTTCCTTCTAGTTGTAGAATTTTCACTCAGCCAGCCTTCCTGTAGTTCTGGATGATGTCCGTTTTGTCTTTTCATTGTATTTTTGAAGTTGTTGTGGGAGGCAGCAATTTCAGGTGTTTACCTATGCCGCCATCTTGGTTTCTCCCATGACTGCCTTTTTTATAGCTCCTGAACCAGCCACTACAGTCCTGCCCACTTTGTCGTCATCTGTGCAACCAGAAGCAACCACAGGTATTTGATGGAGCCCTTTTCCTTCCTAAGAGAAGCTCTCAAGCCCCACCAGACAATTGTCACACAGGAACTGGTGAGCTAGGCTGTGAAATTCTGGTTTTAGGGCAACCAATTATACCAACAATTCAATTTAATGCCTAACCTCATGTAGCCTCCAGGCTTGTGAGATTAACAGACCATTATAACAAAATGTGGGATGTTTTGGTAAGAAGCATCTGGTATAATTTGAATGGGAATAGCTTTCTGGTGAAAGTTACCCACATAGAGCCTTTAAGAAGGAGTAGGAATGCTCTAGTCCAGTGATGGCGAACCTTTTGAGCTCGGCGTGTCAGCATTTTGAAAAACCCTAACTTAACTCTGGTGCCATGTCACAAATAGAAATTTTTTTATATTTGCAACCATAGTAAAACAAAGATGTGTATTTTTGATATTTATTTTATATATTTAAATGCCATTTAACAAAGAAAAATCAACCAAAAAATGAGTTCACGTGTCACCTCTGACACACGTGTCATAGGTTCGCCATCACTGCTCTAGTCAAATAGGGCATGGAGAAGGAGATCCCCTGGTAGAGGGGATTGATCAAAAAGGCACAAACAGCATAGTGTAGTGAAATTGAGAGGGATTTCATTTACCTGAAGTATAAAGCTTAATATGGAGTAGATGGATAAATGAAACTGAAATATTGGTAAGAACAAGATTAGGAAGGAACTTGAGTGCCAGGTCATTATAAGCTTGAACCTAATGCTGAAGGCCATAGGGTGTCATGGATGATATAGAGCAGTGGTGACCATAGTGAAACTTTCATTTAAGAAAATTTCTACTATTCAGTGTGGAGAACATCTTTTAGACAGGGTGTCTAGTGTGCCTGCTGGGGCATTGGTCCAGGTGAGAGAAGGTAAGAACTGGGCTGGGAGAAGATGGAGAGAGGTGATATATGTGAGAATCATTCACATGTGGAGTTGGTAGTACTTGGAGGTGAGATGAGTAATACTCATATTTCTGAGTGTTTCTGATGGTTTTGACTTGACCACACCAATACCACTGGAAAAGAAGACAACAGATTATCATGATTACAGGACTCAGGCTGGCTCTCAGTGACTGCCATCTCACCCCTTCTCTTCTTACAGTTCTGTTGTACAACTTGGAGACCCTCACACTCAACTTTACCATCTCCAACCTCCAGTATTCAGTAGACATGGGAAGTGGCTCAGCCATATTCAACTCTACTCAGAGTGTCCTGAAGGACCTGGTGAGACCCTGGTCCCAGCAGCTCCTGGTCAGGTAAATCCCACCCAGCCTCTTAGCCAACCCTCCTGCTCATCCTCTTCCTCCTTCCTCTCCAGCTCAGATCCTTGTTTATGAAGAGCAGCCTGGGCCCCTACTACTCGGGTTGCAGACTGATCTCCCTCAGGTAAGACTCTTTCCTGAGCATTTGCCATAATGGCCACTTGTGGTGACCACCCCCTTTTCAGTCTTCCCACCAACCTCACATTAGCTTCTCCATCTTTCTGGCCCCCACACCCAGCAGTTTCAGGATCTCTCTCTTTCTAGAGTTCCCACATGCCTCTCTCCCCAGGCCTGAGAAAGATGGAGCAGCCACCAGGGTGGATATCATCTGCACCTATCACTCTGACCCCTTGAGCCCCGGGCTAGACAGAGATCGACTTTACTGGGAGCTGAACCAGCTGACCCACAGTGTCACCCAGATGGGTCGCTATACCCTGGTCAGGGGCAGCCTCTTTGTCAATGGTGAGTGTTTATCCTGAACTTGGATTTACAGTGTTCATTACATGTCTTTGTTTTATTTTATTTCCTCTTTAAGAAATCAGTCTAAGCTCAGGCTGAGAGATACCCTCCCCAACCTCCATAGGGAGGGTATTTCCTATTATTTCTGGTAAAAACATGAAATTCTTTAACCAAATTAATATAATACATTTTAATGCAAAATCAAAATTACAGACACATAGTATCTAAGCAAGGTTCCTCTAAGCCAGTTGTTCTCACCCAGGGGCAATTCTGCTCCTCCCCACTCCCCACTACCCCCAGTAGACACTGGGCAAAGTCCGGAGACATTTTTAATTGTCACAACTGGGATAAGGTGCCACTGGCATCTAGTAGACAGAGGCTGAGATGTTGCTAATATACAGGAGAACCCCACCACCAAGAATCATATAGCTCCAAATGGCAGTAGTTCTGAAGGTGAGAGACCCTGCTGTCCATGGTCCGTAGTCCCTAGATAGGCAGCACACCAACACTTATCACACTTTACTGCAATTACTTGTTTTATTGTCCAACTCTAATCAGGATTTGCCTACTGGGACACTAGATCCTTAGTTCTTAATAAGTTGGCACATTGTGGTACTCAATAAATGAATGAACAAATAAAAGATGAGAATATCAGCCCCTCATCTGTAGGTATCTGCTGCAGTTCCTATTCATTCATTCAGCAAACACTCATATGTGACAATTCTGTACCAAACTATGTGTTGGGTGGGTATGGAGATAAAGGACAGCTTTTGTCCCTGGAAAACTCATGGCCAAGTGAACTAATGATTACTTAGGGACACAAAAATTGCAGCAACATTATATAACTGGTTGCTATGGGATGAGAGATGGGAGGGGGACAAGTCAAGGAAGGCTTCCTGAAAAATATTATGTGCCCAGACCTGTGTTAGATCCTGGGGCATGACAAGAACAAGATAGATGGGTGGGTCCCTACTCTCCTGGAGCTCCATACCTTTGGGCTTCTGTAACATGAATAGGAGTTTTTCAGGAAGAGGGTGGAAAAGCATTCTACAAAGTGGTAACTGCATAAGCACAAACATAAAAACTCAGCTCAGGAGAATCTCTGTAAAACTCCGAGTTTTCCCCCTCTTTGGGTGACTTTCCATTTGGGAACCCCCACAGTCTCCAGGGCATAAGCCTCTGTGATGCCATGCCTCCATGCTAAAAGTTGAGCATCTTGCCTGGCCTGTGTTTCTCAGTGGTTAAGCATCAACCTATGAACCAGGAGATGATGGTTCAAGTCCCTGTCAGGGCACATTTTCCAGTTGCAGGCTTGATCCCCAGTAGGGGGCATGCAGGAGGCAGCCAATCGATTATTCTCTCTCATCATTGATGTTTCTATCTCTCCCTCTCTCTTACTTTCTGAAATCAATAAATTATATATATATATATGTGTATATATATATATATACATACACGTATATATAAAATAGTAAAAAGAAAAATAATTGCTGAGCATCTTGACATGTCTTTTTTTTCTTTTCATGGCCCTAGGCTATGCCCCACAGGATTTATCTGTTCAGAGTGAGTACCAGCTAAATTTCCGCATCATCAACTGGAACCTCAGCAACCCAGACCCCATGTCCTCCGAGTACACCTCCCTGCTGAGGGACATCCAGGACAAGGTGTAGTCTCTCTCACCCATCTTATATCTCCTTGCTCTGGGTACCCCTCTCATTCTCCTAACTTACATCTATCTATTAACTGATTGTTTCAGCACTTCACTTTACTCAAGTTTTCTGAGTTCTCTCAGTTTCTGGAGGCAGAACCATGTCTGCCTTCCCCATTCCCAGATGAGCAAAGTGAGGCTCAGAAATGGGTGTCTGTGCTTTAAGTCACACAGTGAGTTGGGGGCAGAGCGAGGATTTGAACTCAGTTCTCCCTTGCTCCAAGGCCTGTGTTCTTTCACTGGTTCCAGTGGCTGCCTCCAGCCCCTAGGGACCTCTCTCACCCACTCTCCCTCCCCTTCATTCTAGGTCACCAAACTCTACAGAGGCAGCCAGCTAGGAGATGCATTCTACTCCTGCCTGGTTACTGACTTGAAGTAAGTTGAGGAGATTGGAAGTCTCGGCTGAGTTGGTGGCTTTTGCTCTGAGCTCCTGTGGTGTATCTTGTTCTGAAAGTCCTAACATTGTGCCCATTCTCCCCACATTCCTATCAGCTAATCCTACCATCTCCTTCTATAGGTTTTCAGGGGTGGGTAAAGAACTAACCTCATGGGGCCACCAACCATCAGTATCTACCACCTTCTCCTCTTCTGGACACTTTCAACCAGTATCAGCTCAATAATAAGATTTACCATGGCCAGCCTCTCTGCTGAGCACTTTCATGCATGATCATCTCACTTAATTCTCATCACAGCCTCATGAAGTGGATACAATGATTGTCCCCATTGTTCAGATGGGAAAACTGAGGCTCAGCAAAGTAAACAGCCCAAGAACTGTCCAAGTTGGGATTGCACCCAGTCTCTGAGTGATGGGTGGAGGAACTAGGAAATCTACACAGTAGAGGAGAATCATGAGGCATATGATTTTGAATATTGAATTTTGAATATTTCCTAACTTAAGTTTCTTTGTGGGGATAGTTGTAATAATACCTTCCACCACAGTGATGATAAGGGAACGTGTAAGTCACTTCTTAGGGATGCCTAGTAGATGTTCATTTTTATTACTGTTATTGCTCTTATTCTCAACTCCTAAACACCTTTCATAAAGCAGGAACTCAGGGGACACTGCTGGTGTTGGATGCTGGCTGAGTCCCCATGGTCTCTGATTCTAGGCTGGGCTCCGTGACAGTCACTATTGAGGAACTGTTCTCCTCCAGTGTAGACCCCAGAATGGTGAAACAAATCTTTTTGGACAAGACCTTCAATGCTTCATCCCACTGGCTTGGTGCCACCTACCATTTGGCAGATATTCAAGTGACAGGTACAAGATGGGGAACTGGTTTCATGGCTTGTGGAGATGGGCTTTGAGGAAGGATGGGTCTTCTCAGTAGCAATAGAACCGATGTAGGCTTGGGAGGGAAAAGTGGTACTCTTTTGGAGGTCCATGTTGATGAACCATATTCATGGCCATGGATCATCCAACATGAGGCAGAAAGAGAATATGCAGCAATTACCCTCAAAGGGATGCTTATTTTTACACAAATTTAGAGGGTCCTGAGTTGCCTTTTTAGGCCCTCTGTGCGTCATTTATTATTCATTCATTCAACTTTATTTAATGCAAGTTAATAGGTACTGATGATGCATTGTGAAAATTTCTATAAAGGGATTTTAAGAGCCTGTGGGAACCTCAAGGAGGGACACACATCCCTGTCTTAAAATGTTTTCATAAGGAAGTGATGAAGAAACTAAAACGTGATGGAGAACATGACCTAGCCTGTGGGGGATGGGGGATAAATAGTTGTGCTACATGTGTCTTTAACCTAGAAGATAGAAAGAGCATGGCATATTTGGGGACGCTATAAGAGGTATCTTGTGGCTGGTGCATGCACTTTGACCTGGGGAAGGTGACTGTTGAGGCTAAAGAGGTGGTCAGGGACTTTCTTGGGCACTGGAATGGTTTGTGGAGGAACATAAAACACTTTGAGTTCTCCTTTTGAAAGCTCGTTTCCTGGGTGCTTTGTGGAGAATGGATTGAGAGAGGGAAGGAGACTGGAAGCAGCAAAAAAACATTAGGAGCCTAGGCCAACAAAGGTGTGTGACAGATGCCTGCTGGGTCGGTCAGCACTTGCACTTGCCAGATACACCTCAGAGAGACCCATTCTACTCTCCCACACATCCTAGGGAACTCTCAGAATTCTTGATGGAAAGGGGGTTGTGCAGGTAGATAAATGAATAGATTCAAGGTGGGCAGGTAGATGGAGGATCTTCTGGAGCCCATCTTAAAAAACCCAGTTCAGGTCACATTACCAGCAATAAGTAGACTGGTTTAAATGACCTCTTGTTAAATCCTTCCCCACTGGCTTGGTACCACCTACCATTTGGCAGATATTTAGTATTGAAGTTGAATATTGAATTTTGAATATTTTGAATTTTGAATATTTTGAATATTTCAACTTCAGTATTGGAATTTTATATTCTCTTTTTATTCTAGAACTGGAGGCATCAGTTCATCTGCCAACAGACAAACCAACAAGCAGTCCCAGCCCTCAGCACCTCCAGCTGAATTTCACTGTCACCAATCTACTCTATGTCCAGGACATAGGCCTACTAGGCACCACCACATACCAGCGGAACAAAAGAAGCATGGAGAATGCGGTGAGAATGCAGTTGTGTCCACTCTGTTTCCATGTAGACACTGGCCTATAGATCTAGGTAGTCAGATGGTGACTTTCATAACAATTCATGAATACCAGTTCTTATTCCCATTTTGCAAATGAAGAAATAGGCACACATAGCTAAATCCTACCCTGGAACAAAGCCTTTTTTGGTACACATACCTTCACTAGTCTTTGTTGAGCCAAGAAAAAAACAGATGGAGAAGTTTGCTCAGTGGCTGAACATTCTCTGAGAAAGCCTGGGGTTCTGATGAGAGAAACTTTACCCTGTCTTTCAGCTCAACCAGCTCTTCCGAAACAGCAGCATCAAGAATTATTTTTCTGACTGTCAAGTTATAGCGTTCAGGTGAGTTCCAAATCAGGGCCCAATGCCTCTGTAAACTTCTCTTTTACATAAAGGATATATGATCTTTAGGTAAGAGAACCCCTATGCTATAATCTCTCAGTTCCTAGCTGTTACAGAAGAGAGCCCTAGGGATATAGAACTGTTACTTTAAAAAATAGCCTCACTAGAGATGGAGGTGCCTGGTTCTGGGGTCCATGGGATATAGCTTGTAGAAAACATTTCTTTAGAAATCAGCTCCTGAATCCACAGCCCATACAAGATGGGGGCTAGCATGAGATGACTTAAAATTCAGCAGTCTGATCGTGTTGTCCAGTAGTGTAGCCACAACCCCATGTGGCAGTTAAATTGTTATACACCTACTGAAATATTGTTCATATACTATTCTGTGTGTCTATTTCTCAGACTTTTTCATATACAGTATTACATCATCTGCAAAACACAGTTCAGATCACATTTTTATGTCTTCTTTTCCAATCTAGATGCCTTTCATCTCCTTTTCTTGCCTAATTTCTCTCATTAGAACCTCTAGTACAATTAACATAAGAAATGAGAGAAGACATCCTTGTTTTGTCCTTGGTCTTAGAGGAAATTATTCTGTCTTTTACCACTGACTATAATATTAGCTGTAGGTTTTTTGTGGGGGTTTGTTGTGTGTGTGTTTGTTGTTGTTGTTGTTTTTGATGCTGTTTGTCACGTTGAGAATGTTTCTTTTTAAAATTTCCAAGTTGAAGGTTTTTTTAAATCATAAAAGGCCTATTTTGTGAAATTCTTTTTGTGTGTGTGTATTAAGATAATGGGTATTTGTGCTTTATCCTATAACTATGGTGCATTTCATGACCCAGTTCTTAATATATTAAGATAACTTTTTTCAGGCAGGGATTAGTGATTAAGATCTTTTCAAGTCTTTCCTGGGCATGCACCCAGACCTGTACTCTTGCGGCCTTCTACATCCCCTCAAATTCATTGGAGAGTTTCAAAGCCTAATGGAGACATCTCATTATTCCAATTTTTATCTTAAGTTTTTGGCTCAGCTCTTGGTTGCCTCAACTAATATTGCTCCCTCATGCAGCTACAGTGCAAAAACAGTTACCACTGATTGTTTTTAGGAAGTTCCCTGGGGATAGACCTTCCTTGCTGAGGGGATATTTCAAGGGGATGCCACACAGGTCAAATAGAAAAAACCGGGATGCATCTTTTGGGGAGCTCCAAACCCAGGATGGCTACGTGACTGCTGTTTTTCACAGTTACGTGGTTCTGAGACTGATGCATTTCACAGTTCCTGAGGACATTGTGAGCACAGAATGGGGACAGTGCAGGTTATAATGCCACAGCGCTTACTCCCTCCTAACTAAACACACCTCAGATGGTTGCAAGCCTTTGGTTCATTTCTGTACTTTTGAAAAGTTTATATTAACCATTTTTCTTGTGTTCTTGTTTTTATGGGTTTTCAGAAGTCCTTACTCCCAAAATTTCACAGATGTTCTCCTTGTAGCTGTTTTGAATTAGTATTACATTACATGAAAAACTCAATTCTTCACCCACATTTTAAGTGCTTAGCAACAACTTGTGGCTAATAATGATTATATTGGACAGTGTAGACACAAGGTTTACTTCATTGCAGAGAGTTCTCTTGGCAACAAGAACTAGAAAAGGAAAGCAAGACTCAGGGCAGAGTTTCAGATACCTCTGCATCCCTTGTGTGCTTCCAGGTCTGTCCCGCACAGCAACCACACTAGGGTGGACTCCCTGTGCCACTTCTCACCATTGGCACAGAAAATGGACAGAGTTGCCATCTATGAGGAATTCCTGCAGCTGACTCAGAATGGCACCCACCTTCAGAACTTTACCCTGGACAGGAACAGTGTGCTAGTGGATGGTAAGACTTCCAGGTCATTGGGGCAGGAGTGGGGGTCTAAGTGCCACACCTGTGGACTTCCCTAGGAATCTGGAGGCCTGGAGATGAGCTGGCATTGAACTTTCTGAGGCTGGCAGGAGGTAGCACAGTCCCCTGGCTTTACCCACTATTGAGGGAGAGGAAAGGATGCCCAGTGCAATATAGGAGGCCTTTTTGGTCACCTAGATAGCTCTGTGCCCTCAGGCTAGTCCTTTTCCCACTCTGGACTTCAGAGTCCTTCTCTGTCTACTGAAAGTCAATTACAGATGGTCAGCGAGGGCTGTCAGCAGCAAACTATGTGTGAACCAGCCTTGACAGGTGTGATGGGATAGACCTGTTTTCTGACCCACAGGCTGTATAAAAAGAGGCAGTGGGCCTGACTTGGCCTGCAGGCTGTATGTAGTTGCCCATTACTGCCCAGATCATCACCATCCGATAGAACTTTTGCAGTGATGGAAATGTTCTCTATCTCTGCTGCCCAGCACATCAACCACATAGAAGTTTTGAGTATGAGACGTATGGCTGACACAGATTTTTATTGTTACTGATTTTAATGTTAGGAGGTACCAGATTTTTAAATTTCATTTAATTCAAATTAATTGTAATTTAAGAACCCCCTTGTGGCAGCTCTGTATTGGGCAGAACTTCTTAAAAAGTTGGATAGGAAGCCCTGGCCAGCATTGCTCAGTGGTTCGTATCAGCCTGAGCTCAGAAGGGTTGCCGATTCAATTCCAATCAAGGGCATGTACCTGAGTTGCAGGTCCCATCCACAGCCTGGTTGGGGCACATGCAGGAGGAAACCAATTGGTGTCTGTCCGTCTCTCTCTCTCTCTCTCTCTCTCTCTCTCTCTCTCGCTCGCTCTCATTAATATTTTCTCTTTCTCTCTCTCTTTCTCTCTCTCTCCATTTCCCTCCCTCCCTTCAACCTTCCCACCTTTTTTTCCGCTCTCTTTAAAAATAAAAATAAAAAGTTTGCTAGGGAGAAGTAGAGGACCAGAAACCCTCCTACCCTGCCTAAAGGGTACAATGTGTTCCTGCCCTCATGGAGTTTATATAGTAATAGAAAATAACAAGAATAGGTAGTTGTCAATAGTAAATTATTTGATGTAAATCAATCCATGCTTGGGAGTGGTAATCTGAGAAGGCTTCCTGTAGAAATTATATTATAGTTGAATCCTGGGAAATGAGTATAAAACAACGTGGTAAAGGAAAAGAAGGTAAATGTGATTCTAGGCTGAGAAAAGAGATTATGAGTTGTAATTTACATATTTAGAGAGATCTCATGTGCTTGCAACTGGGATGAACCATTCCCCCTTGACAATCATAAGATGGTCCAGCCTACTTTCAATATTCTGTGCCCAAAGGTAGAAATTTGATTTAATTTAATACATTATTGTAGTATGACAATGGCCTAAGGTTATGTAGGCCATTGCATCTCATTTTTTAGGGCTACAAACTGAAATGGAGTGAGATATAATGATGTCTACTTTAATATTCAGTGAAAATATGGGATAAGGCAAGAGTAGCAACTGTTAATAACTTGTGCATTGGGTGAAATACTGCTTTCATTGGGTGAACTATACCAGTACATTGCTAAAATTTGGGGAGGGATGTTTATGCTATAGTTCCATTTTTCTGTGTGTTTGAAGAGTTTTATTAAACAGAGTAAAACACTTCTCCATTTTATTCCCTTCCAGGCTATTCTCCAAGTAGACCTGAGACCCTGACTGGGAATTCTGGTAAGCCTCAAGGCAGCCCCAGGCGGGGAGGGAATGTCTTGATGCTGTGCCTCATCCCAGAGAAACCTGCACACAAGAGCTTGTATGATAACGACAGTTGGCCAACCTATGTCATGGACTGTTGAGGCACAGCGGGGAGAAAGCAAGATCCCTGGGGAATGAGAGGTGGCAGCTCAGCCCAGCACTTGTCCCCCCAGATTTCCCCTTTTGGGCCATCATCCTCTTCTGCTTGGCGGGACTCTTGGTAATCACCACGTGCCTGATCTGCTGTTTCCTGGTAAGTGAGGAAATGATGCTTGTCTTCTTGCTATTGGGTTGTAAGAGTGTTTTATATACAGTCATGCATCACATAGCAACATTTTGGTCAAGGATGGGCCACATATATGATGGTGGTTCCATAAGATTATAATTAAGCTGAAAAATTCTTGCCACCTAGTGACATCATATCCTTAATAAGGTTCTGGCAAAGCACATTACTCAAGTGTTTAAGGCAAACACACCTACTGCATTTCCAATTGTATCAAAGTATAAATTGTGTATAGGCCATAATACTTGATAATGATAATAAAGGACTGTGTTACTGGCTAGGTATTTACTATACCATACTTTTTATTATTGTTTTAGAGTGTACTTTTCTACTTATAAAAATGATGGCTGTAAAGCAGTATGCCACATTAGCCTACACCAGTCTCATATATCTCATGTTTACTGCATCTCGTGATTGCATTATTTTTACTTGTTCTTGATTTAACTGTGTGTTGCTTTATAAAGTAACATGCTGTACAGGCAATCCCCTAAGGGCACCTTTCTCAGGTTATACCCTTCTTGTTACATGGTGTATCACTATTTTAGAAATACAATCCTCTGATGGGCACGTTTTGCAAATGTTTTTCTATGTGTGGTTTGCCTATTTCTTTTCTTAACAACAGTAGTTCTTTGAGAAATGTAACTGAAAGTCTTGAGTTTATCATGGTGATAGACTTACCACTACATGTGAGAATGGCTAATATATTATATAGACTGGCTATAACAAGTGTTGGTGAGTATGTGCAGCACCTGGAACTCTCATGTAGTGCTTATAAAAAGTAGCTTAGTGCTGTTGCTTCTGTAAGTTACATACACCTACAGCCATTCCACTCCTAGCAATTTATCCAAGGGAAATAAAACATACAAAGAGACTTATACACAGATGCCCATTAGAGATTTGTATGTACTAGCCCCCAAATGGAAAACGACCAAGATGTCCACCAACAGGTGAAGGATAAACAAACTGTGACACATCCCTACAATGTGATCTTCCTCAGCAATAAAAAGGAAAGAATAATACAGGCAATGACATGTATAAATCTCAAATACTTATGCTTAGTGAAAGAAGTTACGTAAAGAACAGACTCTATGATACCATTTATAAACAACCTTTACAAAATATAGCCAATCTATAGGGACAGAAATCAGGTCACCAGTTGCCCAGGAATAAGAAGGTGTCTGCAGGAGGAATTACAGAAGAACCTGAGTACACTTTTGGGGTGATGGGTATTCCTTATCTTGATTATTATGACAGTTTAATAAGTTATCATCAAAACTTATCAAATCATTCACATAAAATGTATGCAGTTTATTGTATATCAGTTATACCTCAGTTAAGCTATAGCGTGGGGAGAAGGAGGGAGGGAAGGATGAGGAATATAAATGGATACTAGAGTGAAAATGGTAGAACAAATGAGAGTGAAAAGGGGGGAGAGAAAAACAGAAAGAGATAAAAGATGGAAAAAGGGAAAGGGAAAAAAAGACTGATAGAGAAACTTAAATTTAAAAAGGAGAGGGAACCTGACCGGTATGGCTCAGTGGTTGAGCTTCGATCCATGAACCAGGAGGTTAAGGTATATGCACAGATTGCTGCCTCGGTCCCCAGTAGGGGGCAAGACTGCCAATCCATGATTCTCTCTCATTGATGTTTCTATTGCTTTATCTCTCTCCCTTCCTCTCTTTGAAATCATTTTTTTTTTAAGTTTTAAAGCAGAGGGACACGTCTGCTCTATGTGGCTGTGGCCATCTTTTTCCCTAGTATTCTCTCATACTTGGACAGTCAGACAGTCCATTCTGAGTCCCCGTCCTCACCTTCACAGGTCACCGTGTGCCTGCGGAAGAAGGAGGGAGATTTTGAGATTCAGCAGTGATGCCCGGTCCCTGCCACACCTAGACCTGAGGAAGCTGCAATGACTAGATCTGCCTGAGGCCCCGGTTCCCATCCAGGGCCCAAAGGAGCTTGGCTGGACCAAAAATCAACCACACTGATCTGTCACATTCTCTGGGCCCTTCTAAACATGGCCCCTGTCTGGTTCACAGGAAACTAGAGAAAATTCTTCCCCTTCATTGAGTCCTGAAGGCAACTGCTAGTTCCGGCTTGTCTTGTGGTTTCATAGTCCTTTATCTCTCAGGAACTCCGTTGGCTACACTGGAGCAGAAACTGCCACAGTATAAAACTGGATGCTCTTCAGCGCGAGGTTTCCCTTCTTAGGAAACTTTGCAGCACACCTCCCCTGACCTGTGTCAGCAACCACACTTATCTCTGTGCCTCCATTCCCCCCACCCCCGACGCCCAGGCATCTCAAGTGCCCTTTGTTCCACTTCATTCTCTGAAGTTCAGACTCACCGGGACTTCCAGATCAACCTGCCTCTTTGGAACCCCTTTCCTCATGGTTCTCCAAGATGAAAAATAGACCAGGATGGAAGGAATGGCTTAGATATGACTCTGCATTCAGTCCTGGGACTTGGAACCTGAAATGACTAAAAATCTAGGAAGACTGAATCCAGAGTAACACCCAGACCTTAGAAATCAGTGTCTGCTTTGGAAGTACAGGTGAATAAAACTCAGGTGAAAAATATGAGCGGGTGAATCTTTTTTTCATATTTCTCTGCACAGAACTCAACAAGGCAGCTATATCAGGAGCTCCCCAAAAGAAGCTCAAAGCATCGCAGGCATGGGGCCACCTGTGCTGTCCTGCCCTGCATTTGTAGAAACAGATTGTGTGATCTCTATACCTTTTGCAGATGACTGCAGCTGAAGATACCCAAGGTCTAAAAATTAAAGTCCAACTAATGCCAACCATTCCAGTTTTTTTTGGGTTTTTTTGGTGGTTTTTTTTTGGTATGAACTTCTGTTCCTCAGTCTTAAGCAGTCATTCTCTGAGAATATTACTTCCTGGAGATTATAATAATGATATGAGAACTACCATTATTGACAACCTCATATCTGCTAAGCAACATGATTGACAAGTTCAGAATGCATTATCTCAGTTATGCTACCATCCTTGGGGCTTTATTCACATTTTGTTCCCATAAAGATATGGAGGCTAAGAAATATTAAATAGTAAGGAAGGAAAAATAATTGCTAAGAAGCTAAATACCTAGCCAAGCTACCCATCAAAGAAATATGTAAAGACATTTTCTTACATACAGTCTCAAAGTTGACCTCCCCTAGGCCTTATTGAAAACACCAGTAAATAATATGCATCACAAAGAAGAAAAGTGAACCCAGAAAACCATAGCAAGAGTTATGAGAAAATAAAAACAAAGTATATGAAAATTAGCATAGTTTTAAAAATAGTCTTAAAAACACATTCTACCAAAATTTAAGATGGTTACATGAAAGATCAGAGGAGAAAAGGTTCTATTAAAAGAAACTAATGTTAGGGAATGTATAAATACCATAGATACTCTTTTATTGTGTTACACATCACTCTCAGAAACTGATAAACTTGACAGAGAAATGTAGGTAAAGAAAGCACTTCCGGTCAAGATGGCAGAGTAACCAGGTAAATACTATGCATGCCTCCTCCCATAACAACATCAAAATTACAACTAAATTATGGAACAACCACCCTTGAGAACCTCCTGAAGACTTGCTGAACAGAAGTTCTGTAACTAAGGAAATGCAGAAGAAGCCACGTGGAAACTGGTAGGAGGGGCAGGGACATGAACCAGGCTGGCCCCACAGCAACAGTGTGATGGTGAGAAATCCGCTTTGGAGGTCTCTTCTGTTGAGTGAGGGGTCCCACCCCACAATAGGCTTCTCATCCTGGAGCACCAATGCCAGGAAGAGTCCTCACAACCTCCTGCTGTGAAAATCAATGGAGATTCTGTGTGGATGAGGTGGAAGCTGCTAGAGATGCAGCAAGTAAGGAGGTCCCTAACTCCAGGGCTCTCAAGGAATTGAGGTGTAAAACCACACTGAGCGCCAGTGTGTACTTCCCAGTCCATGCATTTTGAGACTAGAGGGCCATTGGCCTGGCTGTGTCCCGGGTCCTTGCCAGCTTGTGGAAGCTAAGTCTTTTTTAAAATTCTTTATTGTTTAAAGTATTACATAAGTCTCCTTTTTCCCCCATTGCCCTCTCCCTGGCCTCCCCCAAACCCCAGCATGTGCCCTTACCCCCTCTCTCTCATCTGTGTCCAATGGTTTCTTGCTCTCACCTTCCCTCATAGGTTGTTCGATGCTTCTATGAACTCTGGTTCTATTTTGGTTCCTCAGTTTATGTTGTTCATTATATTCCACAAATGAGTGAGATCATGTGATATTTATCTTTTTCTGACTGGCTTATTTCGCTTAGCATAATACTCTCCACATCCATCCATGCTGTTGCAAATGGTAAGACTTCCTTCTTTTTTACAGCAGCAGAGTATTCCATTGTGTAAAAGTACCACAGTTTTCTAATCCGCTCATCTATTGTAAATTGTGCTGCTATGAACATAGGGGTGCATATATCCTTTCTGATTGGTGTTTCTGTTTTCTTGGGATATATTCCTAGAAGTGGGATCACTGGGTCAAATGGCAGTTCCATTTTTAATTTTTTGAGGAAAATTCATACTGTTTTCCACAGTGTCTGCACCAGTCTGCATTCCCACCAGCAGTGCACAAGCGTTCCTTTTTCTCTGCATCCTCCCCGGTACTTGTCATTAGTTGATTTGTTGATGATAGCCATTCTGACAGGTGTGAGATGGTACCTCCTTGTTGTTTTGATTGGCATCTCTCATTTGATTAGTGACTTTGAGCATGTTTTCCTATGTCTCTTGGTCTTCTGTATGTCTTCCTTCGAAAAGTGTCTATTTAGGTCCTTTGCCCATTTTTTGATTGGATTGTTTATCTTCCTTTTGTTAAGTTGTATGAGTTCCCTATAAATTTTGGAGATTAAACCCTTATTGGAGATAAAATTGTCAAATATGTTCTCCCATGCAGTGGGCTTTCTTATTGTTTTGTTGATGGTTTCTTTCGCTCTGCAGAAGCCTTTTATTTTGATGTAGTCCCATATGTTTATTTTCTCCTTGGTTTTCATTGCCCTAGGAGCTGTATCAGTAAAGATATTGTTACAACAAATGTCTGCTGTTTTGCTGCCTATGACTTCCTCTAGGATTTTTATGGTTTCCCGTATTACGTTTAAGTCCTTTATCCATTTTGAGTTTATTTTTGTGTATGGTATAAGTTGGTGATCTAGTTTTATTTTATTTTTTTTGCATGTATATGTCCAATTTTCCCAACACCATTTATTGAAGAGACCGTCTTGACTCCATTGTATGCTCTTGCCTCCTTTGTCAAATATTAATTGAGTATAATGACTTGGGTTGAACTCTGGGTTCGCTGTTTTGTTCCATTGGTTTATATGTCTGTTCTTGTGCCAACACCAGGCAGTTTTGAGAACAGTAGCTTGAGTAATATAGCTTGATATCTGTTATTGTGATCCCTTCAACTTTGTTCTTCTTTTTCAAGATTGCTGTGGCAATTCGGGGTCTTTTTTTATTCCAGATGCATTTTTGGAGAGTTTGTCCTAGGTCTTTGAAGTATGCTGTTGGTATTTTAATGGGGATTGCATTGAATCTATAGATTTATTTGGGTAGTATGGGCATTTTTATGATGTTGATTCTACCAATCCATGAACATGGTATATTCTTCTATTTGTTTATGTCTTGCTCTATCTCTTTTTTCAGCGTCCTGTAATTTTCTGAGTACAGGTCCTTTACAACTCCTTGGTTAAATTTATTCCTAGGTATCTTAATTTTTTTGTTGCAGTGGTAAATGGGATTTTTTAAAATTTCTCTTTCTGTAAGTTCATTATTGGTGCATAAAAAAGCCATAGATTTCTGGGTGTGAATTTTGTATCCTGCTACATTGCTGAATTCATTTATGCGCTCTAGTAATTTTTTGATGGAGTCTTTAGGGTTTTCTATGTAGAATATCATGTCATCTGTGAATAATGACAGTTTTACTTCTTCTTTTCCCATTTGGATGCCTTTTATTTATTTTCTTTTTTTTTTTTTTTTTTTTTTTTGGCTTTGCAACCCTGTAATTTCTTTTTTTTTTTTTTTTTAAATAAATCAGATCTTTGTCTTTTATTATCTAGTAGAAACCTCACCCTGAATTGCTTTTTTTTTTTTTATAATGTGCATATATATATTCTTTTTTTTTTATTATTAGTTAAGGTATTACAAATGTGTCCTCACCCCCCCCATTAACCCCCAACCTCCCCCCCACACAAAAACTCATGCTCCCATCCCCCTGTTGTCCATGTCCATTGGTTTGGCTTATATACATGTATACAAGTCCTTCGGTTGATCTCTTCACCTTACCCCCGCCCTCCCCTACTTTCCTTCTGGGGATTGATAGCCTGATCGCTGTTTCTCAGTCTTTGGGTCTGTCCCTTTCCATCAGTCTATGTTATTCTCTATAATCCACAAATGAGTGAGATCATGTGGTATTTATCTTTCTCTGACTGGCTTATTTCACTTAGCATAATGCTCTCCAGTTCCATCCATGCTGTTGCAAAAGGCAAGAGTTCCTTTTTTTTTCACCGCAGCATAGTATTCCATTGTGTATATGTACCACAGTTTTCTAATCCACTCATCTGCTGATGGGCACTTAGGCTGTTTCCAGATCTTAGCTATGGTGAATTGTGCTGCTATGAACATAGGGGTGCATATATCCTTTCTGATTGGCGTTTCTGGTTTCTTGGGATATATTCCTAGCAGTGGGATCACTGGGTCAAATGGGAGTTCCATTTTTAGTCTTCTGAGGTAGTTCCATACTGTTCTCCACAGTGGCTGCACCAGTCTGCATTCCCATCAGCAGTGCATGAGTGTTCCTTTTTCTCCACATCCTCTCCAACACTTGTTGTTTGTTGATTTGTTGATGATAGCCATTCTGACAGGTGTGAGATGATAACGCATTATCGTTTTAATTTGCATCTCTCGTATAATTAGTGACTTTGAGCAGGTTTTCATATGTCTTTCGGCCTTCTGTATGTCCTCTTTCAAAAAGTGTCTGTCTAGGTCCGTTGCCCATTTTTTTATTGGATTGTTTATCTTCCTTTTGTTAAGTTTCATGAGATCCCTGTAAATGTTGGAAATTAAACCCTTATCGGTGGTATCATTGGCAAATATGTTCTCCCATGCAGTGGGTCTTCTTGTTGTTTTGTTGATAGTTTCCTTTGCTGTGCAAAAGCTTTTTATTTTGATGTAGTCCCATTTGTTTATTTTCTCTTTAGTTTCCATTGCCCTAGGAGCATTATCAGAGAAGAAATTTCTTCGGCATATGTTTGCGATTTCGCTGCCTGTGGATTCCTCTAGTATTTTTGTGGTTTCCCGTCTTACGTTTAAGTCTTTTATCCATTTTGAGTTTATTTTTGTGTATGGTGTGAGTTGGTGATCTAGTTTCATCCTTTTGCATGTACCTGTCCAATTTTTCCAACACCATTTATTGAAAAGACTGTCTTGACTCCATTGTATGCTCTTGCCTCCTTTGTCGAATATTAATTGGTCATAGTGGTTTGGGTCGAATTCTGGGGTCTCTATTCTACTCCATTGATCTATATGTCTGTTCTTGGCCAGTACCAAGCTGTTTTAAGAATAGTGGCTTTGTAATACAGTTTGATATCTGGTATTGAGATCCCACCTACTTTGTTCTTTCTCGGGATTGCTGTAGCTATTCGGGGTCATTTTTTATTCCAGATGAATTTTTGGAACGTTCGTTCTAGATTTGTGAAATATGCCGTTGGTAATTTAATGGGGATTGCATTGAATCTATAAATTGCTTTGGGTAGTATGGACATTTTGATGATGTTGATTCTACCAATCCATGAACACGGTATATTCTTCCATCTGTTTATGTCTTCCTCTATCTCTTTTTTCAGTGTCCTGTAGTTTTCAGCATATAAGTCTTTTAAATCCTTAGTTAAGTTTATTCCTAGGTATTTTAATTTTTTTGGTGCAATTGTAAATAGGATTGCTTCTGTAGTTTCACTTTCTGTAAGTTCACTATTGGTGTAAAGAAATGCCATGGATTTCTTAGCATTAATTTTGTATCCTGCTACATTGCCGAATTCATTTATTAAGTCTAATAATTTTTTGATGGAATCTTTAGGGTTCTGTATGTACAGTATCATGTCATCTGCAAATAAGGACAGTTTTACTTCTTCTTTTCCAATCTGGATGCCTTTTATTTCTTCTTCATGTCTGATCGCAACGGCTAGTACTTCCAGTACTATGTTGAACAGGAGTGGTGAGAGGGGGCATCCCTGTCTTGTTCCTGTTTTTAGGGGGAATGGTTTTAGTTTTTGTCCATTGATTATGATGTTGGCTGTGGGTTTGTCATATATGGCTTTTATTATGTTGAGGTATGAGCCCTCAATTCCTATCTTGCTGAGAGTTTTTATCAAGAAAGGGTGTTGGATTTTGTCAAATGCTTTTTCCGCATCAATTGATATGACTATGTGGTTTTTTTCTCTCAATTTGTTTATGTGATGTATCACGTTTATTGATTTGCGGATATTGTACCATCCTTGCATTCCTGGGATAAATCCTACTTGGTCATGGTGTATGATCTTTTTGATGTACTGCTGGATCCGATTTGCTAGGATTTTGTTGAGGATTTTGGCATCTATGTTCATGAGGGATATTGGCCTGTAATTCTCTTTCATTGTATTGTCTTTATCTGGTTTTGGGATTAGGGTGATGTTGGCTTCATAGAATGAGCTAGGAAGTGTTCCTTCCTCGTGGATCTTTTGACATAGTCTGAGGAGGATAGGTTTTAGTTCTTCCTTGAATGTTTGGGAAAACTCCCCTGTGAAGCCATCTGGCCCCGGGCTTTTGTTTGCTGGAAACTTTTTGATTACTGCTTCGATTTCCTCCATAGTTATTGGCCTATTGAGATTTTTAGAGTCTTACTGGTTAAGTTTTGGAAGGTTGTATTTATCTAGGAATATGTCCATTTCCTCCAGGTTGTCTAGTGTGTTGGAGTAGAGTTGTTCATAGTATTTTCTAACAATCCTTTGTATTTCTATGGGGTCTGTTGTTATTTCTCCTCTTTCATTTCTGATTTTGTTCATTTGGGTCCTCTCTCTTTGTTTCTTGGTGAGTCTGGCTAGAGGTTTATCAATCTTGTTTAGCCTTTCAAAGAACCAGCTCTTGGTTTTGTTGATCTTTTGTATTGTTTTTTTCGTCTCTATGTCGTTTATCTCCGCTCTGATCTTTGTTATTTCCTTCCTTCTGCTTACAGTGGGCTTTTTTTTGTTGCTCTCTTTATAACTCTTCGAGTTGTAGAGTTAGGTCATTTATTCTCATTGTTTCTTGTTTCTTGCAGTAGGCTTGTAGAGCTATGAACTTCCCTCTCAAGACTGCTTTTGCTGTGTCCCATAGGTTTTGGATTATTGTGTTTTCATTGTCATTTGTTGCCATGATGTTTTTTATTTCTTCTTTGATCTCACTGGTAACCCAGTCATTGTTTAATAGCATGCTATTTAGTCTCCATGTGTTTGATTTTTTTGGATTGTTTTTGTTGTAGTTGATTTCCAGTTTTATGCCTTTGTGGTCTGAGAAGATGCTTGATATGATTTCAATTTTCTTGAATTTGAAGAGACTTTGTCTGTGACCCAATATATGGTCTATCTTTGAAGATGACAAATGTGCACCTGAGGAGAATGTATATTCTGTGGCTTTGGGGTGAAATGTTCTGAAGATGTCAATTAATTCCATCTGATCTAGTGAGTCATTTAGGATTGATGTTTCTTTGCTGAGTTTCTGTTTAGAGGATTTGTCCAGTGGAGATAATGGGGTGTTAAGGTCCCCTACTATGATTGTATTGCTGTCAATCTCTCCCTTGATCTCCTCCAGAAGATTTCTTACGTATTTGGGTGCTCCTATATTGGGTGCATATATATTTACCAGAGTTATTTCTTCTTGTTGGACTGCTCCCATTAGTATTATGAAGTGGCCTTCTTGATCTCTTTTTATGTCCTTCACTTTGAGATCTAATTTGTCAGATATAAGTATTGCTACCCCGGCTTTTCTTTCACTTCCATTGGCCTGAAAAACCTTTTTCCATCCCTTCACCATCAGTCTGTGTGCATCTTTTTTTCTGAGGTGGGTTTCCTGTAGACAGCAGATATATGGGTCATGTTTTCTTATCCACTCATTTACCCTATGCCTTTTGACTGGAGAATTTAATCCATTTACATTTAAAGTTATTATTGATAGAAACTTGTTAGTTGCCATTTTTGTTCTTTACCGCTGCGTTCCTTCTTTGTTTCCTGTTTTTTCTATTTACAGCAGACCCTTTAGCATTTCTTGCATTGCTGGTTTGGTTGTAATAAACTCCCGTAGACCGTTTTTGTCTGTGAAGCTCCTGATTTGACCCTCAATTTTGATTGATAGCCTCGCTGGGTATAGTATTCTTAGATTCAGACCCTTCCTTTGCATGACTTTGTATATTTCATTCCATTCCCTTCTTGCCTGATGTGTTTCTGTTGAGAAATCGGTCGCTAGTCTGATGGGGGATCCTTTGTAGGTAACTTTCTGTCTCTCTCTGGCTGCTTTAAAGATTCTTGCTTTGTCGTTGGTGTTTGCCAATTTAATTATTATGTGCCTTGGTGTCGGTCTTTTCGGGTTCATTTTGTTTGGGACTCTGTGAGCTTCTTGGATTTGTGTGAGTTTTTTCCTCCCTGTATCAGGGAAATTTTCTGTTACTATTTTTTCAAACAGGTTTTCTATTCCTTGCTCAGTTTCCTCTCCTTCTGGCACCCCTATTATTCGGATGTTGTTTCGTTTAGCATTGTCCCAGACTTCTCTTAGGCTCTCCTCCTGCTTTTTAATTTTTTTTTTCTAGAAGCTGTTCTGTTTGGGTATTTTTTTCTACCTTGTCTTCTAGCTCGCTGATGCAGTCCTCTGCTTCTTCTAGTCTACTGTTGATGCTTTCTATTGAGTTCTTTATGGCAGTGATGTCATTTTTCATTTCTTCTTGGTTTCTCTTCATTTCCTCTTGGTTCTTCTTCATTTCCTCTTGGTTCCTACACATATTGTTGAATTGGTCTTCCATTCTTTTCATCCACCTTATGGCCATTACTCTGAATTCTTTCTCTGACAGGTTGCCTGCCTCCATTGCCTCCATTTCGTTTACTTCCTTTTCTGATGATGCCGGTTTTTCTTTCATATTTGGGTTGGTTCTTTGTTTCACCATGATTTCTCTTCTCATGGTGTTTGGTTATGTAGTTCTCTCTCTGCTGCGCTGATTCAAAGGCACAAAATACAACACAACAAGGCACAACGTACAAGGCACTGAACTAAATGCATTCACGATATTAATAACCCCAAATAAAGGTGACCCCCGAGCGAAGAGAATTAGGGGATAAAGAAGAAAAAAGATAAAAAGATTAAAGAGAAAAATAAAAAACAAAAAGGAGTGCCGAAATGAGATTGGGGAGAAGGGAGAGAAGAGAAAAACAAAAAGACAAAAAAACAAAAATGAAACAAAACAAAAAAAAGTAAGAGAATGAAATAGAGGTGGGAAAGAGGCTATCTGTATGGGGAGAAAACTCCAAGAGAACCGCAACCAATCTCAATGAACTCCAGCAGCAGATCCCTGGAGACTAATGCAAACTACAAACAACCACCAATATCAAGCGAGGCAAGGGAAAACAGAAGCACAAAAATAACCAGATAAAGAAAAAGTAAGCAAAACAGAAAAATGAAAATGAACAACAAAACGATTTCCCACACAAGCATAAAAAACCCCAATATACTCAAAATCAAGCAAACACTAGCAAAACGACAGAGAGAGAGAGAAAAAAAAATTAGATAGTGAAGAAAGATAAGAGAGAGGTGTATATGGATTTAGAGCGAGGGATTGGAAATTAGATAAATAAGTAGGGTGAAATTTAGACAGTGGGTAGACAGAAAGAATAGGGAAAATCCACAGCAGGAATAGGGTAAGAGAAACAGGACAACGAAAGGGGAAAAGTGAGGAAGAGAGTTTTGGCTTAAGGGTAAATGTGAGATAGAGAGAAATGATGCTAAAGGAACGATGAAAATAGAGTGTAGAACACTAATCCCAAAATAAAATAAAGAAAAAAAATAAAAATAAATAAAAAATAAAATGACACTTGAAAAAATGGTAAAAGGATAGCAATAATACTGCTTAAAAAATGTAGTAATTAAAAAGGTAAAATCAAGTGATGAAAAAAAATAAAAAATAAAAAAATAATAAAATAGGTTCTTAATGAAATGGTGAAAAAAGAATTAAAAAAATATATATATAAAAATATTCGGAAGTGGAGGTGCTTCAGATCTTCCACTCTTCTTTTTGGCACGCCTTAGTCCTGCCAGGCATTCAGGGGAGTGTTGAACTTCCCTGCGATACACTGTCCCTCGTGCAGTAAACCACAGACCTGATTTTAAGGCAGGTTGTATTTGTTTACCAGACTGCCTTTATTTGTGATCACAGAAGAGACAGTTCGTGGCTCTGCCTCTGGGTGGCAGTGTGTCTGGATTGACCTCCGAGGCTATAAGTCCTCTCTATCAGTAGGGGTTTTTTTTGTTTTGTTTTGTTTTTCCTCTATGGTATTTGGAACTGATTTGGGAAAGACCACTGCTCAGAGCTGGTTCCTTGCCACTGCCCGCTGTTTCCCAGGCTCCCCCAAAAGAACTTTCCCCTACAGGCTCTGCGAATGACCCCAACTGGGGAATCCCATGCACTGGGTTTAATAATCAAATGCAGGGATCTAAGGGGAACTGTAACAAGAGCCTGATAGTTGTGCGAATTCGCAAGCCTCCACCTTCCAGGTCTGCGCACAGTCTCCGCGCGCAGTCTCCGTGCGCCCACTCGCCCCTGGCACCAAGCAGCCAGCAGATTGGTAAAGTCCAAGGCTGCTCCTTTACATCCAGTCCAGCTATGGGCTCATTTTTCGCATTCCCTTCTGCCAGCAGCCCTGTGGGGCCCCTTCCCCACTCGCGGGTTACGCTGGTCCCAACGGCTGCGGACTCTGTGGGGCGCAGATTCCGCCCCGCACTTGCGCGAGCTCAGTCCTCCCTCCAACCCGAACTGCAAACTGCACCTTTAGGGGATGTCCAACCTTTCCGTGAGAAGAAGCAGTGCTCCTCTGAGTTCACGCAGTCACGCTGCTTGAGATCCCTTGTTTCCAGGTTAGTAGCTGGTCTCTGGATGCCGGCAACAATCACCCAAGATGGCGCAGTCTCCGCTGCTTAGCTGGCGCACCACGAGAGGCTTCAGCCCCAGTCTGCAACCATCCTTTTTTTCCTGGGGGTTCTCGGTCTTTCCTAACTGCAGACAGTCTCTCAGCTGAAAATCCTATGCCTATTCAGGCTTCATGTTACCAGTTTCAGCTGCTCACCCTTATCAGCTCCAGGACAAGGCACCGGACAGGTCCGTTTATACCTCCGCCATTTTCCCTCTCTCCCTGTAATTTCTTTATTATGTAGTCCAGGGGCTTCATTTTTTTTTAATTAATTAATTTATTTATTTATTTATTTATTTTCTCACTTTTTTTTATTGCTTAAAGTAATACAAAGGGTATTACATATGTGTCCATTTTTCCCCCACGCCCTAGACAGTCCCCTAGCCTCCCCTATCCCCCAGTGTCTTATGTCCATTGGTTATGTTTATATGCATGCATACAAGTCCTTTGGTTGATCTCTTACCCGCCTACCTCCTGCCCCCCAACCCTCCCCGGCCTTCCTGATGCAGTTTGACAATCTGTTTGAGGCAGCTCTGCCTCTGTATCTATTATTGTTTAAAAGTTTATAATGGTCTCTATTATCCATGAATGAGTGAGATCATGTGGTATTTTTCCTT